>NC_083100.1:96690248-96995248 GCF_949774975.1 Lagenorhynchus albirostris | reverse complement strand
TGATCATACTCTGGGTTCCACATGCATGTTTTAGCTGAAGGAAGAATACCTTAAACCTGGAGAGTTGAGACCCGTGGAATGGGTACCATGCAATATGACTTCAAAGGGTCTTCATTTGCTCACCGAACCTCTCCAATCCTATCACTGCTGCGTTTATGCCCCTGTACACACGCTTGATTCTCTTTCGGAGACATAGCAGTCCATAGGTTTTAAGATACTTCCTAGTCAGGTGCATTCTTAGGTGTTTAATATGGGGTGTTGAGTCCATTTCCTTGAGCAATGAGTAGCTCTTGTCTATTCCATATTTGGCTTAAGGAACTTTATCTGTGCTCATTTCAATCTCTGGTTTTATGCAGCACCCCAACTCACCTTTCCCCTTAAGCAAGCATAAGTTGGTTTTCTAAATTTGAGACCCTGTTCTGTTTTGTAATTCAGTTCCTCTGTAGCCAAGTTTACATTCCGTGTATTAGTGATATCTTATGATGTTTCTTTTTCTGTGTGACTTATTTCAGTTAGAATCATCATACCTGAATCCACTCATTATGCTGCTATGGGCCTGATGACATAGATTTCATTGCTGAGTGATACTGCATTGTACGTAAGTACCACAACTTCTTTATCCATTTTTCACTTTCTGCGATATTGAACTTGTACCGTAAACCAGGTTCTTGTAAACAGAGCCGTCCCAACCTTTGGGGTGGCTGTGTCTTTTTGATTTTAATTTCCCTAAGCTATAGGACCATAAGTGGAAGTGCCCTAGGCTCTGTTGCTTTGTTTTTTAGATGTTTCAGGAAACACCATACACTTCTCCCGAGTGGCTGTTGGCAATTTACATCCCGTCCATCAGCATAACAAGGCTCCCAGTTCTCCATGGCCTGTCCTGCCTTTCTGGATTTTACACTTTTTTCAGATGGCCCTTTTGACCGGGGGTAAGTGAGACTTCATTGTAGTGCAGATTTCCTTTGCAAGCTTGCTTGGTTGGCCAAAAAGGGCGTATGCGTTTTTCCTGAATATATTCAGGAAAAAACGCATACGCCCTTTTTGGCCAAGTGCATCATTGTGGACGTTCTGCCTCTTTTCCTATGCTTTAAATGCAATTCCTGTCCACCTCGTGAAATCGGTTTCCTGCCATTCTGCCCCGCTTTCAAGTCCTCTTGGCAGCCTTACTTCAGTATATTTTTGGACGATAGCTGTCATTTATAACTCTGCAGGTTTGTGAATTACAGTGCCCCTGAGCTCCTTTCTTCAACTCGCTTTCTCGTGAGCTGTTCGCAACACTGCAGGATGGCTTCAGGCCCTAATCTGGTTCCGGCACGGCATGCTGAGCCTCTGGTTAATTCCTCTTCCTGGTGGGAAATGAGAGTTAAATTTGCCCGTCCAGAAACCTCCAGCTAGTCTGTCATTGGTTCTCCCTCTTCCTGTTCATCTTCCGCAGAAATTGCAAACTGGGCCAAACAGGAGGTTAAAGGCACTGACTCTCCAAGTCGGGAGAGTGTTAGTAAAGCGTCTGGAATGTTGCACCCGAGTACCAGGGGATGAAAACTGACACATATTGGAACACGTCTCCCGATCACACGGTTGATCATACTCTGGGTTCCACATGCATGTTTTAGCTGAAGGAAGAATCCCTTAAACCTGGAGAGTTGAGACCCGTGGAATGGGTACCATGCAATATGACTTCAAAGGGTCTTCATTTGCTCACCGAACCTCTCCAATCCTATCACTGCTGCGTTTATGCCCCTGTACGCACGCTTGATTCTCTTTTGGAGACATAGCAATCCATAGGTTTTAAGATACTTCCTAGTCAGGTACATTCTTAGGTGTTTAATATGGGGTGTTGAGTCCATTTCCTTGAGCAATGAGTAGCTCTTGTCTATTCCATATTTGGCTTAAGGAACTTTATCTGTGCTCATTTCAATCTCTGGTTTTATGCAGCACCCCAACTCACCTTTCCCCTTAAGCAAGCATAAGTTGGGTTTCTAAATTTGAGACCCTGTTCTGTTTTGTAATTCAGTTCCTCTGTAGCCAAGTTTACATTCCGTGTATTAGTGATATCTTATGATGTTTATTTTTCTGTGTGACTTATTTCATTTAGAATCATCATACCTGAATCCACTCATTATGCTGCTACGGGCCTGATGACATAGATTTCATTGTTGAGTGATACTGCATTGTATGTAAGTACCACAACTTCTTTATCCATTTTTCACTTTCTGCGATATTGAACTTGTACCGTAAACCAGGTTCTTGTAAACAGAGCCGTCCCAACATTTGGGGTGGTTGTGTCTTTTTTATTTTAATTTCCCTAAGCTATAGGACCATAAGTGGAAGTGCCCTAGGCTCTGTTGCTTTGTTTTTTAGATGTTCAGGAAACACCATACACTTCTCCCGAGTGGCTGTTGGCAATTTACATCCCGTCCATCAGCATAACAAGGCTCCCAGTTCTCCATGGCCTGTCCTGCCTTTCTGGATTTTACACTTTTTTCAGATGGCCCTTTTGACCAGGGGGAAGTGAGACTTCATTGTAGTGCAGATTTCCTTTGCAAGCTTGCTTGGTTGGCCAAAAAGGGCGTGTGCGTTTTTTCCTGAATATATTCAGGAAAAAACGCATACGCCCTTTTTGGCCAAGTGCATCATTGTGGACGTTCTGCCTCTTTTCCTATGCTTTAAATGCAATTCCAGTCTACCTCCTGAAATCGGTTTCCTGCAATTCTGCCCCGCTTTCAAGTCCTCTTGGCAGCCTTACTTCAGTATATTTTTGGACGATAGCTGTCATTTATAACTCTGCAGGTTTGTGAATTACAGTGCCCCTGAGCTCCTTTCTTCAACTCGCTTTCTCGTGAGCTGGCCGCAACACCGCAGGATGGCTTCAGGCCCTAATCTGGTTCCGGCACGGCACGCTGAGCCTTTGGTTAATTCCTCTTCCTGGTGGGAAATGAGAGTTAAATTTGCCCGTCCAGACCCCTCCATCTAGTCTGTCATTGGTTCTCCCTATTCCTGTTCATCTTCCGCAGAAATTGCAAACTGGTCCAAACAGGAGGTTAAAGGCACTGACTCTCCAAGTCGGGAGAGTGTTAGTAAAGCGTCTGGAATGTTGCACCCGAGTACCAGGGGACGAAAACTGAGACATATTTGAACACGTCTCCCGATCACACGGTTGATCATACTCTGGGTTCCACATGCATGTTTTAGCTGAAGGAAGAATACCTTAAACCTGGAGAGTTGAGACCCGTGGAATGGGTACCATGCAATATGACTTCAAAGGGTCTTCATTTGCTCACCGAACCTCTCCAATCCTATCACTGCTGCGTTTATGCCCCTGTACACACGCTTGATTCTCTTTCGGAGACATAGCAATCCATAGGTTTTAAGATACTTCCTAGTCAGGTACATTCTTAGGTGTTTAATATGGGGTGTTGAGTCCATTTCCTTGAGCAAGGAGTAGCTCTTGTCTATTCCATATTTGGCTTAAGGAACTTTATCTGTGCTCATTTCAATCTCTGGTTTTATGCAGCACCCCAACTCACCTTTCCCCTTAAGCAAGCATAAGTTGGGTTTCTAAATTTGAGACCCTGTTCTGTTTTGTAATTCAGTTCCTGTGTAGCCAAGTTTACATTCCGTGTATTAGTGATATCTTATGATGTTTCTTTTTCTGTGTGACTTATTTCAGTTAGAATCATCGTACCTGAATCCACTCATTATGCTGCTACGGGCCTGATGACATAGATTTCCTTGCTGAGTGATATTGCATTGTACGTAAGTACCACAACTTCTTTATCCATTTTTCACTTTCTGCGATATTGAACTTGTACCGTAAACCAGGTTCTTGTAAACAGAGCCGTCCCAACCTTTGGGGTGGTTGTGTCTTTTTGATTTTAATTTCCCTAATCTATAGGACCATAAGTGGAAGTGCCCTAGGCTCTGTTGCTTTGTTTTTTAGATGTTTCAGGAAATACCATACACTTCTCCCGAGTGGCTGTTGGCAATTGACATCCCGCCCATCAGCATAACAAGGCTCCCACTTCTCCATGGCCTGTCCTGCCTTTCTGGATTTTACACTTTTTTCAGATGGCCCTTTTGACCGGGGGGAAGTGAGACTTCATTGTAGTGCAGATTTCCTTTGCAAGCTTGCTTGGTTGGCCAAAAAGGGCGTATGCGTTTTTTCCTGAATATATTCAGGAAAAAACGCATACGCCCTTTTTGGCCAAGTGCATCATTGTGGACGTTCTGCCTCTTTTCCTATGCTTTAAATGCAATTCCAGTCTACCTCCTGAAATCGGTTTCCTGCAATTCTGCCCCGCATTCAAGTCCTCTTGGCAGCCTTACTTCAGTATATTTTTGGACGATAGCTGTCATTTATAACTCTGCAGGTTTGTGAATTACAGTGCCCCTGAGCTCCTTTCTTCAACTCGCTTTCTCGTGAGCTGGCCGCAACACCGCAGGACGGTTTCAGGCCCTAATCTGGTTCCGGCACGGCACGCTGAGCCTTTGGTTAATTCCTCTTCCTGGTGGGAAATGAGAGTTAAATTTGCCCGTCCAGACCCCTCCAGCTAGTCTGTCATTGGTTCTCCCTATTCCTGTTCATCTTCCGCAGAAATTGCAAACTGGGCCAAACAGGAGGTTAAAGGCACTGACTCTCCAAGTCGGGAGAGTGTTAGTAAAGCGTCTGGAATGTTGCACCCGAGCACCAGGGGACGAAAACTGAGACATATTGGAACACGTCTCCCGATCACACGGTTGATCATACTCTGGGTTCCACATGCATGTTTTAGCTGAAGGAAGAATACCTTAAACCTGGAGAGTTGAGACCCGTGGAATGGGTACCATGCAATATGACTTCAAAGGGTCTTCATTTGCTCACCGAACCTCTCCAATCCTATCACTGCTGCGTTTATGCCCCTGTACGCACGCTTGATTCTCTTTTGGAGACATAGCAATCCATAGGTTTTAAGATACTTCCTAGTCAGGTACATTCTTAGGCGTTTAATATGGGGTGTTGAGTCCATTTCGTTGAGCAAGGAGTAGCTCTTGTCTATTCCATATTTGGCTTAAGGAACTTTATCTGTGCTCATTTCAATCTCTGGTTTTATGCAGCACCCCAACTCACCTTTCCCCTTAAGCAAGCATAAGTTGGGTTTGTAAATTTGAGACCCTGTTCTGTTTTGTAATTCAGTTCCTGTGTAGCCAAGTTTACATTCCGTGTATTAGTGATATCTTATGATGTTTCTTTTTCTGTGTGACTTATTTCAGTTAGAATCATCGTACCTGAATCCACTCATTATGCTGCTACGGGCCTGATGACATAGATTTCCTTGCTGAGTGATATTGCATTGTACGTAAGTACCACAACTTCTTTATCCATTTTTCACTTTCTGCGATATTGAACTTGTACCGTAAACCAGGTTCTTGTAAACAGAGCCGTCCCAACCTTTGGGGTGGTTGTGTCTTTTTGATTTTAATTTCCCTAATCTATAGGACCATAAGTGGAAGTGCCCTAGGCTCTGTTGCTTTGTTTTTTAGATGTTTCAGGAAATACCATACACTTCTCCCGAGTGGCTGTTGGCAATTGACATCCCGCCCATCAGCATAACAAGGCTCCCACTTCTCCATGGCCTGTCCTGCCTTTCTGGATTTTACACTTTTTTCAGATGGCCCTTTTGACCGGGGGGAAGTGAGACTTCATTGTAGTGCAGATTTCCTTTGCAAGCTTGCTTGGTTGGCCAAAAAGGGCGTATGCGTTTTTTCCTGAATATATTCAGGAAAAAACGCATACGCCCTTTTTGGCCAAGTGCATCATTGTGGACGTTCTGCCTCTTTTCCTATGCTTTAAATGCAATTCCAGTCTACCTCCTGAAATCGGTTTCCTGCAATTCTGCCCCGCATTCAAGTCCTCTTGGCAGCCTTACTTCAGTATATTTTTGGACGATAGCTGTCATTTATAACTCTGCAGGTTTGTGAATTACAGTGCCCCTGAGCTCCTTTCTTCAACTCGCTTTCTCGTGAGCTGGCCGCAACACCGCAGGATGGTTTCAGGCCCTAATCTGGTTCCGGCACGGCACGCTGAGCCTTTGGTTAATTCCTCTTCCTGGTGGGAAATGAGAGTTAAATTTGCCCGTCCAGACCCCTCCAGCTAGTCTGTCATTGGTTCTCCCTATTCCTGTTCATCTTCCGCAGAAATTGCAAACTGGGCCAAACAGGAGGTTAAAGGCACTGACTCTCCAAGTCGGGAGAGTGTTAGTAAAGCGTCTAGAATGTTGCACCCGAGTACCAGGGGACGAAAACTGACACATATTGGAACACGTCTCCCGATCACACGTTTGATCATACTCTGGGTTCCACATGCATGTTTTAGCTGAAGGAAGAATCCCTTAAACCTGGAGAGTTGAGACCCGTGGAATGGGTACCATGCAATATGACTTCAAAGGGTCTTCATTTGCTCACCGAACCTCTCCAATCCTATCACTGCTGCGTTTATGCCCCTGTACGCACGCTTGATTCTCTTTCGGAGACATAGCAATCCATAGGTTTTAAGATACTTCCTAGTCAGGTACATTCTTAGGTGTTTAATATGGGGTGTTGAGTCCATTTCGTTGAGCAAGGAGTAGCTCTTGTCTATTCCATATTTGGCTTAAGGAACTTTATCTGTGCTCATTTCAATCTCTGGTTTTATGCAGCACCCTAACTCACCTTTCCCCTTAAGCAAGCATAAGTTGGGTTTCTAAATTTGAGACCCTGTTCTGTTTTGTAATTCAGTTCCTGTGTAGCCAAGTTTACATTCCGTGTATTAGTGATATCTTATGATGTTTCTTTTTCTGTGTGACTTATTTCAGTTAGAATCATCTTACCTGAATCCACTTATTATGCTGCTACGGGCCTGATGACATAGATTTCATTGCTGAGTGATACTGCATTGTACGTAAGTACCACAACTTCTTTATCCATTTTTCACTTTCTGCGATATTGAACTTGTACCGTAAACCAGGTTCTTGTAAACAGAGCTGTCCCAACCTTTGGGGTGGCTGTGTCTTTATGATTTTAATTTCTCTAAGCTATAGGACCATAAGTGGAAGTGCCCTAGGCTCTGTTGCTTTGTTTTTTAGATGTTTCAGGAAACACCATACACTTCTCCCGAGTGGCTGTTGGCAATTTACATCCCGCCCATCAGCATAACAAGGCTCCCAGTTCTCCATGGCCTGTCCTGCCTTTCTGGATTTTACACTTTTTTGAGATGGCCCTTTTGACCAGGGGGAAGTGAGACTTCATTGTAGTGCAGAATTCCTTTGCAAGCTTGCTTGGTTGGCCAAAAAGGGCGTATGCGTTTTTTCCTGAATATATTCAGGAAAAAACGCATACGCCCTTTTTGGCCAAGTGCATCATTGTGGACGTTCTGCCTCTTTTCCTATGCTTTAAATGCAATTCCAGTCTACCTCCTGAAATCGGTTTCCTGCAATTCTGCCCCGCTTTCAAGTCCTCTTGGCAGCCTTACTTCAGTATATTTTTGGACGATAGCTGTCATTTATAACTCTGCAGGTTTGTGAATTACAGTGCCCCTGAGCTCCTTTCTTCAACTCGCTTTCTCGTGAGCTGGCCGCAACACCGCAGGATTGTTTCAGGCCCTAATCTGGTTCCGGCACGGCACGCTGAGCCTTTGGTTAATTCCTCTTCCTGGTGGGAAATGAGAGTTAAATTGGCCCGTCCAGACCCCTCCATCTAGTCTCTCATTGGTTCTCCCTATTCCTGTTCATCTTCCGCAGAAATTGCAAACTGGGCCAAACAGGAGGTTAAAGGCACTGACTCTCCAAGTCGGGAGAGTGTTAGTAAAGCGTCTGGAATGTTGCACCCGAGTACCAGGGGACGAAAACTGACACATATTGGAACACGTCTCCCGATCACACGGTTGATCATACTCTGGGTTCCACATGCATGTTTTAGCTGAAGGAAGAATCCCTTAAACCTGGAGAGTTGAGACCCGTGGAATGGGTACCATGCAATATGACTTCAAAGGGTCTTCATTTGCTCACCGAACTTCTCCAGTCCTATCACTGCTGCGTTTATGCCCCTGTACACACGCTTGATTCTCTTTCGGAGACATAGCAATCCATAGGTTTTAAGATACTTCCTAGTCAGGTACACTCTTAGGCATTTAATATGGTGTGTTGAGTCCATTTCGTTGAGCAAGGAGTAGCTCTTGTCTATTCCATATTTGGCTTAAGGAACTTTATCTGTGCTCATTTCAATCTCTGGTTTTATGCAGCACCCCAACTCACCTTTCCCCTTAAGCAAGCATAAGTTGGTTTTCTAAATTTGAGACCCTGTTCTGTTTTGTAATTCAGTTCCTGTGTAGCCAAGTTTACATTCCGTGTATTAGTGATATCTTATGATGTTTCTTTTTCTGTGTGACTTATTTCAGTTAGAATCATCGTACCTGAATCCACTCATTATGCTGCTACGGGCCTGATGACATAGATTTCATTGCTGTGTGATATTGCATTGTACGTAAGTACCACAACTTCTTTATCCATTTTTCACTTTCTGCGATATTGAACTTGTACCGTAAACCACGTTCTTGTAAACAGAGCCGTCCCAACTTTTGGGGTGGCTGTGTCTTTTGATTTTAATTTGCCTAAGCTATAGGACCATAAGTGGAAGTGCCCTAGGCTCTGTTGGTTTGATTTTTAGATGTTTCAGGAAACACCATACACTTCTCCCGAGTGGCTGTTGGCAATTTACATCCCGCCCATCAGCATAACAAGGCTCCCAGTTCTCCATGGCCTGTCCTGCCTTTCTGGATTTTACACTTTTTTCAGATGGCCCTTTTGACCGGGGGGAAGTGAGACTTCATTGTAGTGCAGATTTCCTTTGCAAGCTTGCTTGGTTGGCCAAAAAGGGCGTATGCGTTTTTTCCTGAATATATTCAGGAAAAAACGCATACGCCCTTTTTGCCCAAGTGCATCATTGTGGACGTTCTGCCTCTTTTCCTATGCTTTAAATGCAATTCCAGTCTACCTCCTGAAATCGGTTTCCTGCAATTCTGCCCCGCTTTCAAGTCCTCTTGGCAGCCTTACTTCAGTATATTTTTGGACGAGAGCTGTCATTTATAACTCTGCAGGTTTGTGAATTACAGTGCCCCTGAGCTCCTTTCTTCAACTCGCTTTCTCGTGAGCTGGCCGCAACACCGCAGGATGGCTTCAGGCCCTAATCTGGTTCCGGCACGGCACGCTGAGCCTTTGGTTAATTCCTCTTCCTGGTGGGAAATGAGAGTTAAATTTGCCCGTCCAGACCCCTCCAGCTAGTCTGTCATTGGTTCTCCCTATTCCTGTTCATCTTCCGCAGAAATTGCAAACTGGGCCAAACAGGAGGTTAAAGGCACTGACTCTCCAAGTCGGGAGAGTGTTAGTAAAGCGTCTAGAATGTTGCAACCGAGTAGCAGGGGACGAAAACTGACACATATTGGAACACGTCTCCCGATCACACGTTTGATCATACTCTGGGTTCCACATGCATGTTTTAGCTGAAGGAAGAATCCCTTAAACCTGGAGAGTTGAGACCCGTGGAATGGGTACCATGCAATATGACTTCAAAGGGTCTTCATTTGCTCACCGAACCTCTCCAATCCTATCACTGCTGCGTTTATGCCCCTGTACGCACGCTTGATTCTCTTTCGGAGACATAGCAATCCATAGGTTTTAAGATACTTCCTAGTCAGGTACATTCTTAGGTGTTTAATATGGGGTGTTGAGTCCATTTCGTTGAGCAAGGAGTAGCTCTTGTCTATTCCATATTTGGCTTAAGGAACTTTATCTGTGCTCATTTCAATCTCTGGTTTTATGCAGCACCCCAACTCACCTTTCCCCTTAAGCAAGCATAAGTTGGTTTTCTAAATTTGAGACCCTGTTCTGTTTTGTAATTCAGTTCCTGTGTAGCCAAGTTTACATTCCGTGTATTAGTGATATCTTATGATGTTTCTTTTTCTGTGTGACTTATTTCAGTTAGAATCATCGTACCTGAATCCACTCATTATGCTGCTACGGGCCTGATGACATAGATTTCATTGCTGTGTGATATTGCATTGTACGTAAGTACCACAACTTATTTATCCATTTTTCACTTTCTGCGATATTGAACTTGTACCGTAAACCACGTTCTTGTAAACAGAGCAGTCCCAACTTTTGGGGTGGCTGTGTCTTTTGATTTTAATTTGCCTAAGCTATAGGACCATAAGTGGAAGTGCCCTAGGCTCTATTGGTTTGATTTTTAGATGTTTCAGGAAACACCATACACTTCTCCCGAGTGGCTGTTGGCAATTTACATCCCGCCCATCAGCATAACAAGGCTCCCAGTTCTCCATGGCCTGTCCTGCCTTTCTGGATTTTACACTTTTTTCAGATGGCCCTTTTGACCGGTGGGAAGTGAGACTTCATTGTAGTGCAGATTTCCTTTGCAAGCTTGCTTGGTTGGCCAAAAAGGGCGTATGCGTTTTTTCCTGAATATATTCAGGAAAAATCGCATACGCCCTTTTTGCCCAAGTGCATCATTGTGGACGTTCTGCCTCTTTTCCTATGCTTTAAATGCAATTCCAGTCTACCTCCTGAAATCGGTTTCCTGCAATTCTGCCCCGCTTTCAAGTCCTCTTGGCAGCCTTACTTCAGTATATTTTTGGACGATAGCTGTCATTTATAACTCTGCAGGTTTGTGAATTACAGTGCCCCTGAGCTCCTTTCTTCAACTCGCTTTCTCGTGAGCTGGCCGCAACACCGCAGGATGGCTTCAGGCCCTAATCTGGTTCCGGCACGGCACGCTGAGCCTTTGGTTAATTCCTCTTCCTGGTGGGAAATGAGAGTTAAATTTGCCCGTCCAGACCCCTCCAGCTAGTCTGTCATTGGTTCTCCCTATTCCTGTTCATCTTCCGCAGAAATTGCAAACTGGGCCAAACAGGAGGTTAAAGGCACTGACTCTCCAAGTCGGGAGAGTGTTAGTAAAGCGTCTAGAATGTTGCAACCGAGTAGCAGGGGACGAAAACTGACACATATTGGAACACGTCTCCCGATCACACGGTTGATCATACTCTGGGTTCCACATGCATGTTTTAGCTGAAGGAAGAATCCCTTAAACCTGGAGAGTTGAGACCCGTGGAATGGGTACCATGCAATATGACTTCAAAGGGTCTTCATTTGCTCACCGAACCTCTCCAATCCTATCACTGCTGCGTTTATGCCCCTGTACGCACGCTTGATTCTCTTTCGGAGACATAGCAATCCATAGGTTTTAAGATACTTCCTAGTCAGGTACATTCTTAGGTGTTTAATATGGGGTGTTGAGTCCATTTCGTTGAGCAAGGAGTAGCTCTTGTCTATTCCATATTTGGCTTAAGGAACTTTATCTGTGCTCATTTCAATCTCTGGTTTTATGCAGCACCCCAACTCACCTTTCCCCTTAAGCAAGCATAAGTTGGGTTTCTAAATTTGAGACCCTGTTCTGTTTTGTAATTCAGTTCCTGTGTAGCCAAGTTTACATTCCGTGTATTAGTGATATCTTATGATGTTTCTTTTTCTGTGTGACTTATTTCAGTTAGAATCATCTTACCTGAATCCACTTATTATGCTGCTACGGGCCTGATGACATAGATTTCATTGCTGAGTGATACTGCATTGTACGTAAGTACCACAACTTCTTTATCCATTTTTCACTTTCTGCGATATTGAACTTGTACCGTAAACCAGGTTCTTGTAAACAGAGCCGTCCCAATATTTGGGGTGGCTGTGTCTTTATGATTTTAATTTCTCTAAGCTATAGGACCATAAGTGGAAGTGCCCTAGGCTCTGTTGCTTTGTTTTTTAGATGTTTCAGGAAACACCATACACTTCTCCCGAGTGGCTGTTGGCAATTTACATCCCGTCCATCAGCATAACAAGGCTCCCAGTTCTCCATGGCCTGTCCTGCCTTTCTGGATTTTACACTTTTTTCAGATGTCCCTTTTGACCGGGGGGAAGTGAGACTTCATTGTAGTGCAGATTTCCTTTGCAAGCTTGCTTGGTTGGCCAAAAAGGGCGTATGCGTTTTTTCCTGAATATATTCAGGAAAAAACGCATACGCCCTTTTTGGCCAAGTGCATCATTGTGGACGTTCTGCCTCTTTTCCTATGCTTTAAATGCAATTCCAGTCTACCTCCTGAAATCGGTTTCCTGCAATTCTGCCCCGCTTTCAAGTCCTCTTGGCAGCCTTACTTCAGTATATTTTTGGACGAGAGCTGTCATTTATAACTCTGCAGGTTTGTGAATTACAGTGCCCCTGAGCTCCTTTCTTCAACTCGCTTTCTCGTGAGCTGGCCGCAACACCGCAGGATGGCTTCAGGCCCTAATCTGGTTCCGGCACGGCACGCTGAGCCTTTGGTTAATTCCTCTTCCTGGTGGGAAATGAGAGTTAAATTTGCCCGTCCAGACCCCTCCATCTAGTCTGTCATTGGTTCTCCCTATTCCTGTTCATCTTACGGAGAAATTGCAAACTGGGCCAAACAGGAGGTTAAAGGCACTGACTCTCCAAGTCGGGAGAGTGTTAGTAAAGCGTCTGGAATGTTGCACCCGAGTACCAGGGGACGAAAACTGAGACATATTGGAACACGTCTCCCGATCACACGGTTGATCATACTCTGGGTTCCACATGCATGTTTTAGCTGAAGGAAGAATACCTTAAACCTGGAGAGTTGAGACCCGTGGAATGGGTACCATGCAATATGACTTCAAAGGGTCTTCATTTGCTCACCGAACCTCTCCAATCCTATCACTGCTGCGTTTATGCCCCTGTACGCACGCTTGATTCTCTTTCGGAGACATAGCAATCCATAGGTTTTAAGATACTTCCTAGTCAGGTACATCTTTAGGCGTTTAATATGGGGTGTTGAGTCCATTTCGTTGAGCAAGGAGTAGCACTTGTCTATTCCATATTTGGCTTAAGGAACTTTATCTGTGCTCATTTCAATCTCTGGTTTTATGCAGCACCCCAACTCACCTTTCCCCTTAAGCAAGCATAAGTTGGGTTTCTAAATTTGAGACCCTGTTCTGTTTTGTAATTCAGTTCCTCTGTAGCCAAGTTTACATTCCGTGTATTAGTGATATCTTATGATGTTTCTTTTTCTGTGTGACTTATTTCAGTTAGAATCATCGTACCTGAATCCACTCATTATGCTGTTACGGGCCTGTTGACATAGATTTCATTGCTGAGTGATACTGCATTGTACGTAAGTACCACAACTTCTTTATCCATTTTTCACTTTCTGCGATATTGAACTTGTACCGTAAACCAGGTTCTTGTAAACAGAGCTGTCCCAACCTTTGGGGGGGCTGTGTCTTTATGATTTTAATTTCTCTAAGCTATAGGACCATAAGTGGAAGTGCCCTAGGCTCTGTTGCTTTGTTTTTTAGATGTTTCAGGAAACACCATACACTTCTCCCGAGTGGCTGTTGGCAATTTACATCCCGCCCATCAGCATAACAAGGCTCCCAGTTCTCCATGGCCTGTCCTGCCTTTCTGGATTTTACACTTTTTTGAGATGGCCCTTTTGACCAGGGGGAAGTGAGACTTCATTGTAGTGCAGATTTCCTTTGCAAGCTTGCTTGGTTGGCCAAAAAGGGCGTATGCGTTTTTTCCTGAATATATTCAGGAAAAAACGCATACGCCCTTTTTGGCCAAGTGCATCATTGTGGACGTTCTGCCTCTTTTCCTATGCTTTAAATGCAATTCCAGTCTACCTCCTGAAATCGGTTTCCTGTAATTCTGCCCCGCTTTCAAGTCCTCTTGGCAGCCTTACTTCAGTATATTTTTGGACGATAGCTGTCATTTATAACTCTGCAGGTTTGTGAATTACAGTGCCCCTGAGCTCCTTTCTTCAACTCGCTTTCTCGTGAGCTGGCCGCAACAGCGCAGGATTGTTTCAGGCCCTAATCTGGTTCCGGCACGGCACGCTGAGCCTTTGGTTAATTCCTCTTCCTGGTGGGAAATGAGAGTTAAATTGGCCCGTCCAGACACCTCCAGCTAGTCTCTCATTGGTTCTCCCTATTCCTGTTCATCTTCCGCAGAAATTGCAAACTGGGCCAAACAGGAGATTAAAGGCACTGACTCTCCAAGTCGGGAGAGTGTTAGTAAAGCGTCTGGAATGTTGCACCCGAGTACCAGGGGACGAAAACTGACACATATTGGAACACGTCTCCCGATCACACGGTTGATCATACTCTGGGTTCCACATGCATGTTTTAGCTGAAGGAAGAATCCCTTAAACCTGGAGAGTTGAGACCCGTGGAATGGGTACCATGCAATATGACTTCAAAGGGTCTTCATTTGCTCACCGAACTTCTCCAGTCCTATCACTGCTGCGTTTATGCCCCTGTACACACGCTTGATTCTCTTTCGGAGACATAGCAATCCATAGGTTTTAAGATACTTCCTAGTCAGGTACACTCTTAGGCATTTAATATGGGGTGTTGAGTCCATTTCGTTGAGCAAGGAGTAGCTCTTGTCTATTCCATATTTGGCTTAAGGAACTTTATCTGTGCTCATTTCAATCTCTGGTTTTATGCAGCACCCCAACTCACCTTTCCCCTTAAGCAAGCATAAGTTGGGTTTCTAAATTTGAGACCCTGTTCTGTTTTGTAATTCAGTTCCTGTGTAGCCAAGTTTACATTCCATGTATTAGTGATATCTTATGATGTTTCTTTTTCTGTGTGACTTATTTCAGTTAGAATCATCGTACTGAATCCACTCATTATGCTGCTACGGGCCTGATGACATAAATTTCATTGCTGTGTGATATTGCATTGTACGTAAGTACCACAACTTCTTTATCCATTTTTCACTTTCTGCGATATTGAACTTGTACCGTAAACCAGGTTCTTGTAAACAGAGCCATCCCAACTTTTGGGGTGGCTGTGTCTTTTGATTTTAATTTGCCTAAGCTATAGGACCATAAGTGGAAGTGCCCTAGGCTCTGTTGGTTTGATTTTTAGATGTTTCAGGAAACACCATACACTTCTCCCGAGTGGCTGTTGGCAATTTACATCCCGCCCATCAGCATAACAAGGCTCCCAGTTCTCCATGGCCTGTCCTGCCTTTCTGGATTTTACACTTTTTTCAGATGTCCCTTTTGACTGGGGGGAAGTGAGGCTTCATTGTAGTGCAGATTTCCTTTGCAAGCTTGCTTGGTTGGCCAAAAAGGGCGTATGCGTTTTTTCCTGAATATATTCAGGAAAAAACGCAGACGCCCTTTTTGCCCAAGTGCATCATTGTGGACGTTCTGCCTCTTTTCCTATGCTTTAAATGCAATTCCAGTCTACCTCCTGAAATCGGTTTCCTGCAATTCTGCCCCGCATTCAAGTCCTCTTGGCAGCCTTACTTCAGTATATTTTTGGACGATAGCTGTCATTTATAACTCTGCAGGTTTGTGAATTACAGTGCCCCTGAGCTCCTTTCTTCAACTCGCTTTCTCGTGAGCTGGCCGCAACACCGCAGGATGGCTTCAGGCCCTAATCTGGTTCCGGCATGGCACGCTGACCCTTTGGTTAATTCCTCTTCCTGGTGGGAAATGAGAGTTAAATTTGCCCGTCCAGACCCCTCCATCTAGTCTGTCATTGGTTCTCCCTATTCCTGTTCATCTTCCGCAGAAATTGCAAACTGGGCCAAACAGGAGGTTAAAGGCACTGACTCTCCAAGTCGGGAGAGTGTTAGTAAAGCGTCTAGAATGTTGCAACCGAGTAGCAGGGGACGAAAACTGACACATATTGGAACACGTCTCCCGATCACACGGTTGATCATACTCTGGGTTCCACATGCATGTTTTAGCTGAAGGAAGAATCCCTTAAACCTGGAGAGTTGAGACCCGTGGAATGGGTACCATGCAATATGACTTCAAAGGGTCTTCATTTGCTCACCGAACCTCTCCAATCCTATCACTGCTGCGTTTATGCCCCTGTACGCACGCTTGATTCTCTTTCGGAGACATAGCAATCCATAGGTTTTAAGATACTTCCTAGTCAGGTACATTCTTAGGTGTTTAATATGGGGTGTTGAGTCCATTTCCTTGAGTAATGAGTAGCTCTTGTCTATTCCATATTTGGCTTAAGGAACTTTATCTGTGCTCATTTCAATCTCTGGTTTTATGCAGCACCCCAACTCACCTTTCCCCTTAAGCAAGCATAAGTTGGGTTTCTAAATTTGAGACCCTGTTCTGTTTTGTAATTCAGTTCCTCTGTAGCCAAGTTTACATTCCGTGTATTAGTGATATCTTATGATGTTTCTTTTTCTGTGTGACTTATTTCAGTTAGAATCATCGTACCTGAATCCACTCATTATGCTGTTACGGGCCTGTTGACATAGATTTCATTGCTGAGTGATACTGCATTGTACGTAAGTACCACAACTTCTTTATCCATTTTTCACTTTCTGCGATATTGAACTTGTACCGTAAACCAGGTTCTTGTAAACAGAGCTGTCCCAACCTTTGGGGGGGCTGTGTCTTTATGATTTTAATTTCTCTAAGCTATAGGACCATAAGTGGAAGTGCCCTAGGCTCTGTTGCTTTGTTTTTTAGATGTTTCAGGAAACACCATACACTTCTCCCGAGCGGCTGTTGGCAATTTACATCCCGCCCATCAGCATAACAAGGCTCCCAGTTCTCCATGGCCTGTCCTGCCTTTCTGGATTTTACACTTTTTTGAGATGGCCCTTTTGACCAGGGGGAAGTGAGACTTCATTGTAGTGCAGATTTCCTTTGCAAGCTTGCTTGGTTGGCCAAAAAGGGCGTATGCGTTTTTTCCTGAATATATTCAGGAAAAAACGCATACGCCCTTTTTGGCCAAGTGCATCATTGTGGACGTTCTGCCTCTTTTCCTATGCTTTAAATGCAATTCCAGTCTACCTCCTGAAATCGGTTTCCTGTAATTCTGCCCCGCTTTCAAGTCCTCTTGGCAGCCTTACTTCAGTATATTTTTGGACGATAGCTGTCATTTATAACTCTGCAGGTTTGTGAATTACAGTGCCCCTGAGCTCCTTTCTTCAACTCGCTTTCTCGTGAGCTGGCCGCAACAGCGCAGGATTGTTTCAGGCCCTAATCTGGTTCCGGCACGGCACGCTGAGCCTTTGGTTAATTCCTCTTCCTGGTGGGAAATGAGAGTTAAATTGGCCCGTCCAGACACCTCCAGCTAGTCTCTCATTGGTTCTCCCTATTCCTGTTCATCTTCCGCAGAAATTGCAAACTGGGCCAAACAGGAGATTAAAGGCACTGACTCTCCAAGTCGGGAGAGTGTTAGTAAAGCGTCTGGAATGTTGCACCCGAGTACCAGGGGACGAAAACTGACACATATTGGAACACGTCTCCCGATCACACGGTTGATCATACTCTGGGTTCCACATGCATGTTTTAGCTGAAGGAAGAATACCTTAAACCTGGAGAGTTGAGACCCGTGGAATGGGTACCATGCAATATGACTTCAAAGGGTCTTCATTTGCTCACCGAACCTCTCCAATCCTATCACTGCTGCGTTTATGCCCCTGTACGCACGCTTGATTCTCTTTCGGAGACATAGCAATCCATAGGTTTTAAGATACTTCCTAGTCAGGTACATCTTTAGGCGTTTAATATGGGGTGTTGAGTCCATTTCGTTGAGCAAGGAGTAGCACTTGTCTATTCCATATTTGGCTTAAGGAACTTTATCTGTGCTCATTTCAATCTCTGGTTTTATGCAGCACCCCAACTCACCTTTCCCCTTAAGCAAGCATAAGTTGGGTTTCTAAATTTGAGACCCTGTTCTGTTTTGTAATTCAGTTCCTCTGTAGCCAAGTTTACATTCCGTGTATTAGTGATATCTTATGATGTTTCTTTTTCTGTGTGACTTATTTCAGTTAGAATCATCGTACCTGAATCCACTCATTATGCTGTTACGGGCCTGTTGACATAGATTTCATTGCTGAGTGATACTGCATTGTACGTAAGTACCACAACTTCTTTATCCATTTTTCACTTTCTGCGATATTGAACTTGTACCGTAAACCAGGTTCTTGTAAACAGAGCTGTCCCAACCTTTGGGGGGGCTGTGTCTTTATGATTTTAATTTCTCTAAGCTATAGGACCATAAGTGGAAGTGCCCTAGGCTCTGTTGCTTTGTTTTTTAGATGTTTCAGGAAACACCATACACTTCTCCCGAGTGGCTGTTGGCAATTTACATCCCGCCCATCAGCATAACAAGGCTCCCAGTTCTCCATGGCCTGTCCTGCCTTTCTGGATTTTACACTTTTTTGAGATGGCCCTTTTGACCAGGGGGAAGTGAGACTTCATTGTAGTGCAGATTTCCTTTGCAAGCTTGCTTGGTTGGCCAAAAAGGGCGTATGCGTTTTTTCCTGAATATATTCAGGAAAAAACGCATACGCCCTTTTTGGCCAAGTGCATCATTGTGGACGTTCTGCCTCTTTTCCTATGCTTTAAATGCAATTCCAGTCTACCTCCTGAAATCGGTTTCCTGTAATTCTGCCCCGCTTTCAAGTCCTCTTGGCAGCCTTACTTCAGTATATTTTTGGACGATAGCTGTCATTTATAACTCTGCAGGTTTGTGAATTACAGTGCCCCTGAGCTCCTTTCTTCAACTCGCTTTCTCGTGAGCTGGCCGCAACAGCGCAGGATTGTTTCAGGCCCTAATCTGGTTCCGGCACGGCACGCTGAGCCTTTGGTTAATTCCTCTTCCTGGTGGGAAATGAGAGTTAAATTGGCCCGTCCAGACACCTCCAGCTAGTCTCTCATTGGTTCTCCCTAATCCTGTTCATCTTCCGCAGAAATTGCAAACTGGGCCAAACAGGAGATTAAAGGCACTGACTCTCCAAGTCGGGAGAGTGTTAGTAAAGCGTCTGGAATGTTGCACCCGAGTACCAGGGGACGAAAACTGACACATATTGGAACACGTCTCCCGATCACACGGTTGATCATACTCTGGGTTCCACATGCATGTTTTAGCTGAAGGAAGAATCCCTTAAACCTGGAGAGTTGAGACCCGTGGAATGGGTACCATGCAATATGACTTCAAAGGGTCTTCATTTGCTCACCGAACTTCTCCAGTCCTATCACTGCTGCGTTTATGCCCCTGTACACACGCTTGATTCTCTTTCGGAGACATAGCAATCCATAGGTTTTAAGATACTTCCTAGTCAGGTACACTCTTAGGCATTTAATATGGGGTGTTGAGTCCATTTCGTTGAGCAAGGAGTAGCTCTTGTCTATTCCATATTTGGCTTAAGGAACTTTATCTGTGCTCATTTCAATCTCTGGTTTTATGCAGCACCCCAACTCACCTTTCCCCTTAAGCAAGCATAAGTTGGGTTTCTAAATTTGAGACCCTGTTCTGTTTTGTAATTCAGTTCCTGTGTAGCCAAGTTTACATTCCATGTATTAGTGATATCTTATGATGTTTCTTTTTCTGTGTGACTTATTTCAGTTAGAATCATCGTACTGAATCCACTCATTATGCTGCTACGGGCCTGATGACATAGATTTCATTGCTGTGTGATATTGCATTGTACGTAAGTACCACAACTTCTTTATCCATTTTTCACTTTCTGCGATATTGAACTTGTACCGTAAACCAGGTTCTTGTAAACAGAGCCATCCCAACTTTTGGGGTGGCTGTGTCTTTTGATTTTAATTTGCCTAAGCTATAGGACCATAAGTGGAAGTGCCCTAGGCTCTGTTGGTTTGATTTTTAGATGTTTCAGGAAACACCATACACTTCTCCCGAGTGGCTGTTGGCAATTTACATCCCGCCCATCAGCATAACAAGGCTCCCAGTTCTCCATGGCCTGTCCTGCCTTTCTGGATTTTACACTTTTTTCAGATGTCCCTTTTGACTGGGGGGAAGTGAGACTTCATTGTAGTGCAGATTTCCTTTGCAAGCTTGCTTGGTTGGCCAAAAAGGGCGTATGCGTTTTTTCCTGAATATATTCAGGAAAAAACGCAGACGCCCTTTTTGCCCAAGTGCATCATTGTGGACGTTCTGCCTCTTTTCCTATGCTTTAAATGCAATTCCAGTCTACCTCCTGAAATCGGTTTCCTGCAATTCTGCCCCGCATTCAAGTCCTCTTGGCAGCCTTACTTCAGTATATTTTTGGACGATAGCTGTCATTTATAACTCTGCAGGTTTGTGAATTACAGTGCCCCTGAGCTCCTTTCTTCAACTCGCTTTCTCGTGAGCTGGCCGCAACACCGCAGGATGGCTTCAGGCCCTAATCTGGTTCCGGCATGGCACGCTGACCCTTTGGTTAATTCCTCTTCCTGGTGGGAAATGAGAGTTAAATTTGCCCGTCCAGACCCCTCCATCTAGTCTGTCATTGGTTCTCCCTATTCCTGTTCATCTTCCGCAGAAATTGCAAACTGGGCCAAACAGGAGGTTAAAGGCACTGACTCTCCAAGTCGGGAGAGTGTTAGTAAAGCGTCTAGAATGTTGCAACCGAGTAGCAGGGGACGAAAACTGACACATATTGGAACACGTCTCCCGATCACACGGTTGATCATACTCTGGGTTCCACATGCATGTTTTAGCTGAAGGAAGAATCCCTTAAACCTGGAGAGTTGAGACCCGTGGAATGGGTACCATGCAATATGACTTCAAAGGGTCTTCATTTGCTCACCGAACCTCTCCAATCCTATCACTGCTGCGTTTATGCCCCTGTACGCACGCTTGATTCTCTTTCGGAGACATAGCAATCCATAGGTTTTAAGATACTTCCTAGTCAGGTACATTCTTAGGTGTTTAATATGGGGTGTTGAGTCCATTTCCTTGAGTAATGAGTAGCTCTTGTCTATTCCATATTTGGCTTAAGGAACTTTATCTGTGCTCATTTCAATCTCTGGTTTTATGCAGCACCCCAACTCACCTTTCCCCTTAAGCAAGCATAAGTTGGGTTTCTAAATTTGAGACCCTGTTCTGTTTTGTAATTCAGTTCCTCTGTAGCCAAGTTTACATTCCGTGTATTAGTGATATCTTATGATGTTTCTTTTTCTGTGTGACTTATTTCAGTTAGAATCATCGTACCTGAATCCACTCATTATGCTGTTACGGGCCTGTTGACATAGATTTCATTGCTGAGTGATACTGCATTGTACGTAAGTACCACAACTTCTTTATCCATTTTTCACTTTCTGCGATATTGAACTTGTACCGTAAACCAGGTTCTTGTAAACAGAGCTGTCCCAACCTTTGGGGGGGCTGTGTCTTTATGATTTTAATTTCTCTAAGCTATAGGACCATAAGTGGAAGTGCCCTAGGCTCTGTTGCTTTGTTTTTTAGATGTTTCAGGAAACACCATACACTTCTCCCGAGCGGCTGTTGGCAATTTACATCCCGCCCATCAGCATAACAAGGCTCCCAGTTCTCCATGGCCTGTCCTGCCTTTCTGGATTTTACACTTTTTTGAGATGGCCCTTTTGACCAGGGGGAAGTGAGACTTCATTGTAGTGCAGATTTCCTTTGCAAGCTTGCTTGGTTGGCCAAAAAGGGCGTATGCGTTTTTTCCTGAATATATTCAGGAAAAAACGCATACGCCCTTTTTGGCCAAGTGCATCATTGTGGACGTTCTGCCTCTTTTCCTATGCTTTAAATGCAATTCCAGTCTACCTCCTGAAATCGGTTTCCTGTAATTCTGCCCCGCTTTCAAGTCCTCTTGGCAGCCTTACTTCAGTATATTTTTGGACGATAGCTGTCATTTATAACTCTGCAGGTTTGTGAATTACAGTGCCCCTGAGCTCCTTTCTTCAACTCGCTTTCTCGTGAGCTGGCCGCAACAGCGCAGGATTGTTTCAGGCCCTAATCTGGTTCCGGCACGGCACGCTGAGCCTTTGGTTAATTCCTCTTCCTGGTGGGAAATGAGAGTTAAATTGGCCCGTCCAGACACCTCCAGCTAGTCTCTCATTGGTTCTCCCTATTCCTGTTCATCTTCCGCAGAAATTGCAAACTGGGCCAAACAGGAGATTAAAGGCACTGACTCTCCAAGTCGGGAGAGTGTTAGTAAAGCGTCTGGAATGTTGCACCCGAGTACCAGGGGACGAAAACTGACACATATTGGAACACGTCTCCCGATCACACGGTTGATCATACTCTGGGTTCCACATGCATGTTTTAGCTGAAGGAAGAATACCTTAAACCTGGAGAGTTGAGACCCGTGGAATGGGTACCATGCAATATGACTTCAAAGGGTCTTCATTTGCTCACCGAACCTCTCCAATCCTATCACTGCTGCGTTTATGCCCCTGTACGCACGCTTGATTCTCTTTCGGAGACATAGCAATCCATAGGTTTTAAGATACTTCCTAGTCAGGTACATCTTTAGGCGTTTAATATGGGGTGTTGAGTCCATTTCGTTGAGCAAGGAGTAGCACTTGTCTATTCCATATTTGGCTTAAGGAACTTTATCTGTGCTCATTTCAATCTCTGGTTTTATGCAGCACCCCAACTCACCTTTCCCCTTAAGCAAGCATAAGTTGGGTTTCTAAATTTGAGACCCTGTTCTGTTTTGTAATTCAGTTCCTCTGTAGCCAAGTTTACATTCCGTGTATTAGTGATATCTTATGATGTTTCTTTTTCTGTGTGACTTATTTCAGTTAGAATCATCGTACCTGAATCCACTCATTATGCTGTTACGGGCCTGTTGACATAGATTTCATTGCTGAGTGATACTGCATTGTACGTAAGTATCACAACTTCTTTATCCATTTTTCACTTTCTGCGATATTGAACTTGTACCGTAAACCAGGTTCTTGTAAACAGAGCTGTCCCAACCTTTGGGGGGGCTGTGTCTTTATGATTTTAATTTCTCTAAGCTATAGGACCATAAGTGGAAGTGCCCTAGGCTCTGTTGCTTTGTTTTTTAGATGTTTCAGGAAACACCATACACTTCTCCCGAGTGGCTGTTGGCAATTTACATCCCGCCCATCAGCATAACAAGGCTCCCAGTTCTCCATGGCCTGTCCTGCCTTTCTGGATTTTACACTTTTTTGAGATGGCCCTTTTGACCAGGGGGAAGTGAGACTTCATTGTAGTGCAGATTTCCTTTGCAAGCTTGCTTGGTTGGCCAAAAAGGGCGTATGCGTTTTTTCCTGAATATATTCAGGAAAAAACGCATACGCCCTTTTTGGCCAAGTGCATCATTGTGGACGTTCTGCCTCTTTTCCTATGCTTTAAATGCAATTCCAGTCTACCTCCTGAAATCGGTTTCCTGTAATTCTGCCCCGCTTTCAAGTCCTCTTGGCAGCCTTACTTCAGTATATTTTTGGACGATAGCTGTCATTTATAACTCTGCAGGTTTGTGAATTACAGTGCCCCTGAGCTCCTTTCTTCAACTCGCTTTCTCGTGAGCTGGCCGCAACAGCGCAGGATTGTTTCAGGCCCTAATCTGGTTCCGGCACGGCACGCTGAGCCTTTGGTTAATTCCTCTTCCTGGTGGGAAATGAGAGTTAAATTGGCCCGTCCAGACACCTCCAGCTAGTCTCTCATTGGTTCTCCCTAATCCTGTTCATCTTCCGCAGAAATTGCAAACTGGGCCAAACAGGAGATTAAAGGCACTGACTCTCCAAGTCGGGAGAGTGTTAGTAAAGCGTCTGGAATGTTGCACCCGAGTACCAGGGGACGAAAACTGACACATATTGGAACACGTCTCCCGATCACACGGTTGATCATACTCTGGGTTCCACATGCATGTTTTAGCTGAAGGAAGAATCCCTTAAACCTGGAGAGTTGAGACCCGTGGAATGGGTACCATGCAATATGACTTCAAAGGGTCTTCATTTGCTCACCGAACTTCTCCAGTCCTATCACTGCTGCGTTTATGCCCCTGTACACACGCTTGATTCTCTTTCGGAGACATAGCAATCCATAGGTTTTAAGATACTTCCTAGTCAGGTACACTCTTAGGCATTTAATATGGGGTGTTGAGTCCATTTCGTTGAGCAAGGAGTAGCTCTTGTCTATTCCATATTTGGCTTAAGGAACTTTATCTGTGCTCATTTCAATCTCTGGTTTTATGCAGCACCCCAACTCACCTTTCCCCTTAAGCAAGCATAAGTTGGGTTTCTAAATTTGAGACCCTGTTCTGTTTTGTAATTCAGTTCCTGTGTAGCCAAGTTTACATTCCATGTATTAGTGATATCTTATGATGTTTCTTTTTCTGTGTGACTTATTTCAGTTAGAATCATCGTACTGAATCCACTCATTATGCTGCTACGGGCCTGATGACATAAATTTCATTGCTGTGTGATATTGCATTGTACGTAAGTACCACAACTTCTTTATCCATTTTTCACTTTCTGCGATATTGAACTTGTACCGTAAACCAGGTTCTTGTAAACAGAGCCATCCCAACTTTTGGGGTGGCTGTGTCTTTTGATTTTAATTTGCCTAAGCTATAGGACCATAAGTGGAAGTGCCCTAGGCTCTGTTGGTTTGATTTTTAGATGTTTCAGGAAACACCATACACTTCTCCCGAGTGGCTGTTGGCAATTTACATCCCGCCCATCAGCATAACAAGGCTCCCAGTTCTCCATGGCCTGTCCTGCCTTTCTGGATTTTACACTTTTTTCAGATGTCCCTTTTGACTGGGGGGAAGTGAGACTTCATTGTAGTGCAGATTTCCTTTGCA
The DNA here is from genome assembly GCF_949774975.1 of Lagenorhynchus albirostris. Taxonomy (NCBI): domain Eukaryota; kingdom Metazoa; phylum Chordata; class Mammalia; order Artiodactyla; family Delphinidae; genus Lagenorhynchus; species Lagenorhynchus albirostris. Next base: position 96,970,591 of record NC_083100.1, on the reverse strand, counting down.
AGCTTGCTTGGTTGGCCAAAAAGGGCGTATGCGTTTTTTCCTGAATATATTCAGGAAAAAACGCAGACGCCCTTTTTGCCCAAGTGCATCATTGTGGACGTTCTGCCTCTTTTCCTATGCTTTAAATGCAATTCCAGTCTACCTCCTGAAATCGGTTTCCTGCAATTCTGCCCCGCATTCAAGTCCTCTTGGCAGCCTTACTTCAGTATATTTTTGGACGATAGCTGTCATTTATAACTCTGCAGGTTTGTGAATTACAGTGCCCCTGAGCTCCTTTCTTCAACTCGCTTTCTCGTGAGCTGGCCGCAACACCGCAGGATGGCTTCAGGCCCTAATCTGGTTCCGGCATGGCACGCTGACCCTTTGGTTAATTCCTCTTCCTGGTGGGAAATGAGAGTTAAATTTGCCCGTCCAGACCCCTCCATCTAGTCTGTCATTGGTTCTCCCTATTCCTGTTCATCTTCCGCAGAAATTGCAAACTGGGCCAAACAGGAGGTTAAAGGCACTGACTCTCCAAGTCGGGAGAGTGTTAGTAAAGCGTCTAGAATGTTGCAACCGAGTAGCAGGGGACGAAAACTGACACATATTGGAACACGTCTCCCGATCACACGGTTGATCATACTCTGGGTTCCACATGCATGTTTTAGCTGAAGGAAGAATCCCTTAAACCTGGAGAGTTGAGACCCGTGGAATGGGTACCATGCAATATGACTTCAAAGGGTCTTCATTTGCTCACCGAACCTCTCCAATCCTATCACTGCTGCGTTTATGCCCCTGTACGCACGCTTGATTCTCTTTCGGAGACATAGCAATCCATAGGTTTTAAGATACTTCCTAGTCAGGTACATTCTTAGGTGTTTAATATGGGGTGTTGAGTCCATTTCCTTGAGTAATGAGTAGCTCTTGTCTATTCCATATTTGGCTTAAGGAAATTTATCTGTGCTCATTTCAATCTCTGGTTTTATGCAGCACCCCAACTCACCTTTCCCCTTAAGCAAGCATAAGTTGGGTTTCTAAATTTGAGACCCTGTTCTGTTTTGTAATTTAGTTCCTGTGTAGCCAAGTTTACATTCCGTGTATTAGTGATATCTTATGATGTTTCATTTTCTGTGTGACTTATTTCAGTTAGAATCATCTTACCTGAATCCACTTATTATGCTGCTACGGGCCTGATGACATAGATTTCATTGCTGAGTGATACTGCATTGTACGTAAGTACCACAACTTCTTTATCCATTTTTCACTTTCTGCGATATTGAACTTGTACCGTAAACCAGGTTCTTGTAAACAGAGCCGTCCCAACCTTTCGGGTGGCTGTGTCTTTATGATTTTAATTTCTCTAAGCTATAGGACCATAAGTGGAAGTGCCCTAGGCTCTGTTGCTTTGTTTTTTAGATGTTTCAGGAAATACCATACACTTCTCCCGAGTGGCTGTTGGCAATTGACATCCCGCCCATCAGCATAACAAGGCTCCCACTTCTCCATGGCCTGTCCTGCCTTTCTGGATTTTACACTTTTTTCAGATGGCCCTTTTGACCGGGGGGAAGTGAGACTTCATTGTAGTGCAGATTTCCTTTGCAAGCTTGCTTGGTTGGCCAAAAAGGGCGTATGCGTTTTTTCCTGAATATATTCAGGAAAAAACGCATACGCCCTTTTTGGCCAAGTGCATCATTGTGGACGTTCTGCCTCTTTTCCTATGCTTTAAATGCATTTCCTGTCCACCTCGTGAAATCGGTTTCCTGCCATTCTGCCCCGCTTTCAAGTCCTCTTGGCAGCCTTACTTCAGTATATTTTTGGACGATAGCTGTCATTTATAACTCTGCAGGTTTGTGAATTACAGTGCCCCTGAGCTCCTTTCTTCAACTCGCTTTCTCGTGAGCTGGCCGCAACACCGCAGGATGGCTTCAGGCCCTAATCTGGTTCCGGCTCGGCATGCTGAGCCTTTGGTTAATTCCTCTTCCTGGTGGGAAATGAGAGTTAAATTTGCCCGTCCAGACACCTCCAGCTAGTCTGTCATTGGTTCTCCCTATTCCTGTTCATCTTCCGCAGAAATTGCAAACTGGGCCAAACAGGAGGTTAAAGGCACTGACTCTCCAAGTCGGGAGAGTGTTAGTAAAGCGTCTGGAATGTTGCACCCGAGTACCAGGGGACGAAAACTGACACATATTGGAACACGTCTCCCGATCACACGGTTGATCATACTCTGGGTTCCACATGCATGTTTTAGCTGAAGGAAGAATCCCTTAAACCTGGAGAGTTGAGACCCGTGGAATGGGTACCATGCAATATGACTTCAAAGGGTCTTCATTTGCTCACCGAACCTCTCCAGTCCTATCACTGCTGCGTTTATGCCCCTGTACACATGCTTGATTCTCTTTCGGAGACATAGCAGTCCATAGGTTTTAAGATACTTCCTAGTCAGGTACATTCTTAGGCGTTTAATATGGGGTGTTGAGTCCATTTCGTTGAGCAAGGAGTAGCTCTTGTCTATTCCACATTTGGCTTAAGGAACTTTATCTGTGCTCATTTCAATCTCTGGTTTTATGCAGCACCCCAACTCACCTTTCCCCTTAAGCAAGCATAAGTTGGGTTTCTAAATTTGAGACCCTGTTCTGTTTTGTAATTCAGTTCCTGTGTAGCCAAGGTTACATTCCGTGTATTAGTGATATCTTATGATGTTTCTTTTTCTGTGTGACTTATTTCAGTTAGAATCATCATACCTGAATCCACTCATTATACTGCTACGGGCCTGATGACATAGATTTCATTGCTGAGTGATATTGCATTGTACGTAAGTACCACAACTTCTTTATCCATTTTTCACTTTCTGCGATATTGAACTTGTACCGTAAACCAGGTTCTTGTAAACAGAGCCGTCCCAACCTTTGGGGTGACTCTGTCTTTTTGATTTTAATTTCCCTAAGCTATAGGACCATAAGTGGAAGTGCCCTAGGCTCTGTTGCTTTGTTTTTTAGATGTTTCAGGAAACACCATACACTTCTCCGGAATGGCTGTTGGCAATTTACATCCCGCCCATCAGCATAACAAGGCTCCCAGTTCTCCATGGCCTGTCCTGCCTTTCTGGATTTTACACTTTTTTCAGATGGCCCTTTTGACCGGGGGGAAGTGAGACTTCATTGTAGTGCAGATTTCCTTTGCAAGCTTGCTTGGTTGGCCAAAAAGGGCGTATGCGTTTTTTCCTGAATATATTCAGGAAAAAACGCATACGCCCTTTTTGGCCAAGTGCATCATTGTGGACGTTCTGCCTCTTTTCCTATGCTTTAAATGCAATTCCAGTCTACCTCCTGAAATCGGTTTCCTGCAATTCTGCCCCGTTTCCAAGTCCTCTTGGCAGCCTTACTTCAGTATATTTTTGGACGATAGCTGTCATTTATAACTCTGCAGGTTTGTGAATTACAGTGCCCCTGAGCTCCTTTCTTCAACTCGCTTTCTCGTGAGCTGGCCTCAACACCGCAGGATGGCTTCAGGCCCTAATCTGGTTCCGGCACGGCACGCTGAGCCTTTGGTTAATTCCTCTTCCTGGTGGGAAATGAGAGTTAAATTTGCCCGTCCAGACACCTCCAGCTAGTCTCTCATTGGTTCTCCCTATTCCTGTTCATCTTCCGCAGAAATTGCAAACTGGGCCAAACAGGAGGTTAAAGGCACTGACTCTCCAAGTCGGGAGAGTGTTAGTAAAGCGTCTGGAATGTTGCACCCGAGCACCAGGGGACGAAAACTGAGACATATTGGAACACGTCTCCCAATCACACGGTTGATCATACTCTGGGTTCCACATGCATGTTTTAGCTGAAGGAAGAATACCTTAAACCTGGAGAGTTGAGACCCGTGGAATGGGTTCCATGCAATATGACTTCAAAGGGTCTTCATTTGCTCACCAAACCTCTCCAGTCCTATCACTGCTGCGTTTATGCCCCTGTACACACGCTTGATTCTCTTTCGGAGACATAGCAGTCCATAGGTTTTAAGATACTTCCTAGTCAGGTACATTCTTAGGCGTTTAATATGGGGTGTTGAGTCCATTTCCTCGAGCAAGGAGTAGCTCTTGTCTATTCCATATTTGGCTTAAGGAACTTTATCTGTGCTCATTTCAATCTCTGGTTTTATGCAGCACCCCAAGTCACATTTCCCCTTAAGCAAGCATAAGTTGGGTTTCTAAATTTGAGACCCTGTTCTGTTTTGTAATTCAGTTCCTGTGTAGCCAAGTTTACATTCCGTGTATTAGTGATATCTTATGATGTTTCTTTTTCTGTGTGACTTATTTCAGTTAGAATCATCATACCTGAATCCACTCATTATGCTGCTACGGGCCTGATGACATAGATTTCCTTGCTGAGTGATATTGCATTGTACGTAAGTACCACAACTTCTTTATCCATTTTTCACTTTCTGCGATATTGAACTTGTACCGTAAACCACGTTCTTGTAAACAGAGCCGTCCCAACCTTTGGGGTGGTTGTGTCTTTTTGATTTTAATTTCCCTAAGCTATAGGACCATAAGTGGAAGTGCCCTAGGCTCTGTTGCTTTGTTTTTTAGATGTTTCAGGAAACACCATACACTTCTCCCGAGTGGCTGTTGGCAATTTACATCCCGCCCATCAGCATAACAAGGCTCCCAGTTCTCCATGGCCTGTCCTGCCTTTCTGGATTTTACACTTTTTTCAGATGGCCCTTTTGACCGGTGGGAAGTGAGACTTCATTGTAGTGCAGATTTCCTTTGCAAGCTTGCTTGGTTGGCCAAAAAGGGCGTGTGCGTTTTTTCCTGAATATATTCAGGAAAAAACGCATACGCCCTTTTTGGCCAAGTGCATCATTGTGGACGTTCTGCCTCTTTTCCTATGCTTTAAATGCAATTCCAGTCTACCTCCTGAAATCGGTTTCCTGCAATTCTGCCCCGCTTTCAAGTCCTCTTGGCAGCCTTACTTCAGTATATTTTTGGACGATAGCTGTCATTTATAACTCTGCAGGTTTGTGAATTACAGTGCCCCTGAGCTCCTTTCTTCAACTCGCTTTCTCGTGAGCTGGCCGCAACACCGCAGGATGGCTTCAGGCCCTAATCTGGTTCCGGCACGGGACGCTGAGCCTTTGGTTAATTCCTCTTCCTGGTGGGAAATGAGAGTTAAATTTGCCCGTCCAGACACCTCCAGCTAGTCTGTCATTGGTTCTCCCTATTCCTGTTCATCTTCCGCAGAAATTGCAAACTGGGCCAAACAGGAGGTTAAAGGCACTGACTCTCCAAGTCGGGAGAGTGTTAGTAAAGCGTCTGGAATGTTGCACCCGAGTACCAGGGGACGAAAACTGACACATATTGGAACACGTCTCCCGATCACACGGTTGATCATACTCTGGGTTCCACATGCATGTTTTAGCTGAAGGAAGAATCCCTTAAACCTGGAGAGTTGAGACCCGTGGAATGGGTACCATGCAATATGACTTCAAAGGGTCTTCATTTGCTCACCGAACCTCTCCAGTCCTATCACTGCTGCATTTATGCCCCTGTACACACGCTTGATTCTCTTTCGGAGACATAGCAGTCCATAGGTTTTAAGATACTTCCTAGTCAGGTACATTCTTAGGCGTTTAATATGGGGTGTTGAGTCCATTTCGTTGAGCAAGGAGTAGCTCTTGTCTATTCCATATTTGGCTTAAGGAACTTTATCTGTGCTCATTTCAATCTCTGGTTTTATGCAGCACCCCAAGTCACATTTCCCCTTAAGCAAGCATAAGTTGGGTTTCTAAATTTGAGACCCTGTTCTGTTTTGTAATTCAGTTCCTGTGTAGCCACGTTGACATTCCGTGTATTAGTGATATCTTATGATGTTTCTTTTTCTGTGTGACTTATTTCAGTTAGAATCATCATACCTGAATCCACTCATTATGCTGCTACGGGCCTGATGACATAGATTTCCTTGCTGAGTGATATTGCATTGTACGTAAGTACCACAACTTCTTTATCCATTTTTCACTTTCTGCGATATTGAACTTGTACCGTAAACCAGGTTCTTGTAAACAGAGCCGTCCCAACCTTTGGGGTGGCTCTGTCTTTTTGATTTTAATTTCCCTAAGCTATAGGACCATAAGTGGAAGTGCCCTAGGCTCTGTTGCTTTGTTTTTTAGATGTTTCAGGAAACACCATACACTTCTCCGGAATGGCTGTTGGCAATTTACATCCCGCCCATCAGCATAACAAGGCTCCCAGTTCTCCATGGCCTGTCCTGCCTTTCTGGATTTTACACTTTTTTCAGATGGCCCTTTTGACCGGGGGGAAGTGAGACTTCATTGTAGTGCAGATTTCCTTTGCAAGCTTGCTTGGTTGGCCAAAAAGGGCGTATGCGTTTTTTCCTGAATATATTCAGGAAAAAACGCATACGCCCTTTTTGGCCAAGTGCATCATTGTGGACGTTCTGCCTCTTTTCCTATGCTTTAAATGCAATTCCAGTCTACCTCCTGAAATCGGTTTCCTGCAATTCTGCCCCGTTTCCAAGTCCTCTTGGCAGCCTTACTTCAGTATATTTTTGGACGATAGCTGTCATTTATAACTCTGCAGGTTTGTGAATTACAGTGCCCCTGAGCTCCTTTCTTCAACTCGCTTTCTCGTGAGCTGGCCTCAACACCGCAGGATGGCTTCAGGCCCTAATCTGGTTCCGGCACGGCACGCTGAGCCTTTGGTTAATTCCTCTTCCTGGTGGGAAATGAGAGTTAAATTTGCCCGTCCAGACACCTCCAGCTAGTCTCTCATTGGTTCTCCCTATTCCTGTTCATCTTCCGCAGAAATTGCAAACTGGGCCAAACAGGAGGTTAAAGGCACTGACTCTCCAAGTCGGGAGAGTGTTAGTAAAGCGTCTGGAATGTTGCACCCGAGCACCAGGGGACGAAAACTGAGACATATTGGAACACGTCTCCCGATCACACGGTTGATCATACTCTGGGTTCCACATGCATGTTTTAGCTGAAGGAAGAATACCTTAAACCTGGAGAGTTGAGACCCGTGGAATGGGTTCCATGCAATATGACTTCAAAGGGTCTTCATTTGCTCACCAAACCTCTCCAGTCCTATCACTGCTGCGTTTATGCCCCTGTACACACGCTTGATTCTCTTTCGGAGACATAGCAGTCCATAGGTTTTAAGATACTTCCTAGTCAGGTACATTCTTAGGCGTTTAATATGGGGTGTTGAGTCCATTTCGTTGAGCAAGGAGTAGCTCTTGTCTATTCCATATTTGGCTTAAGGAACTTTATCTGTGCTCATTTCAATCTCTGGTTTTATGCAGCACCCCAAGTCACATTTCCCCTTAAGCAAGCATAAGTTGGGTTTCTAAATTTGAGACCCTGTTCTGTTTTGTAATTCAGTTCCTGTGTAGCCACGTTGACATTCCGTGTATTAGTGATATCTTATGATGTTTCTTTTTCTGTGTGACTTATTTCAGTTAGAATCATCATACCTGAATCCACTCATTATGCTGCTACGGGCCTGATGACATAGATTTCCTTGCTGAGTGATATTGCATTGTACGTAAGTACCACAACTTCTTTATCCATTTTTCACTTTCTGCGATATTGAACTTGTACCGTAAACCAGGTTCTTGTAAACAGAGCCGTCCCAACCTTTGGGGTGGCTCTGTCTTTTTGATTTTAATTTCCCTAAGCTATAGGACCATAAGTGGAAGTGCCCTAGGCTCTGTTGCTTTGTTTTTTAGATGTTTCAGGAAACACCATACACTTCTCCGGAATGGCTGTTGGCAATTTACATCCCGCCCATCAGCATAACAAGGCTCCCAGTTCTCCATGGCCTGTCCTGCCTTTCTGGATTTTACACTTTTTTCAGATGGCCCTTTTGACCGGGGGGAAGTGAGACTTCATTGTAGTGCAGATTTCCTTTGCAAGCTTGCTTGGTTGGCCAAAAAGGGCGTATGCGTTTTTTCCTGAATATATTCAGGAAAAAACGCATACGCCCTTTTTGGCCAAGTGCATCATTGTGGACGTTCTGCCTCTTTTCCTATGCTTTAAATGCAATTCCAGTCTACCTCCTGAAATCGGTTTCCTGCAATTCTGCCCCGTTTCCAAGTCCTCTTGGCAGCCTTACTTCAGTATATTTTTGGACGATAGCTGTCATTTATAACTCTGCAGGTTTGTGAATTACAGTGCCCCTGAGCTCCTTTCTTCAACTCGCTTTCTCGTGAGCTGGCCTCAACACCGCAGGATGGCTTCAGGCCCTAATCTGGTTCCGGCACGGCACGCTGAGCCTTTGGTTAATTCCTCTTCCTGGTGGGAAATGAGAGTTAAATTTGCCCGTCCAGACACCTCCAGCTAGTCTCTCATTGGTTCTCCCTATTCCTGTTCATCTTCCGCAGAAATTGCAAACTGGGCCAAACAGGAGGTTAAAGGCACTGACTCTCCAAGTCGGGAGAGTGTTAGTAAAGCGTCTGGAATGTTGCACCCGAGCACCAGGGGACGAAAACTGAGACATATTGGAACACGTCTCCCGATCACACGGTTGATCATACTCTGGGTTCCACATGCATGTTTTAGCTGAAGGAAGAATACCTTAAACCTGGAGAGTTGAGACCCGTGGAATGGGTTCCATGCAATATGACTTCAAAGGGTCTTCATTTGCTCACCAAACCTCTCCAGTCCTATCACTGCTGCGTTTATGCCCCTGTACACACGCTTGATTCTCTTTCGGAGACATAGCAGTCCATAGGTTTTAAGATACTTCCTAGTCAGGTACATTCTTAGGCGTTTAATATGGGGTGTTGAGTCCATTTCCTCGAGCAAGGAGTAGCTCTTGTCTATTCCATATTTGGCTTAAGGAACTTTATCTGTGCTCATTTCAATCTCTGGTTTTATGCAGCACCCCAAGTCACATTTCCCCTTAAGCAAGCATAAGTTGGGTTTCTAAATTTGAGACCCTGTTCTGTTTTGTAATTCAGTTCCTGTGTAGCCAAGTTTACATTCCGTGTATTAGTGATATCTTATGATGTTTCTTTTTCTGTGTGACTTATTTCAGTTAGAATCATCATACCTGAATCCACTCATTATGCTGCTACGGGCCTGATGACATAGATTTCCTTGCTGAGTGATATTGCATTGTACGTAAGTACCACAACTTCTTTATCCATTTTTCACTTTCTGCGATATTGAACTTGTACCGTAAACCACGTTCTTGTAAACAGAGCCGTCCCAACCTTTGGGGTGGTTGTGTCTTTTTGATTTTAATTTCCCTAAGCTATAGGACCATAAGTGGAAGTGCCCTAGGCTCTGTTGCTTTGTTTTTTAGATGTTTCAAGAAACACCATACACTTCTCCCGAGTGGCTGTTGGCAATTTACATCCCGCCCATCAGCATAACAAGGCTCCCAGTTCTCCATGGCCTGTCCTGCCTTTCTGGATTTTACACTTTTTTCAGATGGCCCTTTTGACCAGGGGGAAGTGAGACTTCATTGTAGTGCAGATTTCCTTTGCAAGCTTGCTTGGTTGGCCAAAAAGGGCGTGTGCGTTTTTTCCTGAATATATTCAGGAAAAAACGCATACGCCCTTTTTGGCCAAGTGCATCATTGTGGACGTTCTGCCTCTTTTCCTATGCTTTAAATGCAATTCCAGTCTACCTCCTGAAATCGGTTTCCTGCAATTCTGCCCCGCTTTCAAGTCCTCTTGGCAGCCTTACTTCAGTATATTTTTGGACGATAGCTGTCATTTATAACTCTGCAGGTTTGTGAATTACAGTGCCCCTGAGCTCCTTTCTTCAACTCGCTTTCTCGTGAGCTGGCCGCAACACCGCAGGATGGCTTCAGGCCCTAATCTGGTTCCGGCACGGGACGCTGAGCCTTTGGTTAATTCCTCTTCCTGGTGGGAAATGAGAGTTAAATTTGCCCGTCCAGACACCTCCAGCTAGTCTGTCATTGGTTCTCCCTATTCCTGTTCATCTTCCGCAGAAATTGCAAACTGGGCCAAACAGGAGGTTAAAGGCACTGACTCTCCAAGTCGGGAGAGTGTTAGTAAAGCGTCTGGAATGTTGCACCCGAGTACCAGGGGACGAAAACTGACACATATTGGAACACGTCTCCCGATCACACGGTTGATCATACTCTGGGTTCCACATGCATGTTTTAGCTGAAGGAAGAATCCCTTAAACCTGGAGAGTTGAGACCCGTGGAATGGGTACCATGCAATATGACTTCAAAGGGTCTTCATTTGCTCACCGAACCTCTCCAGTCCTATCACTGCTGCATTTATGCCCCTGTACACACGCTTGATTCTCTTTCGGAGACATAGCAGTCCATAGGTTTTAAGATACTTCCTAGTCAGGTACATTCTTAGGCTTTTAATATGGGGTGTTGAGTCCATTTCGTTGAGCAAGGAGTAGCTCTTGTCTATTCCATATTTGACTTAAGGAACTTTATCTGTGCTCATTTCAATCTCTGGTTTTATGCAGCACCCCAACTCACCTTTCCCCTTAAGCAAGCATAAGTTGGGTTTCTAAATTTGAGACCCTGTTCTGTTTTGTAATTCAGTTCCTGTGTAGCCAAGTTTACATTCCATGTATTAGTGATATCTTATGATGTTTCTTTTTCTGTGTGACTTATTTCAGTTAGAATCATCATACCTGAATCCACTCATTATACTGCTACGGGCCTGATGACATAGATTTCATTGCTGAGTGATATTGCATTGTACGTAAGTACCACAACTTCTTTATCCATTTTTCACTTTCTGCGATATTGAACTTGTACCGTAAACCACGTTCTTGTAAACAGAGCCGTCCCAACCTTTGGGGTGGCTCTGTCTTTTTGATTTTAATTTCCCTAAGCTATAGGACCATAAGTGGAAGTGCCCTAGGCTCTGTTGCTTTGTTTTTTAGATGTTTCAGGAAACACCATACACTTCTCCGGAATGGCTGTTGGCAATTTACATCCCGCCCATCAGCATAACAAGGCTCCCAGTTCTCCATGGCCTGTCCTGCCTTTCTGGATTTTACACTTTTTTCAGATGGCCCTTTTGACCGGGGGGAAGTGAGACTTCATTGTAGTGCAGATTTCCTTTGCAAGCTTGCTTGGTTGGCCAAAAAGGGCGTATGCGTTTTTTCCTGAATATATTCAGGAAAAAACGCATACGCCCTTTTTGGCCAAGTGCATCATTGTGGACGTTCTGCCTCTTTTCCTATGCTTTAAATGCAATTCCAGTCTACCTCCTGAAATCGGTTTCCTGCAATTCTGCCCCGTTTCCAAGTCCTCTTGGCAGCCTTACTTCAGTATATTTTTGGACGATAGCTGTCATTTATAACTCTGCAGGTTTGTGAATTACAGTGCCCCTGAGCTCCTTTCTTCAACTCGCTTTCTCGTGAGCTGGCCTCAACACCGCAGGATGGCTTCAGGCCCTAATCTGGTTCCGGCACGGCACGCTGAGCCTTTGGTTAATTCCTCTTCCTGGTGGGAAATGAGAGTTAAATTTGCCCGTCCAGACACCTCCAGCTAGTCTCTCATTGGTTCTCCCTATTCCTGTTCATCTTCCGCAGAAATTGCAAACTGGGCCAAACAGGAGGTTAAAGGCACTGACTCTCCAAGTCGGGAGAGTGTTAGTAAAGCGTCTGGAATGTTGCACCCGAGCACCAGGGGACGAAAACTGAGACATATTGGAACACGTCTCCCGATCACACGGTTGATCATACTCTGGGTTCCACATGCATGTTTTAGCTGAAGGAAGAATACCTTAAACCTGGAGAGTTGAGACCCGTGGAATGGGTTCCATGCAATATGACTTCAAAGGGTCTTCATTTGCTCACCAAACCTCTCCAGTCCTATCACTGCTGCGTTTATGCCCCTGTACACACGCTTGATTCTCTTTCGGAGACATAGCAGTCCATAGGTTTTAAGATACTTCCTAGTCAGGTACATTCTTAGGCGTTTAATATGGGGTGTTGAGTCCATTTCGTTGAGCAAGGAGTAGCTCTTGTCTATTCCATATTTGGCTTAAGGAACTTTATCTGTGCTCATTTCAATCTCTGGTTTTATGCAGCACCCCAAGTCACATTTCCCCTTAAGCAAGCATAAGTTGGGTTTCTAAATTTGAGACCCTGTTCTGTTTTGTAATTCAGTTCCTGTGTAGCCACGTTGACATTCCGTGTATTAGTGATATCTTATGATGTTTCTTTTTCTGTGTGACTTATTTCAGTTAGAATCATCATACCTGAATCCACTCATTATGCTGCTACGGGCCTGATGACATAGATTTCCTTGCTGAGTGATATTGCATTGTACGTAAGTACCACAACTTCTTTATCCATTTTTCACTTTCTGCGATATTGAACTTGTACCGTAAACCAGGTTCTTGTAAACAGAGCCGTCCCAACCTTTGGGGTGGCTCTGTCTTTTTGATTTTAATTTCCCTAAGCTATAGGACCATAAGTGGAAGTGCCCTAGGCTCTGTTGCTTTGTTTTTTAGATGTTTCAGGAAACACCATACACTTCTCCGGAATGGCTGTTGGCAATTTACATCCCGCCCATCAGCATAACAAGGCTCCCAGTTCTCCATGGCCTGTCCTGCCTTTCTGGATTTTACACTTTTTTCAGATGGCCCTTTTGACCGGGGGGAAGTGAGACTTCATTGTAGTGCAGATTTCCTTTGCAAGCTTGCTTGGTTGGCCAAAAAGGGCGTATGCGTTTTTTCCTGAATATATTCAGGAAAAAACGCATACGCCCTTTTTGGCCAAGTGCATCATTGTGGACGTTCTGCCTCTTTTCCTATGCTTTAAATGCAATTCCAGTCTACCTCCTGAAATCGGTTTCCTGCAATTCTGCCCCGTTTCCAAGTCCTCTTGGCAGCCTTACTTCAGTATATTTTTGGACGATAGCTGTCATTTATAACTCTGCAGGTTTGTGAATTACAGTGCCCCTGAGCTCCTTTCTTCAACTCGCTTTCTCGTGAGCTGGCCTCAACACCGCAGGATGGCTTCAGGCCCTAATCTGGTTCCGGCACGGCACGCTGAGCCTTTGGTTAATTCCTCTTCCTGGTGGGAAATGAGAGTTAAATTTGCCCGTCCAGACACCTCCAGCTAGTCTCTCATTGGTTCTCCCTATTCCTGTTCATCTTCCGCAGAAATTGCAAACTGGGCCAAACAGGAGGTTAAAGGCACTGACTCTCCAAGTCGGGAGAGTGTTAGTAAAGCGTCTGGAATGTTGCACCCGAGCACCAGGGGACGAAAACTGAGACATATTGGAACACGTCTCCCGATCACACGGTTGATCATACTCTGGGTTCCACATGCATGTTTTAGCTGAAGGAAGAATACCTTAAACCTGGAGAGTTGAGACCCGTGGAATGGGTTCCATGCAATATGACTTCAAAGGGTCTTCATTTGCTCACCAAACCTCTCCAGTCCTATCACTGCTGCGTTTATGCCCCTGTACACACGCTTGATTCTCTTTCGGAGACATAGCAGTCCATAGGTTTTAAGATACTTCCTAGTCAGGTACATTCTTAGGCGTTTAATATGGGGTGTTGAGTCCATTTCCTCGAGCAAGGAGTAGCTCTTGTCTATTCCATATTTGGCTTAAGGAACTTTATCTGTGCTCATTTCAATCTCTGGTTTTATGCAGCACCCCAAGTCACATTTCCCCTTAAGCAAGCATAAGTTGGGTTTCTAAATTTGAGACCCTGTTCTGTTTTGTAATTCAGTTCCTGTGTAGCCAAGTTTACATTCCGTGTATTAGTGATATCTTATGATGTTTCTTTTTCTGTGTGACTTATTTCAGTTAGAATCATCATACCTGAATCCACTCATTATGCTGCTACGGGCCTGATGACATAGATTTCCTTGCTGAGTGATATTGCATTGTACGTAAGTACCACAACTTCTTTATCCATTTTTCACTTTCTGCGATATTGAACTTGTACCGTAAACCACGTTCTTGTAAACAGAGCCGTCCCAACCTTTGGGGTGGTTGTGTCTTTTTGATTTTAATTTCCCTAAGCTATAGGACCATAAGTGGAAGTGCCCTAGGCTCTGTTGCTTTGTTTTTTAGATGTTTCAAGAAACACCATACACTTCTCCCGAGTGGCTGTTGGCAATTTACATCCCGCCCATCAGCATAACAAGGCTCCCAGTTCTCCATGGCCTGTCCTGCCTTTCTGGATTTTACACTTTTTTCAGATGGCCCTTTTGACCAGGGGGAAGTGAGACTTCATTGTAGTGCAGATTTCCTTTGCAAGCTTGCTTGGTTGGCCAAAAAGGGCGTGTGCGTTTTTTCCTGAATATATTCAGGAAAAAACGCATACGCCCTTTTTGGCCAAGTGCATCATTGTGGACGTTCTGCCTCTTTTCCTATGCTTTAAATGCAATTCCAGTCTACCTCCTGAAATCGGTTTCCTGCAATTCTGCCCCGCTTTCAAGTCCTCTTGGCAGCCTTACTTCAGTATATTTTTGGACGATAGCTGTCATTTATAACTCTGCAGGTTTGTGAATTACAGTGCCCCTGAGCTCCTTTCTTCAACTCGCTTTCTCGTGAGCTGGCCGCAACACCGCAGGATGGCTTCAGGCCCTAATCTGGTTCCGGCACGGGACGCTGAGCCTTTGGTTAATTCCTCTTCCTGGTGGGAAATGAGAGTTAAATTTGCCCGTCCAGACACCTCCAGCTAGTCTGTCATTGGTTCTCCCTATTCCTGTTCATCTTCCGCAGAAATTGCAAACTGGGCCAAACAGGAGGTTAAAGGCACTGACTCTCCAAGTCGGGAGAGTGTTAGTAAAGCGTCTGGAATGTTGCACCCGAGTACCAGGGGACGAAAACTGACACATATTGGAACACGTCTCCCGATCACACGGTTGATCATACTCTGGGTTCCACATGCATGTTTTAGCTGAAGGAAGAATCCCTTAAACCTGGAGAGTTGAGACCCGTGGAATGGGTACCATGCAATATGACTTCAAAGGGTCTTCATTTGCTCACCGAACCTCTCCAGTCCTATCACTGCTGCATTTATGCCCCTGTACACACGCTTGATTCTCTTTCGGAGACATAGCAGTCCATAGGTTTTAAGATACTTCCTAGTCAGGTACATTCTTAGGCTTTTAATATGGGGTGTTGAGTCCATTTCGTTGAGCAAGGAGTAGCTCTTGTCTATTCCATATTTGACTTAAGGAACTTTATCTGTGCTCATTTCAATCTCTGGTTTTATGCAGCACCCCAACTCACCTTTCCCCTTAAGCAAGCATAAGTTGGGTTTCTAAATTTGAGACCCTGTTCTGTTTTGTAATTCAGTTCCTGTGTAGCCAAGTTTACATTCCATGTATTAGTGATATCTTATGATGTTTCTTTTTCTGTGTGACTTATTTCAGTTAGAATCATCATACCTGAATCCACTCATTATACTGCTACGGGCCTGATGACATAGATTTCATTGCTGAGTGATATTGCATTGTACGTAAGTACCACAACTTCTTTATCCATTTTTCACTTTCTGCGATATTGAACTTGTACCGTAAACCACGTTCTTGTAAACAGAGCCGTCCCAACCTTTGGGGTGGCTCTGTCTTTTTGATTTTAATTTCCCTAAGCTATAGGACCATAAGTGGAAGTGCCCTAGGCTCTGTTGCTTTGTTTTTTAGATGTTTCAGGAAACACCATACACTTCTCCGGAATGGCTGTTGGCAATTTACATCCCGCCCATCAGCATAACAAGGCTCCCAGTTCTCCATGGCCTGTCCTGCCTTTCTGGATTTTACACTTTTTTCAGATGGCCCTTTTGACCGGTGGGAAGTGAGACTTCATTGTAGTGCAGATTTCCTTTGCAAGCTTGCTTGGTTGGCCAAAAAGGGCGTATGCGTTTTTTCCTGAATATATTCAGGAAAAATCGCATACGCCCTTTTTGCCCAAGTGCATCATTGTGGACGTTCTGCCTCTTTTCCTATGCTTTAAATGCAATTCCAGTCTACCTCCTGAAATCGGTTTCCTGCAATTCTGCCCCGCTTTCAAGTCCTCTTGGCAGCCTTACTTCAGTATATTTTTGGACGATAGCTGTCATTTATAACTCTGCAGGTTTGTGAATTACAGTGCCCCTGAGCTCCTTTCTTCAACTCGCTTTCTCGTGAGCTGGCCTCAACACCGCAGGATGGCTTCAGGCCCTAATCTGGTTCCGGCACGGCACGCTGAGCCTTTGGTTAATTCCTCTTCCTGGTGGGAAATGAGAGTTAAATTTGCCCGTCCAGACCCCTCCAGCTAGTCTGTCATTGGTTCTCCCTATTCCTGTTCATCTTCCGCAGAAATTGCAAACTGGGCCAAACAGGAGGTTAAAGGCACTGACTCTCCAAGTCGGGAGAGTGTTAGTAAAGCGTCTGGAATGTTGCACCCGAGAACCAGGGGACGAAAACTGAGACATATTGGAACACGTCTCCCGATCACACGGTTGATCATACTCTGGGTTCCACATGCATGTTTTAGCTGAAGGAAGAATACCTTAAACCTGGAGAGTTGAGACCCGTGGAATGGGTTCCATGCAATATGACTTCAAAGGGTCTTCATTTGCTCACCAAACCTCTCCAGTCCTATCACTGCTGCGTTTATGCCCCTGTACACACGCTTGATTCTCTTTCGGAGACATAGCAGTCCATAGGTTTTAAGATACTTCCTAGTCAGGTACATTCTTAGGCGTTTAATATGGGGTGTTGAGTCCATTTCCTCGAGCAAGGAGTAGCTCTTGTCTATTCCATATTTGGCTTAAGGAACTTTATCTGTGCTCATTTCAATCTCTGGTTTTATGCAGCACCCCAAGTCACATTTCCCCTTAAGCAAGCATAAGTTGGGTTTCTAAATTTGAGACCCTGTTCTGTTTTGTAATTCAGTTCCTGTGTAGCCAAGTTTACATTCCGTGTATTAGTGATATCTTATGATGTTTCTTTTTCTGTGTGACTTATTTCAGTTAGAATCATCATACCTGAATCCACTCATTATGCTGCTACGGGCCTGATGACATAGATTTCCTTGCTGAGTGATATTGCATTGTACGTAAGTACCACAACTTCTTTATCCATTTTTCACTTTCTGCGATATTGAACTTGTACCGTAAACCACGTTCTTGTAAACAGAGCCGTCCCAACCTTTGGGGTGGCTCTGTCTTTTTGATTTTAATTTCCCTAAGCTATAGGACCATAAGTGGAAGTGCCCTAGGCTCTGTTGCTTTGTTTTTTAGATGTTTCAGGAAACACCATACACTTCTCCCGAGTGGCTGTTGGCAATTTACATTCCGCCCATCAGCATAACAAGGCTCCCAGTTCTCCATGGCCTGTCCTGCCTTTCTGGATTTTACACTTTTTTCAGATGGTCCTTTTGACCGGTGGGAAGTGAGACTTCATTGTAGTGCAGATTTCCTTTGCAAGCTTGCTTGGTTGGCCAAAAAGGGCGTGTGCGTTTTTTCCTGAATATATTCAGGAAAAAACGCATAGGCCCTTTTTGGCCAAGTGCATCATTGTGGACGTTCTGCCTCTTTTCCTATGCTTTAAATGCAATTCCAGTCTACCTCCTGAAATCGGTTTCCTGCAATTCTGCCCCGCTTTCAAGTCCTCTTGGCAGCCTTACTTCAGTATATTTTTGGACGATAGCTGTCATTTATAACTCTGCAGGTTTGTGAATTACAGTGCCCCTGAGCTCCTTTCTTCAACTCGCTTTCTCGTGAGCTGGCCGCAACACCGCAGGATGGCTTCAGGCCCTAATCTGGTTCCGGCACGGGACGCTGAGCCTTTGGTTAATTCCTCTTCCTGGTGGGAAATGAGAGTTAAATTTGCCCGTCCAGACACCTCCAGCTAGTCTGTCATTGGTTCTCCCTATTCCTGTTCATCTTCCGCAGAAATTGCAAACTGGGCCAAACAGGAGGTTAAAGGCACTGACTCTCCAAGTCGGGAGAGTGTTAGTAAAGCGTCTGGAACGTTGCACCCGAGTACCAGGGGACGAAAACTGACACATAGTGGAACACGTCTCCCGATCACACGGTTGATCATACTCTGGGTTCCACATGCATGTTTTAGCTGAAGGAAGAATCCCTTAAACCTGGAGAGTTGAGAGCCGTGGAATGGGTACCATGCAATATGACTTCAAAGGGTCTTCATTTGCTCACCGAACCTCTCCAGTCCTATCACTGCTGCATTTATGCCCCTGTACACACGCTTGATTCTCTTTCGGAGACATAGCAGTCCATAGGTTTTAAGATACTTCCTAGTCAGGTACATTCTTAGGCGTTTAATATGGGGTGTTGAGTCCATTTCCTCGAGCAAGGAGTAGCTCTTGTCTATTCCATATTTGGCTTAAGGAACTTTATCTGTGCTCATTTCAATCTCTGGTTTTATGCAGCACCCCAAGTCACATTTCCCCTTAAGCAAGCATAAGTTGGGTTTCTAAATTTGAGACCCTGTTCTGTTTTGTAATTCAGTTCCTGTGTAGCCAAGTTTACATTCCGTGTATTAGTGATATCTTATGATGTTTCTTTTTCTGTGTGACTTATTTCAGTTAGAATCATCATACCTGAATCCACTCATTATGCTGCTACGGGCCTGATGACATAGATTTCCTTGCTGAGTGATATTGCATTGTACGTAAGTACCACAACTTCTTTATCCATTTTTCACTTTCTGCGATATTGAACTTGTACCGTAAACCACGTTCTTGTAAACAGAGCCGTCCCAACCTTTGGGGTGGTTGTGTCTTTTTGATTTTAATTTCCCTAAGCTATAGGACCATAAGTGGAAGTGCCCTAGGCTCTGTTGCTTTGTTTTTTAGATGTTTCAGGAAACACCATACACTTCTCCCGAGTGGCTGTTGGCAATTGACATCCCGCCCATCAGCATAACAAGGCTCCCAGTTCTCCATGGCCTGTCCTGCCTTTCTGGATTTTACACTTTTTTCAGATGGCCCTTTTGACCGGGGGGAAGTGAGACTTCATTGTAGTGCAGATTTCCTTTGCAAGCTTGCTTGGTTGGCCAAAAAGGGCGTGTGCGTTTTTTCCTGAATATATTCAGGAAAAAACGCATATGCCCTTTTTGGCCAAGTGCATCATTGTGGACGTTCTGCCTCTTTTCCTATGCTTTAAATGCAATTCCAGTCTACCTCCTGAAATCGGTTTCCTGCAATTCTGCCCCGCTTTCAAGTCCTCTTGGCAGCCTTACTTCAGTATATTTTTGGACGATAGCTGTCATTTATAACTCTGCAGGTTTGTGAATTACAGTGCCCCTGAGCTCCTTTCTTCAACTCGCTTTCTCGTGAGCTGGCCGCAACACCGCAGGATGGCTTCAGGCCCTAATCTGGTTCCGGCACGGGACGCTGAGCCTTTGGTTAATTCCTCTTCCTGGTGGGAAATGAGAGTTAAATTTGCCCGTCCAGACACCTCCAGCTAGTCTGTCATTGGTTCTCCCTATTCCTGTTCATCTTCCGCAGAAATTGCAAACTGGGCCAAACAGGAGGTTAAAGGCACTGACTCTCCAAGTCGGGAGAGTGTTAGTAAAGCGTCTGGAATTTTCCACCCGAGTACCAGGGGACGAAAACTGACACATATTGGAACACGTCTCCCGATCACACGGTTGATCATACTCTGGGTTCCACATGCATGTTTTAGCTGAAGGAAGAATCCCTTAAACCTGGAGAGTTGAGAGCCGTGGAATGGGTACCATGCAATATGACTTCAAAGGGTCTTCATTTGCTCACCGAACCTCTCCAGTCCTATCACTGCTGCGTTTATGCCCCTGTACACACGCTTGATTCTCTTTCGGAGACATAGCAGTCCATAGGTTTTAAGATACTTCCTAGTCAGGTACATTCTTAGGCGTTTAATATGGGGTGTTGAGTCCATTTCCTCGAGCAAGGAGTAGCTCTTGTCTATTCCATATTTGGCTTAAGGAACTTTATCTGTGCTCATTTCAATCTCTGGTTTTATGCAGCACCCCAAGTCACATTTCCCCTTAAGCAAGCATAAGTTGGGTTTCTAAATTTGAGACCCTGTTCTGTTTTGTAATTCAGTTCCTGTGTAGCCAAGTTTACATTCCGTGTATTAGTGATATCTTATGATGTTTCTTTTTCTGTGTGACTTATTTCAGTTAGAATCATCATACCTGAATCCACTCATTATGCTGCTACGGGCCTGATGACATAGATTTCCTTGCTGAGTGATATTGCATTGTACGTAAGTACCACAACTTCTTTATCCATTTTTCACTTTCTGCGATATTGAACTTGTACCGTAAACCACGTTCTTGTAAACAGAGCCGTCCCAACCTTTGGGGTGGTTGTGTCTTTTTGATTTTAATTTCCCTAAGCTATAGGACCATAAGTGGAAGTGCCCTAGGCTCTGTTGCTTTGTTTTTTAGATGTTTCAGGAAACACCATACACTTCTCCCGAGTGGCTGTTGGCAATTTACATCCCGCCCATCAGCATAACAAGGCTCCCAGTTCTCCATGGCCTGTCCTGCCTTTCTGGATTTTACACTTTTTTCAGATGGCCCTTTTGACCGGTGGGAAGTGAGACTTCATTGTAGTGCAGATTTCCTTTGCAAGCTTGCTTGGTTGGCCAAAAAGGGCGTGTGCGTTTTTTCCTGAATATATTCAGGAAAAAACGCATATGCCCTTTTTGGCCAAGTGCATCATTGTGGACGTTCTGCCTCTTTTCCTATGCTTTAAATGCAATTCCAGTCTACCTCCTGAAATCGGTTTCCTGCAATTCTGCCCCGCTTTCAAGACCTCTTGGCAGCCTTACTTCAGTATATTTTTGGACGATAGCTGTCATGTATAACTCTGCAGGTTTGTGAATTACAGTGCCCCTGAGCTCCTTTCTTCAACTCGCTTTCTCGTGAGCTGGCCGCAACACCGCAGGATGGCTTCAGGCCCTAATCTGGTTCCGGCACGGGACGCTGAGCCTTTGGTTAATTCCTCTTCCTGGTGGGAAATGAGAGTTAAATTTGCCCGTCCAGACACCTCCAGCTAGTCTGTCATTGGTTCTCCCTATTCCTGTTCATCTTCCGCAGAAATTGCAAACTGGGCCAAACAGGAGGTTAAAGGCACTGACTCTCCAAGTCGGGAGAGTGTTAGTAAAGCGTCTGGAATGTTGCACCCGAGTACCAGGGGACGAAAACTGACACATATTGGAACACGTCTCCCGATCACACGGTTGATCATACTCTGGGTTCCACATGCATGTTTTAGCTGAAGGAAGAATCCCTTAAACCTGGAGAGTTGAGACCCGTGGAATGGGTACCATGCAATATGACTTCAAAGGGTCTTCATTTGCTCACCGAACCTCTCCAGTCCTATCACTGCTGCGTTTATGCCCCTGTACACACGCTTGATTCTCTTTCGGAGACATAGCAGTCCATAGGTTTTAAGATACTTCCTAGTCAGGTACATTCTTAGGCGTTTAATATGGGGTGTTGAGTCCATTTCGTTGAGCAAGGAGTAGCTCTTGTCTATTCCATATTTGGCTTAAGGAACTTTATCTGTGCTCATTTCAATCTCTGGTTTTATGCAGCACCCCAACTCACCTTTCCCCTTAAGCAAGCATAAGTTGGGTTTCTAAATTTGAGACCCTGTTCTGTTTTGTAATTCAGTTCCTGTGTAGCCAAGTTTACATTCCGTGTATTAGTGATATCTTATGATGTTTCTTTTTCTGTGTGACTTATTTCAGTTAGAATCATCATACCTGAATCCACTCATTATACTGCTACGGGCCTGATGACATAGATTTCATTGCTGAGTGATATTGCATTGTACGTAAGTACCACAACTTCTTTATCCATTTTTCACTTTCTGCGATATTGAACTTGTACCGTAAACCAGGTTCTTGTAAACAGAGCCGTCCCAACCTTTGGGGTGGCTCTGTCTTTTTGATTTTAATTTCCCTAAGCTATAGGACCATAAGTGGAAGTGCCCTAGGCTCTGTTGCTTTGTTTTTTAGATGTTTCAGGAAACACCATACACTTCTCCGGAATGGCTGTTGGCAATTTACATCCCGCCCATCAGCATAACAAGGCTCCCAGTTCTCCATGGCCTGTCCTGCCTTTCTGGATTTTACACTTTTTTCAGATGGCCCTTTTGACCGGGGAGAAATGAGACTTCATTGTAGTGCAGATTTCCTTTGCAAGCTTGCTTGGTTGGCCAAAAAGGGCGTATGCGTTTTTTCCTGAATATATTCAGGAAAAAACGCATACGCCCTTTTTGGCCAAGTGCATCATTGTGGACGTTCTGCCTCTTTTCCTATGCTTTAAATGCAATTCCAGTCTACCTCCTGAAATCGGTTTCCTGCAATTCTGCCCCGTTTTCAAGTCCTCTTGGCAGCCTTACTTCAGTATATTTTTGGACGATAGCTGTCATTTATAACTCTGCAGGTTTGTGAATTACAGTGCCCCTGAGCTCCTTTCTTCAACTCGCTTTCTCGTGAGCTGGCCTCAACACCGCAGGATGGCTTCAGGCCCTAATCTGGTTCCGGCACGGCACGCTGAGCCTTTGGTTAATTCCTCTTCCTGGTGGGAAATGAGAGTTAAATTTGCCCGTCCAGACACCTCCAGCTAGTCTCTCATTGGTTCTCCCTATTCCTGTTCATCTTCCGCAGAAATTGCAAACTGGGCCAAACAGGAGGTTAAAGGCACTGACTCTCCAAGTCGGGAGAGTGTTAGTAAAGCGTCTGGAATGTTGCACCCGAGCACCAGGGGACGAAAACTGAGACATATTGGAACACGTCTCCCGATCACACGGTTGATCATACTCTGGGTTCCACATGCATGTTTTAGCTGAAGGAAGAATACCTTAAACCTGGAGAGTTGAGACCCGTGGAATGGGTTCCATGCAATATGACTTCAAAGGGTGTTCATTTGCTCACCAAACCTCTCCAGTCCTATCACTGCTGCGTTTATGCCCCTGTACACACGCTTGATTCTCTTTCGGAGACATAGCAGTCCATAGGTTTTAAGATACTTCCTAGTCAGGTACATTCTTAGGCGTTTAATATGGGGTGTTGAGTCCATTTCCTCGAGCAAGGAGTAGCTCTTGTCTATTCCATATTTGGCTTAAGGAACTTTATCTGTGCTCATTTCAATCTCTGGTTTTATGCAGCACCCCAAGTCACATTTCCCCTTAAGCAAGCATAAGTTGGGTTTCTAAATTTGAGACCCTGTTCTGTTTTGGAATTCAGTTCCTGTGTAGCCAAGTTTACATTCCGTGTATTAGTGATACCTTATGATGTTTCTTTTTCTGTGTGACTTATTTCAGTTAGATTCATCGTACTTAGTCCACTCATTATGCTGCTACGGGCCTGATGACATAGATTTCATTGCTGAGTGATATTGCATTGTACGTAAGTACCACAACTTCTTTATCCATTTTTCACTTTCTGCGATATTGAACTTGTACCGTATATGAGGTTCTTGTAAACAGAGCCATCCCAAACTTTGGGGTGGCTGTGTCTTTTTGATTTTAATTGCCCTAAACTATAGTACCATAAGTGGAAGTGCCCTAGGCTCTGTTGCTTTGTTTTTTAGATGTTTCAGGAAACACCAAACACTTCTCCAGAGTGGCTGTTGGCAATTTACATCCTGCCCATCAGCATAAGATGGCTCCCAGTTCTCCATGGCCTGTCATGCCTTTATGGATTTTACACTTTTTTCAGATGGCCCTTTTGACCAGGGGGAATTGAGACTTCATTGTAGTGCAGATTTCCTTTGCAAGCTTGCTTGGTTGGCCAAAAAGGGCGTATGCGTTTTTTCCTGAATATATTCAGGAAAAAACACATACGCCCTTTTTGGGCAAGTCAGGTTTTTGAATTGCAGTGGCCCTTAGCTCCATTTTTCAGCTCTTAGTTTTGTGATCTTGCCCCATAACCACAGGATTCCTTGAAGCCCTATTCTTCTTCTGGGGGCACCTTGCTGTGCCTTTGGTTCATTCTTCTTACTGATGTGAAATTAGAGTGACATGTGCCCATTGAAACCGCTACAGCTAGTTTCTCACTGGTTCCCCCTATTCCCATTCATCCTCCGCACTAACTGAAGACTGTGCGATACCAGAACTTAAAGGCATTGACTCTCCATGTGGGGATGTTGTTAGTAAAGCGGCTGGAATGTCGATCCGGAGCCCCAGGAGAGGAAAAATGTGGTGCGTTTTAGAAACCTTTCCCGATCATATGGTATACCAGTCGCTGGGTTTCCCAAGCATGGTTTAGCTGTAGGAAGATTCCCTTCAACCTGGAGTGTTGGGACCCTTGGAATGAGTAGCATGAAGTATTGCATTAAACTTTCGGCAGTTGCTCACCGAAGCTCACCAATCCTCTCAGCCCCAAGTGTCCAGCCTTATGTCTTATCCAGCTGTGGGTTTATATGTGGTCAATCCAGGTTGCATCACAGCCCCTGAGCGAATTTTGTAAGAATTTTTCTCTCTTTCATTGTTTCTGCGTTTTGTTTTTAACATTTATTTCTATAATGGGGTTTAGCTCATTTTCACTGCTGTGTTTGTGCCGCTCTGCACACACTTGATTCCCTTATGGAGATAGATCAATACATGGGTTTTAAGATTCTTATTACTCAGATATATTTCTCTGCGGTGTATAGGGTGTGTTGAGGCCAGTTCATTGAGCAAGGTGTAGATCTTGTCTAATACCTATTTGGTTTCTTGAACGGTATCTGTGCTAGTTTCAAACTCTGGTTTTATGCATCACCCCACCTCTCCTTTCCCCTTAAGCTGACATAAGTGTGTTTTCTAAATGTGAGACACTGTTCTGTTCTGTAATTCATTTCTTGTGCAGCCATATTTACCCTCCCTCTATAAGTGATATCTTATGATATGTTTCTTTTTCTGTTTGACTTATTTCAAGTAGTATTATCGGACCTAAATCCACTCTTTATCCTTCTACTAGCCTTATTACATTGATTTCATGGTGAAGAGATATTCCATTGTACATAAGTACCACATCTTCTTTATCCATTGTTCTCTTTCCTGGGATATTTAAGGTGTACTGAAGTTGAGGTTCTTGTAAACAGAGTAGCCCTAAACTGTGGTGTGCTTGTGTCTTGTTGATTTTTAGACTTCCCTAGATATACTCCCATGATTGGAAGTGTCCTATGCTCTGTAGCTCTGTTTTTAGATGATTTAGGAACCACCATACACTTCTCCAGAGTGGCTCTCGGCAGTTCACACACTGCCCATCAGCGTATAAAGGCTCCCTGTTCTCCATGGCCTGTCCTGCATTTCTGGTTTTTACAACTTTTTAGGATGGCCCTTTTGACCGGTGGGAAATGAGACTTCTTTGTTGTGCACATTTGCATTGCTTGCTTGCTTCGTTGCCCATAAAGTGCGTATGCGTTTTTTCCTGGATATAATCAGGAAAAATCGCATACGCCCTTTTGGGCCAACTGCATCATTGTCGAAATTCTGCCGCTTTTCATGTGCGTTAAAGACGAGTCCAATCTATCTCTTGAAATCTGTTTCTTGCAATTCTGTCTTGCATTCAGATCCTCTTCTTTGCCTTACCTCAACATATTTTTGGACGTTAGTTTTCATTTATAACTCTGCAGGTTTGTGAATTGCAGTGACCCTGAGCTCCATGTTTTAAGTTGCTCTTTTGTGAGCTGGCCTCAAACCCGCAGGATTGCTTCAGGCCCTATTTTGGCTCCGGCGAGGCAGGCTGAGCCTTTTTTTAATTCTTATTCTTAATGGGAAATTAGAGTGATATGTGCCCGTCCAAACCCCTACAACTCTTCTCTCATTGGTTCCCCCTCTTCCCGTTCATCCTCCTCACAATTTGCAAAATGTGTGAAACAGAAGTTTAAATGTGCTGATTCTCCAAGTGGGGAGCTTCTAAGTAACGTGGCTGGAATGGTGAACAGGAGCACCAGGAGAGGATAAATGAGGTGCATCACATGGTGTACAGTCCTCTGGGTTTTCCATGCATGTTTTAGCTGTAGGAAGATCCCTTGAACCTGCAGATTTGGGACCCATTGAATGGGTACCAGGTAGTATTACTTTAAAGGGTGTGCATTTCCTCGCCCAACCTCACATTTCTCTTAGCGCAAACAGTTTCCAGCCTTATGTCTCATCCTGCTGTGGGTCTAGATGTGTTCAATCCATGTTGCATCACCGTCCCTGAGGAAAAGTTGTAAGAGGTTTTCTCTGTCTCTCTGTCGTTTATTTTTTTCAATTTATTACTATATTGGTTACAGCTGATTTTCAAAGCTCTGTTTCTTGCTGCTGTACATCCACTTGATTCACGTACAGAGAGACATCAATAAATTCTTTTTCAGATTCTTACCAGTCGTATATATTCTTTTCCGGTGACTTGAGTGTGCTGAGTGCAGTTCTTTTAGCTACCGTGTAGGCCTTGTTGATTATCAGTTTGGTATTTGGAATGGTATCTTTGCTAATTTCAACCTCCTGGATGATGCCTCACCCCTCCCCACCTTTCCCGTTTAGCAGCCTTATGCGTGTTTTCTACATATTTGACTATGGTTTTGTTTTGTAATTTATTTCATGTGTAGCCATTTTGGATTCCACCTTTAAGTGATATCTTATGATATGTGTCTTTTTCTTTTTGAATTCTGTCACTTAGAATGATCATACGTAACTCCTCCGGAGTTGTTACAGCTGGCCATATTTCATTGATTTCCAGGCTGAATAATATTCCACTCTACCTAAGTACCACATCTCTATCCATTTTTTCCCTCCAGAGACATTTAAGTTATATCCTAGTCGAGGATCTTTTAAACAGAGAGGGGGTAAACATTGGGGTGCCTGTGTCCTCTCGAGTTTTGTTTTTCCCAAGATATACGCCCATGAGTGCAAGTGCCCTATGCTCTGTAGCTCATTGTTTAGATGCTTTAGTAAACACAATACACTTCTCCAGAATGGCCGTTGGCAATATACATTTCCACTATAAGTCTCACAGGGCTCCCTCTTCTCCTTGCCCTGTCCTGCATTTCTGTTGTTTACGCTTTATGAGGATGGCTCTTCTGACTGATGCGAAGTGATGTCTTTTGTAGTATTGACTTCCAGTGCCCACCTGTTTGGGTGGCTAAAAAGGTGTACGCTCTTTTCTTGAATATATACACAAAAAAACGCATACACCCTTTTTGGCCAACTGCAATGTTGGCAATGTTCAGCTCCTTTTCTTGTGCTTAATGGCGAGTCCTTTCTACCTCCTCAAATCCCTTTCCTGCCATTCTCCCTTGCTTACAAGTCCTTTTCTCTGACTTTCCTCAAGACATTTTTCAGTGATGGATATTTTCAACTCTGCAGTTTTGTGAATTTTACTGCCCCTGAGTTCTATTGTTCAACTTGTGTTTATGGGAACTGGCCACAAAGCAGCGGGATTTCCTCAAGCCCTATACTGTTTCCATGGGCAACCCTAGCCTTTGGTCAATTCGTCTTCCTGATTGGAAATTAGAGTGACATGTGCCTGTCTGAACACGTAGGACTTGTCTCTCATTGTTCCTCATCCTTCCGCTTCATCCTCTGGACAAATTCCAAACTGTACGCAACAGGATGTTGACAGTGCTGACATCTCCAAGTGGGGAGACTGTTAGTAAAGACGCTGGAGGGGTGAACCCGAGCACCAGGAGATGAGGAGATGAGATGCCTTTTCCAAACTCTTCCCGATCAGACGGTATACCATCCTCTGGGTGTGACAGACATGTTTTAGCAGTAGGAAGAGTCCCATTCATGTAAGGAGAACACCAGGGCTTTTTCAAAATCAGTGTCTCCCCGAAACCCAAACTGGGGAATTTTTTAAGCTACGGCTACACATATGTTCATTAAGGGCCTTGGGAAGTAGGCAGAGTCCAAACTTTAGATGATTGAAGTCTTCAGGGTCAGAAGCACTCACCACCAGCTTCCCTTAGGTTACACTTTAACTGTCATTGATAGATGATGTCAATAAAAATATCTATTCTTTTTCAGATTATTTCCCCTTATAGGTTATTGCAAAATGTTGAGTGTAGTTCCCTGTGCTATACAGTAGTTCCTTGTTGATGATCTATTTTATACATAGCAGTGTGTATGTGTTCATCCCAAACTGTTAATTTATCCCTCCTCCCACCTTTCCCCTTTGGTAATAATAAATTATAAGATTTTATACTTCTCAGAAATGGGGGAGCTGAAAGAGAGGTATCATTTTCAATGGAAAAGCATTTAAAACAAGATTGAAGGTTTAGCCAAGATTATTAGATGTACATCCTTGGAAAGAAATCACTTCATTTCTCTAATATTGAGCTGACAAATAAGACAAACCTTTTCACTGAACTTGCTTATAATAAAGTGATGGAAATATCCAATGGAAGTGTTAGAAACATCTTATTTTACCCGAGCCTTATACACTGTTCTATGTTAACTACACTTTGGCTCACACATCTGTTCATTGAGGTTACAATAGTCTCAATTTCTGTTACTGATCCTCCAGAGTGGACCCCAACAAGTGTCCCCCTGCCCAGTGTCATTGGGGCCAACAGATCGAGACTGAGTTTGGTTCACAAGCAAAGGAAACTTTATATTTTGATCAGAGAATGGAGAGGTGAGAGCATGTACTACCCCGTGGGCTGTGGGCTGGGCTGCTGTGTAGAGATCCTGTCAGAGTCAGTGGGAGGGAGGGGGCGGAGCTCTCGAGGGCCGGGTTGGCTGTAGCTCAGGCTCTATATCGCGGAGTCTGCACTGGGCCCCAGGAGCTGAGGTGTCGACCCAGCCATTCTGCACTAGGAAATCTGGTCTGAAGTGCCGGGTGTGGAACCTCTGCATGCGGGACCCTAGGAGCACGTGAAATTAGACAAAGCACAAAGGATAAAAAAGGTTAGGCTTGACTTTATTGCCCAGATTCTATTTTTATCTCCCAGGGATTTTTAATGGGCTTTGCTGGGGACAAACCCCCCCCCTCTGCCTTTTGTCCCGTTCCTCATTCTTGGAGTGCTGAGGGTGCAGACCCTTCTTCTGTAACTGCTGAGTGCTGAGTTGGGAGCCCTCATACCCTGGGGCGAGGGTCAGAGCTTCTCCCCAGCAGCCTCCAGGTGACGTTGATTGTCCCCAGGCCCCCTGCCTCCCTGCTCGTCCACCTGAGCACCAGCATTGGAAGTGTTATAGATTCTAATGACCTTTAAGGGTCCAGGAAAGAGATGTGCAGAGACGCTGTGGGGGCCGGTTTCACCCCGCCCCACATTTGTTCGGCCACCTTAGGCCGACCGTTTCTGCCAGCCTAGATGCTCTGACCAGTAGTCTGCGCTTTCTTCAATTAGGCCCCTGAATTAACGTACAAACAGCACCAGGTGTCAGAGCCCTGCCCGCTCAACTCCCAGACAGTCCAGGGTCAGTGGTGATCAAGGACCGTGATGGCCACTGAGTCAACAGCCTTTGGAAGTAAACAAGAGTCCAGCCGGTCTTACTGGCCACCATCATCACGGTGTCTGTAGGCTTTTCTATGGTGACAGTGTGATATACGGTTCCCCCGCCAAGATTATTAGCTCCCCTCTGGGTGCAGTAAGTCCTGCAAGCAGTAGTCTACTCTTTTGGGACACACTCTTGTTGTTTTATGAGAGAAACTCCAGGTCAAGTGATGTTCACACGAGTCGTCATGGTGCCCTGTTGCCCCCGGTTATCTCTCTGGATGTTGGAGTTGGAGGGCCTCCTCACTCGAGGTCGGTGTGCCCACGGAGCGAACCCTGCAACTTCAGGGCATGGTTGGTGGTTAGGATCACCACGTGGGGTCCTTTTCCCTTAGGAGGGAGGTGGCCTTTTGGGCTGCTGATTTCCAGGTTTTTAGATACCGCCAGTATCTTGGCCAGATGTGGCAGTGGGCCAAGCCCCTTGGTGACCATAGTTTATCCTACCTGGATGGCATTCTTGCATTGTTCCATTTCAAGTGGTCCCAGGTTTTGCACTAATTCTCCAATGGCGATTCACCTTTCACCGGGAATGTAAAGGTCAAAGGGTTTAGCTAAATTAGGGAGTTCCAGGGCAAGGGTCTGAATTGACTGCTCTTTCCATTCTTGAAAGGCCACTTGTGGATTCTATTCAAAAGGATCATCATCTTTTCCTTTCAGTGTTTCATATAGAGGCCCAGCTAGTAGACTGTAGTTAGGGATCCAGAAGCAGCAAACCCTGGCCTCCCCAGGAACCCCTAAGCTGTCTTCTAGTTTTAGAAAGGGGTAAGGCTGAAAATGGTTTCTTCCCTTTCCTGGGATGGACTTCTCCAACCTTCTGTGAGAATGAAGCCCAGGCAGGTCACGGCAGTCTGTGATATTTGAGCTTTTTCTTGGACAACTTCTATCCTTTATTGGCTTGGTAGTTCAGAGGCCTCCTTAGTAGGGCTGGCGATCAGAATGTCGTCTGCATATTGAAGGAGGGTTTCCTTTTCCAGAGGTAGAACTTTTAGGTCTTTAGCTAAGCTTTCCCCAAAGATGGTGTGGGAATTTTTGCACCCTTGGGGCCAGACGGCCCGGAAGTATTGTTTTAGTTGTATGTTGAGTCCTGCCACTCACAAGCCAAAATTTCTTGTGACTCTGGGACTAATGGAATACAAAAGAAGGCATCATTGAAGACTAATACAGAATACCATGTCCTGGTGGTTGGTAGAATGACCAGCAGGGTGTAGGAATTAGGAGCAACTGGAGGTATATCCTCGGTGGCTTCACTGACTGTCCTGACATCCTTTACCAGGTCCCCAGCAGCCCATGGGGCTCTCGTGGTCAGACCAATCCCAGAATATGGAGCTCACCTGGGCAGGTACCCCACCCCCACCCCAGCCCACAGGGCTCTCGTGGTCAGGCCCCTCCCAGGATACAGAGCTACCCTTGCAGGTACCGTGGCAGGGCTGGGCACACAGGAACCGTGCACATAGCCCTCATTGCAGAGCACCCCCAGCTCACCTGTCGCTCAGAGCTGACACAGAGCACCTCAGAGCAGGACTTGAACTAACAAACAGCAGCTGCGACAGGTCTGTGACCCTGGGCATCACTCCGTGAGGCCTCCCTCCACCTGGTCTTCCAGAGACTTCCACTGCACCCGGGGCACCAGGCCTCTGTCTCCAACCACCACCCACCCCTCCTCTCCCTGACTCCTGGGTTCCTCTCATTAGGAGAGGGTTTTCTTGAAGTTGTCTCCCACTCATGGGCCAGATAAAATGATTAGAAAACAAGCCAAAGCTGCAGCCCCTTGTCTATCCTGACTCTCAGGAGCCCACACCTGTTCCTTGGACCTGGCCGGTTCAGCAAGTTCCATTTTCTGCAACTGTGAGCCCCTGAGGGGTGATGATTGGCTGACCTGGGCAGCCTTACCGTGCCGGCCAGCCCTCCCCAGGTGTGCCTGGGTTGAGATCACTATAAATACCACTCCAGGCAGCAAGAGCCCCTGCAGCCGTGCCTGACGCCATTTTCTCTGCCCTGTCAGCAGTCTCGGGGCTGGGCTGGTGGGAGGGAGTGAGAGGCCACGGCTTTGTGGGTGGCCCAGTGTGAGTGGGGCTCTGCTGGACTTTCTGCAGCAGTTGCCAGGCTGCCACCTGCTAAAGAAGAAGATGTGTCACCCATACCTGCTGCTGGAATTTCTCCCTGGGCAGAGGTGAGGAAGGAAAAAAGCAGTGGGGGCAGGGACAGGACGGGTATCTCAGGCAGGGAAATGGAAATCTTCCAGAAGAGCACCCAGGGCCAGGACCATCCTGGCTGGCCTGCAGGCACCAAGTCGGCCGGCATGCTGTCACTCGTGTGGCTCTATGGCCCTCCCTCTAGGCTTTCAGGTCCTTGTATATATTCAGGTGTTTTACCTGGGATGGGTGGGAATAGTTCAGCAGCAACTGGCCTGGGGCTCAGCTCACGTTTACTCACAGATGCCTCGGCACGGTGCCCCAGCTTTGCAATGAGGACGCTTGTTGCGTGGGGGCTGCTGGCTGAATGGGAGACGATTCCCCACCACTGACCAACTTCAGAATTGTTTACAACTGGAGCAAGTGCCCTGATACGGTTTTCCTCTGTGGAACTGGTGGGTTCTGTGTTTTTTTTCTCTTTTTCGTTTTGGGTTCAAGGTAGATTTTATTCCTCTTTTTTGTATTTACAGATATAAGCATGGAAATAATTTATTCATATAAATACATGTATGTGAAGGGAATAATTGTTTTTTCTATTTTTTAAATTTTATTTCTTTTTAATTTTGAATTTTATTTTATATTTTTATACAGCAGGTTCTTATTGGTTATCTATTTTATACATATAAATGTATACATGCCAATCCCAGTCTCTCAACTCCTCCCACCACCCCCCCCAACAGCTTTCCCCCCTTGTTGTCCATACGTTTGTTGTCTACATCTGTTGCTCTATTTATGCCTTGCAAAATGGTTAATCTGTACAGGTTTTCTAGGTTCCACATATATGCATGAATATACAAGATTTGTTTTTCTCCTTCTGACTTACTTCACTCTGTATGACAGTCTCTAGATGCATCGACGTCTCTACAAATGACCCAATTTCATTCCTTTTCATGGCTTAGTAATATTCCATTTTATATATGTACCACGGCTTTATGCATTCGTCTGTCTGTGGGCATTTAGGTTGCTTCCATTACCTCGATATTGTAAATAGTGATGCCATGAACATTGCGGTGAATGTCTCTTTTTGATTTATGGTTTTGTCTGGGTATATGTCCAGTACTGGGATTGCTGTATCATATGGTAATTCTATTGTTAGTTTCTTAAGAAATTCCATATTGTTCTCCATAGTGACTGTATCAATTTATATTCCCAACAATAGTGGAAGAGGGTTCCTTTTCTCCACACCCTTTCCAGCATTTTTTGCTTGTAGATTTTCTATGATGCCTATTCTACCAGGTGTGAGGTGATACCTCATTGTTGAATCCATTTCGTGGAGCAAGGGGTAGGTCTTGTCTATTCCATATTTGGCTTAAGGAACGGTATCTGTGCTAATTTCAAACTCTGGTTTAATGCAGCACCCCAACTCACCTTCCCCCTTAAGCAAGCATAAGTTAGTTTTCTAAACTTGAGACCCTGTTCTGTTTTGTAATTCAGTTCCTGTGTAGCCAAGTTCACATTCCGTGTATTAGTGATACCTTATGATGTTTCTTTTTCTGTGTGACTTATTTCACTTAGAATCATCGTGCCTCAATCCACTCATTATGCTGCTACGGGCCTGGTGACATAGATTTCATTGCTGAGTGGTATTCTGTTGTACATAAGTACCGCAACTTCTTTATCCATTATTTGCTCTCTGGGATATTTAACTTGTGCCGAAGAAGAGATTCCAGTAAAAAGAACCGTCCCAACCTTTGGGGTGGCTGTGTCTTTTTGATTTTAAATTAACTAAGCTATAGGACCATAAGTGGAAGTGCCCTAGGCTCTGTTGCTTTGTTTTTTAGATGTTTCAGGAAACACCATACACTTCTCCCGAGTGGCTGTTGGCAATTGACATCCCGCCCATCAGCATAACAAGGCTCCCAGTTCTCCATGGCCTGTCCTGCCTTTCTGGATTTTACACTTTTTTCAGATGGCCCTTTTGACCGGGGGGAAGTGAGACTTCATTGTAGTGCAGATTTCCTTTGCAAGCTTGCTTGGTTGGCCAAAAAGGGCGTATGCGTTTTTTCCTGAATATATTCAGGAAAAAACGCATACGCCCTTTTTGGCCAAGTGCATCATTGTGGACGTTCTGCCTCTTTTCCTATGCTTTAAATGCAATTCCAGTCTACCTCCTGAAATCGGTTTCCTGCAATTCTGCCCCGCTTTCAAGTCCTCTTGGCAGCCTTACTTCAGTATATTTTTGGACGATAGCTGTCATTTATAACTCGGCAGGTTTGTGAATTACAGTGCCCCTGAGCTCCTTTCTTCAACTCGCTTTCTCGTGAGCTGGCCGCAACACCGCAGGATGGCTTCAGGCCCTAATCTGGTTCCGGCACGGCACGCTGAGCCTTTGGTTAATTCCTCTTCCTGGTGGGAAATGAGAGTTAAATTTGCCCGTCCAGACACCTCCAGCTAGTCTGTCATTGGTTCTCCCTATTCCTGTTCATCTTCCGCAGAAATTGCAAACTGGGCCAAACAGGAGGTTAAAGGCACTGACTCTCCAAGTCGGGAGAGTGTTAGTAAAGCGTCTGGCATGTTGCACCCGAGTACCAGGGAACGAAAAGTGAGACACATTTGAACATGTTTCTCGATCACATGGTGGATCATACTCTGGGTTCCACATGCATGTTTTAGCTGAAGGAAGTATCCCTTAAACCTGGAGAGTTGAGACCCATGGAATGGGTACCATGCAATATGACTTCAAAGGTCTTCATTTGCTCACCGAACCTCACCAATCTTATGAGCCCCAAGTGTCCAGCCTTATGTGTCACCCAGCTCTGGGTGTAGATGTGGTAAATGCAGGTTGCATCAGAAGCCTTGAATGAATTACTTAAGTATTTCTCTCTATTTCACTGTCATTGTGTTTTGTTTAAGCAATTTATTTTTATTATGGGATTTACCTGATTTTCACTGCTTTAATGCCGCTGTACACACTCTTGATTCTCTTACAGAGATATATAAATCCATAGGTTTTATGATTCTTACTAGTCAGGTATATTCCTAGGCGTTGAATATGGGGTGTTGAGTCCATTTCCTTGAGCAAGGAGTAGCTCTTGTCTATTCCATATTTGGCTTAAGGAACTTTATCTGTGCTCATTTCAATCTCTGGTTTTATGCAGCACCCCAACTCACCTTTCCCCTTAAGCAAGCATAAGTTGGTTTTCTAAATTTGAGACCCTGTTCTGTTTTGGAATTCAGTTCCTGTGTAGCCAAGTTTACATTCCGTGTATTAGTGATACCTTATGATGTTTCTTTTTCTGTGTGACTTATTTCAGTTAGATTCATCGTACTTAGTCCACTCATTATGCTGCTACGGGCCTGATGACATAGATTTCATTGCTGAGTGATATTGCATTGTACGTAAGTACCACAACTTCTTTATCCATTTTTCACTTTCTGCGATATTGAACTTGTACCGTATATGAGGTTCTTGTAAACAGAGCCATCCCAAACTTTGGGGTGGCTGTGTCTTTTTGATTTTAATTGCCCTAAACTATAGTACCATAAGTGGAAGTGCCCTAGGCTCTGTTGCTTTGTTTTTTAGATGTTTCAGGAAACACCAAACACTTCTCCAGAGTGGCTGTTGGCAATTTACATCCTGCCCATCAGCATAAGATGGCTCCCAGTTCTCCATGGCCTGTCATGCCTTTATGGATTTTACACTTTTTTCAGATGGCCCTTTTGACCAGGGGGAATTGAGACTTCATTGTAGTGCAGATTTCCTTTGCAAGCTTGCTTGGTTGGCCAAAAAGGGCGTATGCGTTTTTTCCTGAATATATTCAGGAAAAAACACATACGCCCTTTTTGGGCAAGTCAGGTTTTTGAATTGCAGTGGCCCTTAGCTCCATTTTTCAGCTCTTAGTTTTGTGATCTTGCCCCATAACCACAGGATTCCTTGAAGCCCTATTCTTCTTCTGGGGCACCTTGCTGTGCCTTTGGTTCATTCTTCTTACTGATGTGAAATTAGAGTGACATGTGCCCATTGAAACCGCTACAGCTAGTTTCTCACTGGTTCCCCCTATTCCCATTCATCCTCCGCACTAACTGAAGACTGTGCGATACCAGAACTTAAAGGCATTGACTCTCCATGTGGGGATGTTGTTAGTAAAGCGGCTGGAATGTCGATCCGGAGCCCCAGGAGAGGAAAAATGTGGTGCGTTTTAGAAACCTTTCCCGATCATATGGTATACCAGTCGCTGGGTTTCCCAAGCATGGTTTAGCTGTAGGAAGATTCCCTTCAACCTGGAGTGTTGGGACCCTTGGAATGAGTAGCATGAAGTATTGCATTAAACTTTCGGCAGTTGCTCACCGAAGCTCACCAATCCTCTCAGCCCCAAGTGTCCAGCCTTATGTCTTATCCAGCTGTGGGTTTATATGTGGTCAATCCAGGTTGCATCACAGCCCCTGAGCGAATTTTGTAAGAATTTTTCTCTCTTTCATTGTTTCTGCGTTTTGTTTTTAACATTTATTTCTATAATGGGGTTTAGCTCATTTTCACTGCTGTGTTTGTGCCGCTCTGCACACACTTGATTCCCTTATGGAGATAGATCAATACATGGGTTTTAAGATTCTTATTACTCAGATATATTTCTCTGCGGTGTATAGGGTGTGTTGAGGCCAGTTCATTGAGCAAGGTGTAGATCTTGTCTAATACCTATTTGGTTTCTTGAACGGTATCTGTGCTAGTTTCAAACTCTGGTTTTATGCATCACCCCACCTCTCCTTTCCCCTTAAGCTGACATAAGTGTGTTTTCTAAATGTGAGACACTGTTCTGTTCTGTAATTCATTTCTTGTGCAGCCATATTTACCCTCCCTCTATAAGTGATATCTTATGATATGTTTCTTTTTCTGTTTGACTTATTTCAAGTAGTATTATCGGACCTAAATCCACTCTTTATCCTTCTACTAGCCTTATTACATTGATTTCATGGTGAAGAGATATTCCATTGTACATAAGTACCACATCTTCTTTATCCATTGTTCTCTTTCCTGGGATATTTAAGGTGTACTGAAGTTGAGGTTCTTGTAAACAGAGTAGCCCTAAACTGTGGTGTGCTTGTGTCTTGTTGATTTTTAGACTTCCCTAGATATACTCCCATGATTGGAAGTGTCCTATGCTCTGTAGCTCTGTTTTTAGATGATTTAGGAACCACCATACACTTCTCCAGAGTGGCTCTCGGCAGTTCACACACTGCCCATCAGCGTATAAAGGCTCCCTGTTCTCCATGGCCTGTCCTGCATTTCTGGTTTTTACAACTTTTTAGGATGGCCCTTTTGACCGGTGGGAAATGAGACTTCTTTGTTGTGCACATTTGCATTGCTTGCTTGCTTCGTTGCCCATAAAGTGCGTATGCGTTTTTTCCTGGATATAATCAGGAAAAATCGCATACGCCCTTTTGGGCCAACTGCATCATTGTCGAAATTCTGCCGCTTTTCATGTGCGTTAAAGACGAGTCCAATCTATCTCTTGAAATCTGTTTCTTGCAATTCTGTCTTGCATTCAGATCCTCTTCTTTGCCTTACCTCAACATATTTTTGGACGTTAGTTTTCATTTATAACTCTGCAGGTTTGTGAATTGCAGTGACCCTGAGCTCCATGTTTTAAGTTGCTCTTTTGTGAGCTGGCCTCAAACCCGCAGGATTGCTTCAGGCCCTATTTTGGCTCCGGCGAGGCAGGCTGAGCCTTTTTTTAATTCTTATTCTTAATGGGAAATTAGAGTGATATGTGCCCGTCCAAACCCCTACAACTCTTCTCTCATTGGTTCCCCCTCTTCCCGTTCATCCTCCTCACAATTTGCAAAATGTGTGAAACAGAAGTTTAAATGTGCTGATTCTCCAAGTGGGGAGCTTCTAAGTAACGTGGCTGGAATGGTGAACAGGAGCACCAGGAGAGGATAAATGAGGTGCATCACATGGTGTACAGTCCTCTGGGTTTTCCATGCATGTTTTAGCTGTAGGAAGATCCCTTGAACCTGCAGATTTGGGACCCATTGAATGGGTACCAGGTAGTATTACTTTAAAGGGTGTGCATTTCCTCGCCCAACCTCACATTTCTCTTAGCGCAAACAGTTTCCAGCCTTATGTCTCATCCTGCTGTGGGTCTAGATGTGTTCAATCCATGTTGCATCACCGTCCCTGAGGAAAAGTTGTAAGAGGTTTTCTCTGTCTCTCTGTCGTTTATTTTTTCAATTTATTACTATATTGGTTACAGCTGATTTTCAAAGCTCTGTTTCTTGCTGCTGTACATCCACTTGATTCACGTACAGAGAGACATCAATAAATTCTTTTTCAGATTCTTACCAGTCGTATATATTCTTTTCCGGTGACTTGAGTGTGCTGAGTGCAGTTCTTTTAGCTACCGTGTAGGCCTTGTTGATTATCAGTTTGGTATTTGGAATGGTATCTTTGCTAATTTCAACCTCCTGGATGATGCCTCACCCCTCCCCACCTTTCCCGTTTAGCAGCCTTATGCGTGTTTTCTACATATTTGACTATGGTTTTGTTTTGTAATTTATTTCATGTGTAGCCATTTTGGATTCCACCTTTAAGTGATATCTTATGATATGTGTCTTTTTCTTTTTGAATTCTGTCACTTAGAATGATCATACGTAACTCCTCCGGAGTTGTTACAGCTGGCCATATTTCATTGATTTCCAGGCTGAATAATATTCCACTCTACCTAAGTACCACATCTCTATCCATTTTTTCCCTCCAGAGACATTTAAGTTATATCCTAGTCGAGGATCTTTTAAACAGAGAGGGGGTAAACATTGGGGTGCCTGTGTCCTCTCGAGTTTTGTTTTTCCCAAGATATACGCCCATGAGTGCAAGTGCCCTATGCTCTGTAGCTCATTGTTTAGATGCTTTAGTAAACACAATACACTTCTCCAGAATGGCCGTTGGCAATATACATTTCCACTATAAGTCTCACAGGGCTCCCTCTTCTCCTTGCCCTGTCCTGCATTTCTGTTGTTTACGCTTTATGAGGATGGCTCTTCTGACTGATGCGAAGTGATGTCTTTTGTAGTATTGACTTCCAGTGCCCACCTGTTTGGGTGGCTAAAAAGGTGTACGCTCTTTTCTTGAATATATACACAAAAAAACGCATACACCCTTTTTGGCCAACTGCAATGTTGGCAATGTTCAGCTCCTTTTCTTGTGCTTAATGGCGAGTCCTTTCTACCTCCTCAAATCCCTTTCCTGCCATTCTCCCTTGCTTACAAGTCCTTTTCTCTGACTTTCCTCAAGACATTTTTCAGTGATGGATATTTTCAACTCTGCAGTTTTGTGAATTTTACTGCCCCTGAGTTCTATTGTTCAACTTGTGTTTATGGGAACTGGCCACAAAGCAGCGGGATTTCCTCAAGCCCTATACTGTTTCCATGGGCAACCCTAGCCTTTGGTCAATTCGTCTTCCTGATTGGAAATTAGAGTGACATGTGCCTGTCTGAACACGTAGGACTTGTCTCTCATTGTTCCTCATCCTTCCGCTTCATCCTCTGGACAAATTCCAAACTGTACGCAACAGGATGTTGACAGTGCTGACATCTCCAAGTGGGGAGACTGTTAGTAAAGACGCTGGAGGGGTGAACCCGAGCACCAGGAGATGAGGAGATGAGATGCCTTTTCCAAACTCTTCCCGATCAGACGGTATACCATCCTCTGGGTGTGACAGACATGTTTTAGCAGTAGGAAGAGTCCCATTCATGTAAGGAGAACACCAGGGCTTTTTCAAAATCAGTGTCTCCCCGAAACCCAAACTGGGGAATTTTTTAAGCTACGGCTACACATATGTTCATTAAGGGCCTTGGGAAGTAGGCAGAGTCCAAACTTTAGATGATTGAAGTCTTCAGGGTCAGAAGCACTCACCACCAGCTTCCCTTAGGTTACACTTTAACTGTCATTGATAGATGATGTCAATAAAAATATCTATTCTTTTTCAGATTATTTCCCCTTATAGGTTATTGCAAAATGTTGAGTGTAGTTCCCTGTGCTATACAGTAGTTCCTTGTTGATGATCTATTTTATACATAGCAGTGTGTATGTGTTCATCCCAAACTGTTAATTTATCCCTCCTCCCACCTTTCCCCTTTGGTAATAATAAATTATAAGATTTTATACTTCTCAGAAATGGGGGAGCTGAAAGAGAGGTATCATTTTCAATGGAAAAGCATTTAAAACAAGATTGAAGGTTTAGCCAAGATTATTAGATGTACATCCTTGGAAAGAAATCACTTCATTTCTCTAATATTGAGCTGACAAATAAGACAAACCTTTTCACTGAACTTGCTTATAATAAAGTGATGGAAATATCCAATGGAAGTGTTAGAAACATCTTATTTTACCCGAGCCTTATACACTGTTCTATGTTAACTACACTTTGGCTCACACATCTGTTCATTGAGGTTACAATAGTCTCAATTTCTGTTACTGATCCTCCAGAGTGGACCCCAACAAGTGTCCCCCTGCCCAGTGTCATTGGGGCCAACAGATCGAGACTGAGTTTGGTTCACAAGCAAAGGAAACTTTATATTTTGATCAGAGAATGGAGAGGTGAGAGCATGTACTACCCCGTGGGCTGTGGGCTGGGCTGCTGTGTAGAGATCCTGTCAGAGTCAGTGGGAGGGAGGGGGCGGAGCTCTCGAGGGCCGGGTTGGCTGTAGCTCAGGCTCTATATCGCGGAGTCTGCACTGGGCCCCAGGAGCTGAGGTGTCGACCCAGCCATTCTGCACTAGGAAATCTGGTCTGAAGTGCCGGGTGTGGAACCTCTGCATGCGGGACCCTAGGAGCACGTGAAATTAGACAAAGCACAAAGGATAAAAAAGGTTAGGCTTGACTTTATTGCCCAGATTCTATTTTTATCTCCCAGGGATTTTTAATGGGCTTTGCTGGGGACAAACCCCCCCCCTCTGCCTTTTGTCCCGTTCCTCATTCTTGGAGTGCTGAGGGTGCAGACCCTTCTTCTGTAACTGCTGAGTGCTGAGTTGGGAGCCCTCATACCCTGGGGCGAGGGTCAGAGCTTCTCCCCAGCAGCCTCCAGGTGACGTTGATTGTCCCCAGGCCCCCTGCCTCCCTGCTCGTCCACCTGAGCACCAGCATTGGAAGTGTTATAGATTCTAATGACCTTTAAGGGTCCAGGAAAGAGATGTGCAGAGACGCTGTGGGGGCCGGTTTCACCCCGCCCCACATTTGTTCGGCCACCTTAGGCCGACCGTTTCTGCCAGCCTAGATGCTCTGACCAGTAGTCTGCGCTTTCTTCAATTAGGCCCCTGAATTAACGTACAAACAGCACCAGGTGTCAGAGCCCTGCCCGCTCAACTCCCAGACAGTCCAGGGTCAGTGGTGATCAAGGACCGTGATGGCCACTGAGTCAACAGCCTTTGGAAGTAAACAAGAGTCCAGCCGGTCTTACTGGCCACCATCATCACGGTGTCTGTAGGCTTTTCTATGGTGACAGTGTGATATACAGTTCCCCCGCCAAGATTATTAGCTCCCCTCTGGGTGCAGTAAGTCCTGCAAGCAGTAGTCTACTCTTTTGGGACACACTCTTGTTGTTTTATGAGAGAAACTCCAGGTCAAGTGATGTTCACACGAGTCGTCATGGTGCCCTGTTGCCCCCGGTTATCTCTCTGGATGTTGGAGTTGGAGGGCCTCCTCACTCGAGGTCGGTGTGCCCACGGAGCGAACCCTGCAACTTCAGGGCATGGTTGGTGGTTAGGATCACCACGTGGGGTCCTTTTCCCTTAGGAGGGAGGTGGCCTTTTGGGCTGCTGATTTCCAGGTTTTTAGATACCGCCAGTATCTTGGCCAGATGTGGCAGTGGGCCAAGCCCCTTGGTGACCATAGTTTATCCTACCTGGATGGCATTCTTGCATTGTTCCATTTCAAGTGGTCCCAGGTTTTGCACTAATTCTCCAATGGCGATTCACCTTTCACCGGGAATGTAAAGGTCAAAGGGTTTAGCTAAATTAGGGAGTTCCAGGGCAAGGGTCTGAATTGACTGCTCTTTCCATTCTTGAAAGGCCACTTGTGGATTCTATTCAAAAGGATCATCATCTTTTCCTTTCAGTGTTTCATATAGAGGCCCAGCTAGTAGACTGTAGTTAGGGATCCAGAAGCAGCAAACCCTGGCCTCCCCAGGAACCCCTAAGCTGTCTTCTAGTTTTAGAAAGGGGTAAGGCTGAAAATGGTTTCTTCCCTTTCCTGGGATGGACTTCTCCAACCTTCTGTGAGAATGAAGCCCAGGCAGGTCACGGCAGTCTGTGATATTTGAGCTTTTTCTTGGACAACTTCTATCCTTTATTGGCTTGGTAGTTCAGAGGCCTCCTTAGTAGGGCTGGCGATCAGAATGTCGTCTGCATATTGAAGGAGGGTTTCCTTTTCCAGAGGTAGAACTTTTAGGTCTTTAGCTAAGCTTTCCCCAAAGATGGTGTGGGAATTTTTGCACCCTTGGGGCCAGACGGCCCGGAAGTATTGTTTTAGTTGTATGTTGAGTCCTGCCACTCACAAGCCAAAATTTCTT
Source organism: Lagenorhynchus albirostris (assembly GCF_949774975.1). Taxonomy (NCBI): domain Eukaryota; kingdom Metazoa; phylum Chordata; class Mammalia; order Artiodactyla; family Delphinidae; genus Lagenorhynchus; species Lagenorhynchus albirostris. The sequence continues at coordinate 96,928,512 of NC_083100.1, read as the reverse complement.
GTGACTCTGGGACTAATGGAATACAAAAGAAGGCATCATTGAAGACTAATACAGAATACCATGTCCTGGTGGTTGGTAGAATGACCAGCAGGGTGTAGGAATTAGGAGCAACTGGAGGTATATCCTCGGTGGCTTCACTGACTGTCCTGACATCCTTTACCAGGTCCCCAGCAGCCCATGGGGCTCTCGTGGTCAGACCAATCCCAGAATATGGAGCTCACCTGGGCAGGTACCCCACCCCCACCCCAGCCCACAGGGCTCTCGTGGTCAGGCCCCTCCCAGGATACAGAGCTACCCTTGCAGGTACCGTGGCAGGGCTGGGCACACAGGAACCGTGCACATAGCCCTCATTGCAGAGCACCCCCAGCTCACCTGTCGCTCAGAGCTGACACAGAGCACCTCAGAGCAGGACTTGAACTAACAAACAGCAGCTGCGACAGGTCTGTGACCCTGGGCATCACTCCGTGAGGCCTCCCTCCACCTGGTCTTCCAGAGACTTCCACTGCACCCGGGGCACCAGGCCTCTGTCTCCAACCACCACCCACCCCTCCTCTCCCTGACTCCTGGGTTCCTCTCATTAGGAGAGGGTTTTCTTGAAGTTGTCTCCCACTCATGGGCCAGATAAAATGATTAGAAAACAAGCCAAAGCTGCAGCCCCTTGTCTATCCTGACTCTCAGGAGCCCACACCTGTTCCTTGGACCTGGCCGGTTCAGCAAGTTCCATTTTCTGCAACTGTGAGCCCCTGAGGGGTGATGATTGGCTGACCTGGGCAGCCTTACCGTGCCGGCCAGCCCTCCCCAGGTGTGCCTGGGTTGAGATCACTATAAATAGCACTCCAGGCAGCAAGAGCCCCTGCAGCCGTGCCTGACGCCATTTTCTCTGCCCTGTCAGCAGTCTCGGGGCTGGGCTGGTGGGAGGGAGTGAGAGGCCACGGCTTTGTGGGTGGCCCAGTGTGAGTGGGGCTCTGCTGGACTTTCTGCAGCAGTTGCCAGGCTGCCACCTGCTAAAGAAGAAGATGTGTCACCCATACCTGCTGCTGGAATTTCTCCCTGGGCAGAGGTGAGGAAGGAAAAAAGCAGTGGGGGCAGGGACAGGACGGGTATCTCAGGCAGGGAAATGGAAATCTTCCAGAAGAGCACCCAGGGCCAGGACCATCCTGGCTGGCCTGCAGGCACCAAGTCGGCCGGCATGCTGTCACTCGTGTGGCTCTATGGCCCTCCCTCTAGGCTTTCAGGTCCTTGTATATATTCAGGTGTTTTACCTGGGATGGGTGGGAATAGTTCAGCAGCAACTGGCCTGGGGCTCAGCTCACGTTTACTCACAGATGCCTCGGCACGGTGCCCCAGCTTTGCAATGAGGACGCTTGTTGCGTGGGGGCTGCTGGCTGAATGGGAGACGATTCCCCACCACTGACCAACTTCAGAATTGTTTACAACTGGAGCAAGTGCCCTGATACGGTTTTCCTCTGTGGAACTGGTGGGTTCTGTGTTTTTTTTCTCTTTTTCGTTTTGGGTTCAAGGTAGATTTTATTCCTCTTTTTTGTATTTACAGATATAAGCATGGAAATAATTTATTCATATAAATACATGTATGTGAAGGGAATAATTGTTTTTTCTATTTTTTAAATTTTATTTCTTTTTAATTTTGAATTTTATTTTATATTTTTATACAGCAGGTTCTTATTGGTTATCTATTTTATACATATAAATGTATACATGCCAATCCCAGTCTCTCAACTCCTCCCACCACCCCCCCCAACAGCTTTCCCCCCTTGTTGTCCATACGTTTGTTGTCTACATCTGTTGCTCTATTTATGCCTTGCAAAATGGTTAATCTGTACAGGTTTTCTAGGTTCCACATATATGCATGAATATACAAGATTTGTTTTTCTCCTTCTGACTTACTTCACTCTGTATGACAGTCTCTAGATGCATCGACGTCTCTACAAATGACCCAATTTCATTCCTTTTCATGGCTTAGTAATATTCCATTTTATATATGTACCACGGCTTTATGCATTCGTCTGTCTGTGGGCATTTAGGTTGCTTCCATTACCTCGATATTGTAAATAGTGATGCCATGAACATTGCGGTGAATGTCTCTTTTTGATTTATGGTTTTGTCTGGGTATATGTCCAGTACTGGGATTGCTGTATCATATGGTAATTCTATTGTTAGTTTCTTAAGAAATTCCATATTGTTCTCCATAGTGACTGTATCAATTTATATTCCCAACAATAGTGGAAGAGGGTTCCTTTTCTCCACACCCTTTCCAGCATTTTTTGCTTGTAGATTTTCTATGATGCCTATTCTACCAGGTGTGAGGTGATACCTCATTGTTGAATCCATTTCGTGGAGCAAGGGGTAGGTCTTGTCTATTCCATATTTGGCTTAAGGAACGGTATCTGTGCTAATTTCAAACTCTGGTTTAATGCAGCACCCCAACTCACCTTCCCCCTTAAGCAAGCATAAGTTAGTTTTCTAAACTTGAGACCCTGTTCTGTTTTGTAATTCAGTTCCTGTGTAGCCAAGTTCACATTCCGTGTATTAGTGATACCTTATGATGTTTCTTTTTCTGTGTGACTTATTTCACTTAGAATCATCGTGCCTCAATCCACTCATTATGCTGCTACGGGCCTGGTGACATAGATTTCATTGCTGAGTGGTATTCTGTTGTACATAAGTACCGCAACTTCTTTATCCATTATTTGCTCTCTGGGATATTTAACTTGTGCCGAAGAAGAGATTCCAGTAAAAAGAACCGTCCCAACCTTTGGGGTGGCTGTGTCTTTTTGATTTTAAATTAACTAAGCTATAGGACCATAAGTGGAAGTGCCCTAGGCTCTGTTGCTTTGTTTTTTAGATGTTTCAGGAAACACCATACACTTCTCCCGAGTGGCTGTTGGCAATTGACATCCCGCCCATCAGCATAACAAGGCTCCCAGTTCTCCATGGCCTGTCCTGCCTTTCTGGATTTTACACTTTTTTCAGATGGCCCTTTTGACCGGGGGGAAGTGAGACTTCATTGTAGTGCAGATTTCCTTTGCAAGCTTGCTTGGTTGGCCAAAAAGGGCGTATGCGTTTTTTCCTGAATATATTCAGGAAAAAACGCATACGCCCTTTTTGGCCAAGTGCATCATTGTGGACGTTCTGCCTCTTTTCCTATGCTTTAAATGCAATTCCAGTCTACCTCCTGAAATCGGTTTCCTGCAATTCTGCCCCGCTTTCAAGTCCTCTTGGCAGCCTTACTTCAGTATATTTTTGGACGATAGCTGTCATTTATAACTCGGCAGGTTTGTGAATTACAGTGCCCCTGAGCTCCTTTCTTCAACTCGCTTTCTCGTGAGCTGGCCGCAACACCGCAGGATGGCTTCAGGCCCTAATCTGGTTCCGGCACGGCACGCTGAGCCTTTGGTTAATTCCTCTTCCTGGTGGGAAATGAGAGTTAAATTTGCCCGTCCAGACACCTCCAGCTAGTCTGTCATTGGTTCTCCCTATTCCTGTTCATCTTCCGCAGAAATTGCAAACTGGGCCAAACAGGAGGTTAAAGGCACTGACTCTCCAAGTCGGGAGAGTGTTAGTAAAGCGTCTGGCATGTTGCACCCGAGTACCAGGGAACGAAAAGTGAGACACATTTGAACATGTTTCTCGATCACATGGTGGATCATACTCTGGGTTCCACATGCATGTTTTAGCTGAAGGAAGTATCCCTTAAACCTGGAGAGTTGAGACCCATGGAATGGGTACCATGCAATATGACTTCAAAGGTCTTCATTTGCTCACCGAACCTCACCAATCTTATGAGCCCCAAGTGTCCAGCCTTATGTGTCACCCAGCTCTGGGTGTAGATGTGGTAAATGCAGGTTGCATCAGAAGCCTTGAATGAATTACTTAAGTATTTCTCTCTATTTCACTGTCATTGTGTTTTGTTTAAGCAATTTATTTTTATTATGGGATTTACCTGATTTTCACTGCTTTAATGCCGCTGTACACACTCTTGATTCTCTTACAGAGATATATAAATCCATAGGTTTTATGATTCTTACTAGTCAGGTATATTCCTAGGCGTTGAATATGGGGTGTTGAGTCCATTTCCTTGAGCAAGGAGTAGCTCTTGTCTATTCCATATTTGGCTTAAGGAACTTTATCTGTGCTCATTTCAATCTCTGGTTTTATGCAGCACCCCAACTCACCTTTCCCCTTAAGCAAGCATAAGTTGGTTTTCTAAATTTGAGACCCTGTTCTGTTTTGGAATTCAGTTCCTGTGTAGCCAAGTTTACATTCCGTGTATTAGTGATACCTTATGATGTTTCTTTTTCTGTGTGACTTATTTCAGTTAGATTCATCGTACTTAGTCCACTCATTATGCTGCTACGGGCCTGATGACATAGATTTCATTGCTGAGTGATATTGCATTGTACGTAAGTACCACAACTTCTTTATCCATTTTTCACTTTCTGCGATATTGAACTTGTACCGTATATGAGGTTCTTGTAAACAGAGCCATCCCAAACTTTGGGGTGGCTGTGTCTTTTTGATTTTAATTGCCCTAAACTATAGTACCATAAGTGGAAGTGCCCTAGGCTCTGTTGCTTTGTTTTTTAGATGTTTCAGGAAACACCAAACACTTCTCCAGAGTGGCTGTTGGCAATTTACATCCTGCCCATCAGCATAAGATGGCTCCCAGTTCTCCATGGCCTGTCATGCCTTTATGGATTTTACACTTTTTTCAGATGGCCCTTTTGACCAGGGGGAATTGAGACTTCATTGTAGTGCAGATTTCCTTTGCAAGCTTGCTTGGTTGGCCAAAAAGGGCGTATGCGTTTTTTCCTGAATATATTCAGGAAAAAACACATACGCCCTTTTTGGGCAAGTCAGGTTTTTGAATTGCAGTGGCCCTTAGCTCCATTTTTCAGCTCTTAGTTTTGTGATCTTGCCCCATAACCACAGGATTCCTTGAAGCCCTATTCTTCTTCTGGGGCACCTTGCTGTGCCTTTGGTTCATTCTTCTTACTGATGTGAAATTAGAGTGACATGTGCCCATTGAAACCGCTACAGCTAGTTTCTCACTGGTTCCCCCTATTCCCATTCATCCTCCGCACTAACTGAAGACTGTGCGATACCAGAACTTAAAGGCATTGACTCTCCATGTGGGGATGTTGTTAGTAAAGCGGCTGGAATGTCGATCCGGAGCCCCAGGAGAGGAAAAATGTGGTGCGTTTTAGAAACCTTTCCCGATCATATGGTATACCAGTCGCTGGGTTTCCCAAGCATGGTTTAGCTGTAGGAAGATTCCCTTCAACCTGGAGTGTTGGGACCCTTGGAATGAGTAGCATGAAGTATTGCATTAAACTTTCGGCAGTTGCTCACCGAAGCTCACCAATCCTCTCAGCCCCAAGTGTCCAGCCTTATGTCTTATCCAGCTGTGGGTTTATATGTGGTCAATCCAGGTTGCATCACAGCCCCTGAGCGAATTTTGTAAGAATTTTTCTCTCTTTCATTGTTTCTGCGTTTTGTTTTTAACATTTATTTCTATAATGGGGTTTAGCTCATTTTCACTGCTGTGTTTGTGCCGCTCTGCACACACTTGATTCCCTTATGGAGATAGATCAATACATGGGTTTTAAGATTCTTATTACTCAGATATATTTCTCTGCGGTGTATAGGGTGTGTTGAGGCCAGTTCATTGAGCAAGGTGTAGATCTTGTCTAATACCTATTTGGTTTCTTGAACGGTATCTGTGCTAGTTTCAAACTCTGGTTTTATGCATCACCCCACCTCTCCTTTCCCCTTAAGCTGACATAAGTGTGTTTTCTAAATGTGAGACACTGTTCTGTTCTGTAATTCATTTCTTGTGCAGCCATATTTACCCTCCCTCTATAAGTGATATCTTATGATATGTTTCTTTTTCTGTTTGACTTATTTCAAGTAGTATTATCGGACCTAAATCCACTCTTTATCCTTCTACTAGCCTTATTACATTGATTTCATGGTGAAGAGATATTCCATTGTACATAAGTACCACATCTTCTTTATCCATTGTTCTCTTTCCTGGGATATTTAAGGTGTACTGAAGTTGAGGTTCTTGTAAACAGAGTAGCCCTAAACTGTGGTGTGCTTGTGTCTTGTTGATTTTTAGACTTCCCTAGATATACTCCCATGATTGGAAGTGTCCTATGCTCTGTAGCTCTGTTTTTAGATGATTTAGGAACCACCATACACTTCTCCAGAGTGGCTCTCGGCAGTTCACACACTGCCCATCAGCGTATAAAGGCTCCCTGTTCTCCATGGCCTGTCCTGCATTTCTGGTTTTTACAACTTTTTAGGATGGCCCTTTTGACCGGTGGGAAATGAGACTTCTTTGTTGTGCACATTTGCATTGCTTGCTTGCTTCGTTGCCCATAAAGTGCGTATGCGTTTTTTCCTGGATATAATCAGGAAAAATCGCATACGCCCTTTTGGGCCAACTGCATCATTGTCGAAATTCTGCCGCTTTTCATGTGCGTTAAAGACGAGTCCAATCTATCTCTTGAAATCTGTTTCTTGCAATTCTGTCTTGCATTCAGATCCTCTTCTTTGCCTTACCTCAACATATTTTTGGACGTTAGTTTTCATTTATAACTCTGCAGGTTTGTGAATTGCAGTGACCCTGAGCTCCATGTTTTAAGTTGCTCTTTTGTGAGCTGGCCTCAAACCCGCAGGATTGCTTCAGGCCCTATTTTGGCTCCGGCGAGGCAGGCTGAGCCTTTTTTTAATTCTTATTCTTAATGGGAAATTAGAGTGATATGTGCCCGTCCAAACCCCTACAACTCTTCTCTCATTGGTTCCCCCTCTTCCCGTTCATCCTCCTCACAATTTGCAAAATGTGTGAAACAGAAGTTTAAATGTGCTGATTCTCCAAGTGGGGAGCTTCTAAGTAACGTGGCTGGAATGGTGAACAGGAGCACCAGGAGAGGATAAATGAGGTGCATCACATGGTGTACAGTCCTCTGGGTTTTCCATGCATGTTTTAGCTGTAGGAAGATCCCTTGAACCTGCAGATTTGGGACCCATTGAATGGGTACCAGGTAGTATTACTTTAAAGGGTGTGCATTTCCTCGCCCAACCTCACATTTCTCTTAGCGCAAACAGTTTCCAGCCTTATGTCTCATCCTGCTGTGGGTCTAGATGTGTTCAATCCATGTTGCATCACCGTCCCTGAGGAAAAGTTGTAAGAGGTTTTCTCTGTCTCTCTGTCGTTTATTTTTTCAATTTATTACTATATTGGTTACAGCTGATTTTCAAAGCTCTGTTTCTTGCTGCTGTACATCCACTTGATTCACGTACAGAGAGACATCAATAAATTCTTTTTCAGATTCTTACCAGTCGTATATATTCTTTTCTGGTGACTTGAGTGTGCTGAGTGCAGTTCTTTTAGCTACCGTGTAGGCCTTGTTGATTATCAGTTTGGTATTTGGAATGGTATCTTTGCTAATTTCAACCTCCTGGATGATGCCTCACCCCTCCCCACCTTTCCCGTTTAGCAGCCTTATGCGTGTTTTCTACATATTTGACTATGGTTTTGTTTTGTAATTTATTTCATGTGTAGCCATTTTGGATTCCACCTTTAAGTGATATCTTATGATATGTGTCTTTTTCTTTTTGAATTCTGTCACTTAGAATGATCATACGTAACTCCTCCGGAGTTGTTACAGCTGGCCATATTTCATTGATTTCCAGGCTGAATAATATTCCACTCTACCTAAGTACCACATCTCTATCCATTTTTTCCCTCCAGAGACATTTAAGTTATATCCTAGTCGAGGATCTTTTAAACAGAGAGGGGGTAAACATTGGGGTGCCTGTGTCCTCTCGAGTTTTGTTTTTCCCAAGATATACGCCCATGAGTGCAAGTGCCCTATGCTCTGTAGCTCATTGTTTAGATGCTTTAGTAAACACAATACACTTCTCCAGAATGGCCGTTGGCAATATACATTTCCACTATAAGTCTCACAGGGCTCCCTCTTCTCCTTGCCCTGTCCTGCATTTCTGTTGTTTACGCTTTATGAGGATGGCTCTTCTGACTGATGCAAAGTGATGTCTTTTGTAGTATTGACTTCCAGTGCCCACCTGTTTGGGTGGCTAAAAAGGTGTACGCTCTTTTCTTGAATATATACACAAAAAAACGCATACACCCTTTTTGGCCAACTGCAATGTTGGCAATGTTCAGCTCCTTTTCTTGTGCTTAATGGCGAGTCCTTTCTACCTCCTCAAATCCCTTTCCTGCCATTCTCCCTTGCTTACAAGTCCTTTTCTCTGACTTTCCTCAAGACATTTTTCAGTGATGGATATTTTCAACTCTGCAGTTTTGTGAATTTTACTGCCCCTGAGTTCTATTGTTCAACTTGTGTTTATGGGAACTGGCCACAAAGCAGCGGGATTTCCTCAAGCCCTATACTGTTTCCATGGGCAACCCTAGCCTTTGGTCAATTCGTCTTCCTGATTGGAAATTAGAGTGACATGTGCCTGTCTGAACACGTAGGACTTGTCTCTCATTGTTCCTCATCCTTCCGCTTCATCCTCTGGACAAATTCCAAACTGTACGCAACAGGATGTTGACAGTGCTGACATCTCCAAGTGGGGAGACTGTTAGTAAAGACGCTGGAGGGGTGAACCCGAGCACCAGGAGATGAGGAGATGAGATGCCTTTTCCAAACTCTTCCCGATCAGACGGTATACCATCCTCTGGGTGTGACAGACATGTTTTAGCAGTAGGAAGAGTCCCATTCATGTAAGGAGAACACCAGGGCTTTTTCAAAATCAGTGTCTCCCCGAAACCCAAACTGGGGAATTTTTTAAGCTACGGCTACACATATGTTCATTAAGGGCCTTGGGAAGTAGGCAGAGTCCAAACTTTAGATGATTGAAGTCTTCAGGGTCAGAAGCACTCACCACCAGCTTCCCTTAGGTTACACTTTAACTGTCATTGATAGATGATGTCAATAAAAATATCTATTCTTTTTCAGATTATTTCCCCTTATAGGTTATTGCAAAATGTTGAGTGTAGTTCCCTGTGCTATACAGTAGTTCCTTGTTGATGATCTATTTTATACATAGCAGTGTGTATGTGTTCATCCCAAACTGTTAATTTATCCCTCCTCCCACCTTTCCCCTTTGGTAATAATAAATTATAAGATTTTATACTTCTCAGAAATGGGGGAGCTGAAAGAGAGGTATCATTTTCAATGGAAAAGCATTTAAAACAAGATTGAAGGTTTAGCCAAGATTATTAGATGTACATCCTTGGAAAGAAATCACTTCATTTCTCTAATATTGAGCTGACAAATAAGACAAACCTTTTCACTGAACTTGCTTATAATAAAGTGATGGAAATATCCAATGGAAGTGTTAGAAACATCTTATTTTACCCGAGCCTTATACACTGTTCTATGTTAACTACACTTTGGCTCACACATCTGTTCATTGAGGTTACAATAGTCTCAATTTCTGTTACTGATCCTCCAGAGTGGACCCCAACAAGTGTCCCCCTGCCCAGTGTCATTGGGGCCAACAGATCGAGACTGAGTTTGGTTCACAAGCAAAGGAAACTTTATATTTTGATCAGAGAATGGAGAGGTGAGAGCATGTACTACCCCGTGGGCTGTGGGCTGGGCTGCTGTGTAGAGATCCTGTCAGAGTCAGTGGGAGGGAGGGGGCGGAGCTCTCGAGGGCCGGGTTGGCTGTAGCTCAGGCTCTATATCGCGGAGTCTGCACTGGGCCCCAGGAGCTGAGGTGTCGACCCAGCCATTCTGCACTAGGAAATCTGGTCTGAAGTGCCGGGTGTGGAACCTCTGCATGCGGGACCCTAGGAGCACGTGAAATTAGACAAAGCACAAAGGATAAAAAAGGTTAGGCTTGACTTTATTGCCCAGATTCTATTTTTATCTCCCAGGGATTTTTAATGGGCTTTGCTGGGGACAAACCCCCCCCCTCTGCCTTTTGTCCCGTTCCTCATTCTTGGAGTGCTGAGGGTGCAGACCCTTCTTCTGTAACTGCTGAGTGCTGAGTTGGGAGCCCTCATACCCTGGGGCGAGGGTCAGAGCTTCTCCCCAGCAGCCTCCAGGTGACGTTGATTGTCCCCAGGCCCCCTGCCTCCCTGCTCGTCCACCTGAGCACCAGCATTGGAAGTGTTATAGATTCTAATGACCTTTAAGGGTCCAGGAAAGAGATGTGCAGAGACGCTGTGGGGGCCGGTTTCACCCCGCCCCACATTTGTTCGGCCACCTTAGGCCGACCGTTTCTGCCAGCCTAGATGCTCTGACCAGTAGTCTGCGCTTTCTTCAATTAGGCCCCTGAATTAACGTACAAACAGCACCAGGTGTCAGAGCCCTGCCCGCTCAACTCCCAGACAGTCCAGGGTCAGTGGTGATCAAGGACCGTGATGGCCACTGAGTCAACAGCCTTTGGAAGTAAACAAGAGTCCAGCCGGTCTTACTGGCCACCATCATCACGGTGTCTGTAGGCTTTTCTATGGTGACAGTGTGATATACGGTTCCCCCGCCAAGATTATTAGCTCCCCTCTGGGTGCAGTAAGTCCTGCAAGCAGTAGTCTACTCTTTTGGGACACACTCTTGTTGTTTTATGAGAGAAACTCCAGGTCAAGTGATGTTCACACGAGTCGTCATGGTGCCCTGTTGCCCCCGGTTATCTCTCTGGATGTTGGAGTTGGAGGGCCTCCTCACTCGAGGTCGGTGTGCCCACGGAGCGAACCCTGCAACTTCAGGGCATGGTTGGTGGTTAGGATCACCACGTGGGGTCCTTTTCCCTTAGGAGGGAGGTGGCCTTTTGGGCTGCTGATTTCCAGGTTTTTAGATACCGCCAGTATCTTGGCCAGATGTGGCAGTGGGCCAAGCCCCTTGGTGACCATAGTTTATCCTACCTGGATGGCATTCTTGCATTGTTCCATTTCAAGTGGTCCCAGGTTTTGCACTAATTCTCCAATGGCGATTCACCTTTCACCGGGAATGTAAAGGTCAAAGGGTTTAGCTAAATTAGGGAGTTCCAGGGCAAGGGTCTGAATTGACTGCTCTTTCCATTCTTGAAAGGCCACTTGTGGATTCTATTCAAAAGGATCATCATCTTTTCCTTTCAGTGTTTCATATAGAGGCCCAGCTAGTAGACTGTAGTTAGGGATCCAGAAGCAGCAAACCCTGGCCTCCCCAGGAACCCCTAAGCTGTCTTCTAGTTTTAGAAAGGGGTAAGGCTGAAAATGGTTTCTTCCCTTTCCTGGGATGGACTTCTCCAACCTTCTGTGAGAATGAAGCCCAGGCAGGTCACGGCAGTCTGTGATATTTGAGCTTTTTCTTGGACAACTTCTATCCTTTATTGGCTTGGTAGTTCAGAGGCCTCCTTAGTAGGGCTGGCGATCAGAATGTCGTCTGCATATTGAAGGAGGGTTTCCTTTTCCAGAGGTAGAACTTTTAGGTCTTTAGCTAAGCTTTCCCCAAAGATGGTGTGGGAATTTTTGCACCCTTGGGGCCAGACGGCCCGGAAGTATTGTTTTAGTTGTATGTTGAGTCCTGCCACTCACAAGCCAAAATTTCTTGTGACTCTGGGACTAATGGAATACAAAAGAAGGCATCATTGAAGACTAATACAGAATACCATGTCCTGGTGGTTGGTAGAATGACCAGCAGGGTGTAGGAATTAGGAGCAACTGGAGGTATATCCTCGGTGGCTTCACTGACTGTCCTGACATCCTTTACCAGGTCCCCAGCAGCCCATGGGGCTCTCGTGGTCAGACCAATCCCAGAATATGGAGCTCACCTGGGCAGGTACCCCACCCCCACCCCAGCCCACAGGGCTCTCGTGGTCAGGCCCCTCCCAGGATACAGAGCTACCCTTGCAGGTACTGTGGCAGGGCTGGGCACACAGGAACCGTGCACATAGCCCTCATTGCAGAGCACCCCCAGCTCACCTGTGGCTCAGAGCTGACACAGAGCACCTCAGAGCAGGACTTGAACTAACAAACAGCAGCTGCGACAGGTCTGTGACCCTGGGCATCACTCCGTGAGGCCTCCCTCCACCTGGTCTTCCAGAGACTTCCACTGCACCCGGGGCACCAGGCCTCTGTCTCCAACCACCACCCACCCCTCCTCTCCCTGACTCCTGGGTTCCTCTCATTAGGAGAGGGTTTTCTTGAAGTTGTCTCCCACTCATGGGCCAGATAAAATGATTAGAAAACAAGCCAAAGCTGCAGCCCCTTGTCTATCCTGACTCTCAGGAGCCCACACCTGTTCCTTGGACCTGGCCGGTTCAGCAAGTTCCATTTTCTGCAACTGTGAGCCCCTGAGGGGCGATGATTGGCTGACCTGGGCAGCCTTACCGTGCCGGCCAGCCCTCCCCAGGTGTGCCTGGGTTGAGATCACTATAAATACCACTCCAGGCAGCAAGAGCCCCTGCAGCCGTGCCTGACGCCATTTTCTCTGCCCTGTCAGCAGTCTCGGGGCTGGGCTGGTGGGAGGGAGTGAGAGGCCACGGCTTTGTGGGTGGCCCAGTGTGAGTGGGGCTCTGCTGGACTTTCTGCAGCAGTTGCCAGGCTGCCACCTGCTAAAGAAGAAGATGTGTCACCCATACCTGCTGCTGGAATTTCTCCCTGGGCAGAGGTGAGGAAGGAAAAAAGCAGTGGGGGCAGGGACAGGACAGGACGGGTATCTCAGGCAGGGAAATGGAAATCTTCCAGAAGAGCACCCAGGGCCAGGACCATCCTGGCTGGCCTGCAGGCACCAAGTCGGCCGGCATGCTGTCACTCGTGTGGCTCTATGGCCCTCCCTCTAGGCTTTCAAGTCCTTGTATATATTCAGGTGTTTTACCTGGGATGGGTGGGAATAGTTCAGCAGCAACTGGCCTGGGGCTCAGCTCACGTTTACTCACAGATGCCTCGGCACGGTGCCCCAGCTTTGCAATGAGGACGCTTGTTGCGTGGGGGCTGCTGGCTGAATGGGAGACGATTCCCCACCACTGACCAACTTCAGAATTGTTTACAACTGGAGCAAGTGCCCTGATACGGTTTTCCTCTGTGGAACTGGTGGGTTCTGTGTTTTTTTTCTCTTTTTCGTTTTGGGTTCAAGGTAGATTTTATTCCTCTTTTTTGTATTTACAGATATAAGCATGGAAATAATTTATTCATATAAATACATGTATGTGAAGGGAATAATTGTTTTTTCTATTTTTTAAATTTTATTTCTTTTTAATTTTGAATTTTATTTTATATTTTTATACAGCAGGTTCTTATTGGTTATCTATTTTATACATATAAATGTATACATGCCAATCCCAGTCTCTCAACTCCTCCCACCACCCCCCCCAACAGCTTTCCCCCCTTGTTGTCCATACGTTTGTTGTCTACATCTGTTGCTCTATTTATGCCTTGCAAAATGGTTAATCTGTACAGGTTTTCTAGGTTCCACATATATGCATGAATATACAAGATTTGTTTTTCTCCTTCTGACTTACTTCACTCTGTATGACAGTCTCTAGATGCATCGACGTCTCTACAAATGACCCAATTTCATTCCTTTTCATGGCTTAGTAATATTCCATTTTATATATGTACCACGGCTTTATGCATTCGTCTGTCTGTGGGCATTTAGGTTGCTTCCATTACCTCGATATTGTAAATAGTGATGCAATGAAGATTGTGGTGAATGTCTCTTTTTGATTTATGGTTTTGTCTGGGTATATGTCCAGTACTGGGATTGCTGTATCATATGGTAATTCTATTGTTAGTTTCTTAAGAAATTCCATATTGTTCTCCATAGTGACTGTATCAATTTATATTCCCAACAATAGTGGAAGAGGGTTCCTTTTCTCCACACCCTTTCCAGCATTTTTTGCTTGTAGATTTTCTATGATGCCTATTCTACCAGGTGTGAGGTGATACCTCATTGTTGAATCCATTTCGTGGAGCAAGGGGTAGGTCTTGTCTATTCCATATTTGGCTTATGGAACGGTATCTGTGCTAATTTCAAACTCTGGTTTAATGCAGCACCCCAACTCACCTTCCCCCTTAAGCAAGCATAAGTTAGTTTTCTAAACTTGAGACCCTGTTCTGTTTTGTAATTCAGTTCCTGTGTAGCCAAGTTCACATTCCGTGTATTAGTGATACCTTATGATGTTTCTTTTTCTGTGTGACTTATTTCACTTAGAATCATCGTGCCTCAATCCACTCATTACGCTGCTACGGGCCTGGTGACATAGATTTCATTGCTGAGTGGTATTCTGTTGTACATAAGTACCGCAACTTCTTTATCCATTATTTGCTCTCTGGGATATTTAACTTGTGCCGTAGAAGAGATTCCAGTAAAAAGAACCGTCCCAACCTTTGGGGTGGCTGTGTCTTTTTGATTTTAAATTAACTAAGCTATAGGACCATAAGTGGAAGTGCCCTAGGCTCTGTTGCTTTGTTTTTTAGATGTTTCAGGAAACACCATACACTTCTCCCGAGTGGCTGTTGGCAATTTACATCCCGCCCATCAGCATAACAAGGCTCCCAGTTCTCCATGGCCTGTCCTGCCTTTCTGGATTTTACACTTTTTTCAGATGGCCCTTTTGACCGGGGGGAAGTGAGACTTCATTGTAGTGCAGATTTCCTTTGCAAGCTTGCTTGGTTGGCCAAAAAGGGCGTACGCGTTTTTTCCTGAATATATTCAGGAAAAAACGCATACGCCCTTTTTGGCCAAGTGCATCATTGTGGACGTTCTGCCTCTTTTCCTATGCTTTAAATGCAATTCCAGTCTACCTCCTGAAATCGGTTTCCTGCAATTCTGCCCCGCTTTCAAGTCCTCTTGGCAGCCTTACTTCAGTATATTTTTGGACGATAGCTGTCATTTATAACTCGGCAGGTTTGTGAATTACAGTGCCCCTGAGCTCCTTTCTTCAACTCGCTTTCTCGTGAGCTGGCCGCAACACCGCAGGATGGCTTCAGGCCCTAATCTGGTTCCGGCACGGCACGCTGAGCCTTTGGTTCATTCCTCTTCCTGGTGGGAAATGAGAGTTAAATTTGCCCGTCCAGACACCTCCAGCTAGTCTCTCATTGGTTCTCCCTATTCCTGTTCATCTTCCGCAGAAATTGCAAACTGGGCCAAACAGGAGGTTAAAGGCACTGACTCTCCAAGTCGGGAGAGTGTTAGTAAAGCGTCTGGCATGTTGCACCCGAGTACCAGGGAACGAAAAGTGAGACACATTTGAACATGTTTCTCGATCACATGGTGGATCATACTCTGGGTTCCACATGCATGTTTTAGCTGAAGGAAGTATCCCTTAAACCTGGAGAGTTGAGACCCATGGAATGGGTACCATGCAATATGACTTCAAAGGTCTTCATTTGCTCACCGAACCTCACCAATCTTATGAGCCCCAAGTGTCCAGCCTTATGTGTCACCCAGCTCTGGGTGTAGATGTGGTAAATGCAGGTTGCATCAGAAGCCTTGAATGAATTACTTAAGTATTTCTCTCTATTTCACTGTCATTGTGTTTTGTTTAAGCAATTTATTTTTATTATGGGATTTACCTGATTTTCACTGCTTTAATGCCGCTGTACACACTCTTGATTCTCTTACAGAGATATATAAATCCATAGGTTTTATGATTCTTACTAGTCAGGTATATTCCTAGGTGTTGAATATGGGGTGTTGAGTCCATTTCCTTGAGCAAGGAGTAGCTCTTGTCTATTCCATATTTGGCTTAAGGAACTTTATCTGTGCTCATTTCAATCTCTGGTTTTATGCAGCACCCCAACTCACCTTTCCCCTTAAGCAAGCATAAGTTGGTTTTCTAAATTTGAGACCCTGTTCTGTTTTGTAATTCAGTTCCTCTGTAGCCAAGTTTACATTCCGTGTATTAGTGATATCTTATGATGTTTCTTTTTCTGTGTGACTTATTTCAGTTAGAATCATCGTACCTGAATCCACTCATTATGCTGCTACGGGCCTGATGACATAGATTTCATTGCTGTGTGATATTACATTGTACGTAAGTACCACAACTTCTTTATCCATTTTTCACTTTCTGTGATATTGTACTTGTACCGTAAGCCAGGTTCTTGTAAACAGAGCCGTCCCACCTTTTGGGGTGGCTGTGTCTCTTTGATTTTAATTTCCCTATTCTATAGGACGATAAGTGGAAGTGCCCTAAGCTCTGTTGCTTTGTTTTTTAGATGTTTCAGGAAACACCATACACTTCTCCCGAGTGGCTGTTGGCAATTTACATCCTGCCCATCAGCATAACAAGGCTCCCAGGTCTCCATGGCCTGTCCTGACTTTCTGGATTTTACACTTTTTTCAGATGGCCCTTTTGACCGGGGGGAAGTGAGACTTCATTGTAGTGCAGATTTCCTTTGCAAGCTTGCTTGGTTGGCCAAAAAGGGCGTATGCGTTTTTTCCTGAATATATTCAGGAAAAAACGCATACGCCCTTTTTGGCCAAGTGCATCATTGTGGACGTTCTGCCTCTTTTCCTATGCCTTAAATGCAATTCCAGTCTACCTCCTGAAATCGGTTTCCTGCAATTCTGCCCCACTTTCAAGTCCTCTTGGCAGCCTTACTTCAGTATATTTTTGGACGATAGCTGTCATTTATAACTCTGCAGGTTTGTGAATTACAGTGCCCCTGAGCTCCTTTCTTCAACTCGCTTTCTCGTGAGCGGGCCGCAACACCGCAGGATTGCTTCACGCCCTAATCTTGTTCCGGCACGGCACGCTGAGCCTTTGGTTAATTCCTCTTCCTGGTGGGAAATGAGAGTTAAATTTGCCCATCCAGACCCCTCCAGCTAGTCTCTCATTCGTTCTCGCTATTCCTGTTCATCTTCCGCAGAAATTGCAAACTGGGCCAAACAGGAGGTTAAAGGCACTGACTCTCCAAGTCGGGAGAGTGTTAGTAAAGCGTCTGGAATGTTGCACCCGAGTACCAGGGGACGAAAACTGACACATATTGGAACACGTCTCCCGATCACACGGTTGATCATACTCTGGGTTCCACATGCATGTTTTAGCTGAAGGAAGAATACCTTAAACCTGGAGAGTTGAGACCCGTGGCATGGGTACCATGCAATATGACTTCAAAGGGTCTTCATTTGCTCACCGAACCTCTCCAATCCTATCACTGCTGCGCTTATGCCCCTGTACACACGCTTGATTCTCTTTCGGAGACATAGCAATCCATAGGTTTTAAGATACTTCCTAATCAGGTACACTCTTAGGCATTTAATATGGGGTGTTGAGTCCATTTCGTTGAGCAAGGAGTAGCTCTTGTCTATTCCATATTTGGCTTAAGGAACTTTATCTGTGCTCATTTCAATCTCTGGTTTTATGCAGCACCCCAACTCACCTTTCCCCTTAAGCAAGCATAAGTTGGGTTTCTAAATTTGAGACCATGTTCTGTTTTGTAATTCAGTTCCTGTGTAGCCAAGTTTACATTCCGTGTATTAGTGATACCTTATGATGTTTCTTTTTCTGTGAGACTTATTTCAGTTAGAATCATCGTACCTGAATCCACTCATTATGCTGCTACGGGCCTGATGACATAGATTTCATTGCTGAGTGATACTGCATTGTACGTAAGTACCACAACTTCTTTATCCATTTTTCACTTTCTGCGATATTGAACTTGTACCGTAAACCAGGTTCTTGTAAACAGAGCCGTCCCAACTTTTGGGGTGGCTGTGTCTTTATGATTTTAATTTCTCTAAGCTATAGGACCATAAGTGGAAGTGCCCTAGGCTCTGTTGCTTTGTTTTTTAGATGTTTCAGGAAACACCATACACTTCTCCCGAGTGGCTGTTGGCAATTTACATCCCACCCATCAGCATAACAAGGCTCCCACTTCTCCATGGCCTGTCCTGCCTTTCTGGATTTTACACTTTTTTCAGATGGCCCTTTTGACCGGGGGGAAGTGAGACTTCATTGTAGTGCAGATTTCCTTTGCAAGCTTGCTTGGTTGGCCAAAAAGGGCGTATGCGTTTTTTCCTGAATATATTCAGGAAAAAACGCATACGCCCTTCTTGGGCAAGTCAGGTTTTTGAATTGCAGTGGCCCTTAGCTCCATTTTTCAGCTCTTAGTTTTGTGATCTTGCCCCATAACCACAGGATTCCTTGAAGCCCTATTCTTCTTCTGGGGCACCTTGCTGTGCCTTTGGTTCATTCTTCTTACTGATGTGAAATTAGAGTGACATGTGCCCATTGAAACCGCTACAGCTATTTTCTCACTGGTTCCCCCTATTCCCATTCATCCTCCGCACTAACTGAAGACTGTGCGATACCAGAACTTAAAGGCATTGACTCTCCATGTGGGGATGTTGTTAGTAAAGCGGCTGGAATGTCGATCCGGAGCCCCAGGAGAGGAAAAATGTGGTGCGTTTTAGAAACCTTTCCCGATCAGTCGCTGGGTTTCCCAAGCATGGTTTAGCTGTAGGAAGATTCCCTTCAACCTGGAGTGTTGGGACCCTTGGAATGAGTAGCATGAAGTATTGCATTAAACTTTCGGCAGTTGCTCACCGAAGCTCACCAATCCTCTCAGCCCCAAGTGTCCAGCCTTATGTCTTATCCAGCTGTGGGTTTATATGTGGTCAATCCAGGTTGCATCACAGCCCCTGAGCGAATTTTGTAAGAATTTTTCTCTCTTTCATTGTTTCTGCGTTTTGTTTTTAACATTTATTTCTATAATGGGGTTTAGCTCATTTTCACTGCTGTGTTTGTGCCACTCTGCACACACTTGATTCCCTTATGGAGATAGATCAATACATGGGTTTTAAGATTCTTATTACTCAGATATATTTCTCTGCGGTGTATAGGGTGTGTTGAGGCCAGTTCATTGAGCAAGGTGTAGATCTTGTCTAATACCTATTTGGTTTCTTGAACGGTATCTGTGCTAATTTCAAACTCTGGTTTTATGCATCACCCCACCTCTCCTTTCCCCTTAAGCTGACATAAGTGTGTTTTCTAAATGTGAGACACTGTTCTGTTCTGTAATTCATTTCTTGTGCAGCCATATTTACCCTCCCTCTATAAGTGATATCTTATGATATGTTTCTTTTTCTGTTTGACTTATTTCAAGTAGTATTATCGGACCTAAATCCACTCTTTATCCTTCTACTAGCCTTATTACATTGATTTCATGGTGAAGAGATATTCCATTGTACATAAGTACCACATCTTCTTTATCCATTGTTCTCTTTCCTGGGATATTTAAGGTGTACTGAAGTTGAGGTTCTTGTAAACAGAGTAGCCCTAAACTGTGGTGTGCTTGTGTCTTGTTGATTTTTAGACTTCCCTAGATATACTCCCATGATTGGAAGTGTCCTATGCTCTGTATCTCTGTTTTTAGATGATTTAGGAACCACCATACACTTCTCCAGAGTGGCTCTCGGCAGTTCACACACTGCCCATCAGCGTATAAAGGCTCCCTGTTCTCCATGGCCTGTCCTGCATTTCTGGTTTTTACAACTTTTTAGGATGGCCCTTTTGACCGGTGGGAAATGAGACTTCTTTGTTGTGCACATTTGCATTGCTTGCTTGCTTCGTTGCCCATAAAGTGCGTATGCGTTTTTTCCTGGATATAATCAGGAAAAATCGCATACGCCCTTTTGGGCCAACTGCATCATTGTCGAAATTCTGCCGCTTTTCATGTGCGTTAAAGACGAGTCCAATCTATCTCTTGAAATCTGTTTCTTGCAATTCTGTCTTGCATTCAGATCCTCTTCTTTGCCTTACCTCAACATATTTTTGGACGTTAGTTTTCATCTATAACTCTGCAGGTTTGTGAATTGCAGTGACCCTGAGCTCCATGTTTTAAGTTGCTCTTTTGTGAGCTGGCCTCAAACCCGCAGGATTGCTTCAGGCCCTATTTTGGCTCCGGCGAGGCAGGCTGAGCCTTTTTTTAATTCTTATTCTTAATGGGAAATTAGAGTGATATGTGCCCGTCCAAACCCCTACAACTCTTCTCTCATTGGTTCCCCCTCTTCCCGTTCATCCTCCTCACAATTTGCAAAATGTGTGAAACAGAAGTTTAAATGTGCTGATTCTCCAAGTGGGGAGCTTCTAAGTAACGTGGCTGGAATGGTGAACAGGAGCACCAGGAGAGGATAAATGAGGTGCATCACATGGTGTACAGTCCTCTGGGTTTTCCATGCATGTTTTAGCTGTAGGAAGATCCCTTGAACCTGCAGATTTGGGACCCATTGAATGGGTACCAGGTAGTATTACTTTAAAGGGTGTGCATTTCCTCACCCAACCTCACATTTCTCTTAGCGCAAACAGTTTCCAGCCTTATGTCTCATCCTGCTGTGGGTCTAGATGTGTTCAATCCATGTTGCATCACCGTCCCTGAGGAAAAGTTGTAAGAGGTTTTCTCTGTCTCTCTGTCGTTTATTTTTTTCAATTTATTACTATATTGGTTACAGCTGATTTTCAAAGCTCTGTTTCTTGCTGCTGTACATCCACTTGATTCACGTACAGAGAGACATCAATAAATTCTTTTTCAGATTCTTACCAGTCGTATATATTCTTTTCCGGTGACTTGAGTGTGCTGAGTGCAGTTCTTTTAGCTACCGTGTAGGCCTTGTTGATTATCAGTTTGGTATTTGGAATGGTATCTTTGCTAATTTCAACCTCCTGGATGATGCCTCACCCCTCCCCACCTTTCCCGTTTAGCAGCCTTATGCGTGTTTTCTACATATTTGACTATGTTTTTGTTTTGTAATTTATTTCATGTGTAGCCATTTTGGATTCCACCTTTAAGTGATATCTTATGATATGTGTCTTTTTCTTTTTGAATTCTGTCACTTAGAATGATCATACGTAACTCCTCCGGAGTTGTTACAGCTGGCCATATTTCATTGATTTCCAGGCTGAATAATATTCCACTCTACCTAAGTACCACATCTCTATCCATTTTTTCCCTCCAGAGACATTTAAGTTATATCCTAGTCGAGGATCTTTTAAACAGAGAGGGGGTAAACATTGGGGTGCCTGTGTCCTCTCGAGTTTTGTTTTTCCCAAGATATACGCCCATGAGTGCAAGTGCCCTATGCTCTGTAGCTCATTGTTTAGATGCTTTAGTAAACACAATACACTTCTCCAGAATGGCCGTTGGCAATATACATTTCCACTATAAGTCTCACAGGGCTCCCTCTTCTCCTTGCCCTGTCCTGCATTTCTGTTGTTTACGCTTTATGAGGATGGCTCTTCTGACTGATGCGAAGTGATGTCTTTTGTAGTATTGACTTCCAGTGCCCACCTGTTTGGGTGGCTAAAAAGGTGTACGCTCTTTTCTTGAATATATACACAAAAAAACGCATACACCCTTTTTGGCCAACTGCAATGTTGGCAATGTTCAGCTCCTTTTCTTGTGCTTAATGGCGAGTCCTTTCTACCTCCTCAAATCCCTTTCCTGCCATTCTCCCTTGCTTACAAGTCCTTTTCTCTGACTTTCCTCAAGACATTTTTCAGTGATGGATATTTTCAACTCTGCAGTTTTGTGAATTTTACTGCCCCTGAGTTCTATTGTTCAACTTGTGTTTATGGGAACTGGCCACAAAGCAGCGGGATTTCCTCAAGCCCTATACTGTTTCCATGGGCAACCCTAGCCTTTGGTCAATTCGTCTTCCTGATTGGAAATTAGAGTGACATGTGCCTGTCTGAACACGTAGGACTTGTCTCTCATTGTTCCTCATCCTTCCGCTTCATCCTCTGGACAAATTCCAAACTGTACGCAACAGGATGTTGACAGTGCTGACATCTCCAAGTGGGGAGACTGTTAGTAAAGACGCTGGAGGGGTGAACCCGAGCACCAGGAGATGAGGAGATGAGATGCCTTTTCCAAACTCTTCCCGATCAGACGGTATACCATCCTCTGGGTGTGACAGACATGTTTTAGCAGTAGGAAGAGTCCCATTCATGTAAGGAGAACACCAGGGCTTTTTCAAAATCAGTGTCTCCCCGAAACCCAAACTGGGGAATTTTTTAAGCTACGGCTACACATATGTTCATTAAGGGCCTTGGGAAGTAGGCAGAGTCCAAACTTTAGATGATTGAAGTCTTCAGGGTCAGAAGCACTCACCACCAGCTTCCCTTAGGTTACACTTTAACTGTCATTGATAGATGATGTCAATAAAAATATCTATTCTTTTTCAGATTATTTCCCCTTATAGGTTATTGCAAAATGTTGAGTGTAGTTCCCTGTGCTATACAGTAGTTCCTTGTTGATGATCTATTTTATACATAGCAGTGTGTATGTGTTCATCCCAAACTGTTAATTTATCCCTCCTCCCACCTTTCCCCTTTGGTAATAATAAATTATAAGATTTTATACTTCTCAGAAATGGGGGAGCTGAAAGAGAGGTATCATTTTCAATGGAAAAGCATTTAAAACAAGATTGAAGGTTTAACCAAGATTATTAGATGTACATCCTTGGAAAGAAATCACTTCATTTCTCTAATATTGAGCTGACAAATAAGACAAACCTTTTCACTGAACTTGCTTATAATAAAGTGATGGAAATATCCAATGGAAGTGTTAGAAACATCTTATTTTACCCGAGCCTTATACACTGTTCTATGCTAACTACACTTTGGCTCACACATCTGTTCATTGAGGTTACAATAGTCTCAATTTCTGTTACTGATCCTCCAGAGTGGACCCCAACAAGTGTCCCCCTGCCCAGTGTCATTGGGGCCAACAGATCGAGACTGAGTTTGGTTCACAAGCAAAGGAAACTTTATATTTTGATCAGAGAATGGAGAGGTGAGAGCATGTACTACCCCGTGGGCTGTGGGCTGGGCTGCTGTGTAGAGATCCTGTCAGAGTCAGTGGGAGGGAGGGGGCGGAGCTCTCGAGGGCCGGGTTGGCTGTAGCTCAGGCTCTATATCGCGGAGTCTGCACTGGGCCCCAGGAGCTGAGGTGTCGACCCAGCCATTCTGCACTAGGAAATCTGGTCTGAAGTGCCGGGTGTGGAACCTCTGCATGCGGGACCCTAGGAGCACGTGAAATTAGACAAAGCACAAAGGATAAAAAAGGTTAGGCTTGACTTTATTGCCCAGATTCTATTTTTATCTCCCAGGGATTTTTAATGGGCTTTGCTGGGGACAAACCCCCCCCCTCTGCCTTTTGTCCCGTTCCTCATTCTTGGAGTGCTGAGGGTGCAGACCCTTCTTCTGTAACTGCTGAGTGCTGAGTTGGGAGCCCTCATACCCTGGGGCGAGGGTCAGAGCTTCTCCCCAGCAGCCTCCAGGTGACGTTGATTGTCCCCAGGCCCCCTGCCTCCCTGCTCGTCCACCTGAGCACCAGCATTGGAAGTGTTATAGATTCTAATGACCTTTAAGGGTCCAGGAAAGAGATGTGCAGAGACGCTGTGGGGGCCGGTTTCACCCCGCCCCACATTTGTTCGGCCACCTTAGGCCGACCGTTTCTGCCAGCCTAGATGCTCTGACCAGTAGTCTGTGCTTTCTTCAATTAGGCCCCTGAATTAACGTACAAACAGCACCAGGTGTCAGAGCCCTGCCCGCTCAACTCCCAGACAGTCCAGGGTCAGTGGTGATCAAGGACCGTGATGGCCACTGAGTCAACAGCCTTTGGAAGTAAACAAGAGTCCAGCCGGTCTTACTGGCCACCATCATCACGGTGTCTGTAGGCTTTTCTATGGTGACAGTGTGATATACGGTTCCCCCGCCAAGATTATTAGCTCCCCTCTGGGTGCAGTAAGTCCTGCAAGCAGTAGTCTACTCTTTTGGGACACACTCTTGTTGTTTTATGAGAGAAACTCCAGGTCAAGTGATGTTCACACGAGTCGTCATGGTGCCCTGTTGCCCCCGGTTATCTCTCTGGATGTTGGAGTTGGAGGGCCTCCTCACTCGAGGTCGGTGTGCCCACGGAGCGAACCCTGCAACTTCAGGGCATGGTTGGTGGTTAGGATCACCACGTGGGGTCCTTTTCCCTTAGGAGGGAGGTGGCCTTTTGGGCTGCTGATTTCCAGGTTTTTAGATACCGCCAGTATCTTGGCCAGATGTGGCAGTGGGCCAAGCCCCTTGGTGACCATAGTTTATCCTACCTGGATGGCATTCTTGCATTGTTCCATTTCAAGTGGTCCCAGGTTTTGCACTAATTCTCCAATGGCGATTCACCTTTCACCGGGAATGTAAAGGTCAAAGGGTTTAGCTAAATTAGGGAGTTCCAGGGCAAGGGTCTGAATTGACTGCTCTTTCCATTCTTGAAAGGCCACTTGTGGATTCTATTCAAAAGGATCATCATCTTTTCCTTTCAGTGTTTCATATAGAGGCCCAGCTAGTAGACTGTAGTTAGGGATCCAGAAGCAGCAAACCCTGGCCTCCCCAGGAACCCCTAAGCTGTCTTCTAGTTTTAGAAAGGGGTAAGGCTGAAAATGGTTTCTTCCCTTTCCTGGGATGGACTTCTCCAACCTTCTGTGAGAATGAAGCCCAGGCAGGTCACGGCAGTCTGTGATATTTGAGCTTTTTCTTGGACAACTTCTATCCTTTATTGGCTTGGTAGTTCAGAGGCCTCCTTAGTAGGGCTGGCGATCAGAATGTCGTCTGCATATTGAAGGAGGGTTTCCTTTTCAGAGGTAGAACATTTAGGTCTTTAGCTAAGCTTTCCCCAAAGATGGTGTGGGAATTTTTGCACCCTTGGGGCCAGACGGCCCGGAAGTATTGTTTTAGTTGTATGTTGAGTCCTGCCACTCACAAGCCAAAATTTCTTGTGACTCTGGGACTAATGGAATACAAAAGAAGGCATCATTGAAGACTAATACAGAATACCATGTCCTGGTGGTTGGTAGAATGACCAGCAGGGTGTAGGAATTAGGAGCAACTGGAGGTATATCCTCGGTGGCTTCACTGACTGTCCTGACATCCTTTACCAGGTCCCCAGCAGCCCATGGGGCTCTCGTGGTCAGACCAATCCCAGAATATGGAGCTCACCTGGGCAGGTACCCCACCCCCACCCCAGCCCACAGGGCTCTCGTGGTCAGGCCCCTCCCAGGATACAGAGCTACCCTTGCAGGTACTGTGGCAGGGCTGGGCACACAGGAACCGTGCACATAGCCCTCATTGCAGAGCACCCCCAGCTCACCTGTCACTCAGAGCTGACACAGAGCACCTCAGAGCAGGACTTGAACTAACAAACAGCAGCTGCGACAGGTCTGTGACCCTGGGCATCACTCCGTGAGGCCTCCCTCCACCTGGTCTTCCAGAGACTTCCACTGCACCCGGGGCACCAGGCCTCTGTCTCCAACCACCACCCACCCCTCCTCTCCCTGACTCCTGGGTTCCTCTCATTAGGAGAGGGTTTTCTTGAAGTTGTCTCCCACTCATGGGCCAGATAAAATGATTAGAAAACAAGCCAAAGCTGCAGCCCCTTGTCTATCCTGACTCTCAGGAGCCCACACCTGTTCCTTGGACCTGGCCGGTTCAGCAAGTTCCATTTTCTGCAACTGTGAGCCCTGAGGGGCGATGATTGGCTGACCTGGGCAGCCTTACCGTGCCGGCCAGCCCTCCCCAGGTGTGCCTGGGTTGAGATCACTATAAATACCACTCCAGGCAGCAAGAGCCCCTGCAGCCGTGCCTGACGCCATTTTCTCTGCCCTGTCAGCAGTCTCGGGGCTGGCTGGTGGGAGGGAGTGAGAGGCCACGGTTTTGTGGGTGGCCCAGTGTGAGTGGGGCTCTGCTGGACTTTCTGCAGCAGTTGCCAGGCTTCCACCTGCTAAAGAAGAAGATGTGTCACCCATACCTGCTGCTGGAATTTCTCCCTGGGCAGAGGTGAGGAAGGAAAAAAGCAGTGGGGCAGGGACAGGACGGGTATCTCAGGCAGGGAAATGGAAATCTTCCAGAAGAGCACCCAGGGCCAGGACCATCCTGGCTGGCCTGCAGGCACCAAGTCGGCCGGCATGCTGTCACTCGTGTGGCTCTATGGCCCTCCCTCTAGGCTTTCAAGTCCTTGTATATATTCAGGTGTTTTACCTGGGATGGGTGGGAATAGTTCAGCAGCAACTGGCCTGGGGCTCAGCTCACATTTACTCACAGATGCCTCGGCACGGTGCCCCAGCTTTGCAATGAGGACGCTTGTTGCGTGGGGGCTGCTGGCTGAATGGGAGACGATTCCCCACCACTGACCAACTTCAGAATTGTTTACAACTGGAGCAAGTGCCCTGATACGGTTTTCCTCTGTGGAACTGGTGGGTTCTGTATTTTTTTTCTCTTTTTCGTTTTGGGTTCAAGGTAGATTTTATTCCTCTTTTTTGTATTTACAGATATAAGCATGGAAATAATTTATTCATATAAATACATGTATGTGAAGG
Organism: Lagenorhynchus albirostris; assembly: GCF_949774975.1. Taxonomy (NCBI): domain Eukaryota; kingdom Metazoa; phylum Chordata; class Mammalia; order Artiodactyla; family Delphinidae; genus Lagenorhynchus; species Lagenorhynchus albirostris. The sequence goes on along the minus strand of NC_083100.1, from coordinate 96,902,173 downwards.
GAATAATTGTTTTTTCTATTTTTTAAATTTTATTTCTTTTTAATTTTGAATTTTATTTTATATTTTTATACAGCAGGTTCTTATTGGTTATCTATTTTATACATATAAATGTATACATGCCAATCCCAGTCTCTCAACTCCTCCCACCACCCCCCCCAACAGCTTTCCCCCCTTGTTGTCCATACGTTTGTTGTCTACATCTGTTGCTCTATTTATGCCTTGCAAAATGGTTAATCTGTACAGGTTTTCTAGGTTCCACATATATGCATGAATATACAAGATTTGTTTTTCTCTTTCTGACTTACTTCACTCTGTACGACAGTCTCTAGATGCATCGACGTCTCTACAAATGACCCAATTTCATTCCTTTTCATGGCTTAGTAATATTCCATTTTATATATGTACCACGGCTTTATGCATTCGTCTGTCTGTGGGCATTTAGGTTGCTTCCATTACCTCGATATTGTAAATAGTGATGCCATGAACATTGCGGTGAATGTCTCTTTTTGATTTATGGTTTTGTCTGGGTATATGTCCAGTACTGGGATTGCTGTATCATATGGTAATTCTATTGTTAGTTTCTTAAGAAATTCCATATTGTTCTCCATAGTGACTGTATCAATTTATATTCCCAACAATAGTGGAAGAGGGTTCCTTTTCTCCACACCCTTTCCAGCATTTTTTGCTTGTAGATTTTCTATGATGCCTATTCTACCAGGTGTGAGGTGATACCTCATTGTTGAATCCATTTCGTGGAGCAAGGGGTAGGTCTTGTCTATTCCATATTTGGCTTATGGAACGGTATCTGTGCTAATTTCAAACTCTGGTTTAATGCAGCACCCCAACTCACCTTCCCCCTTAAGCAAGCATAAGTTAGTTTTCTAAACTTGAGACCCTGTTCTGTTTTGTAATTCAGTTCCTGTGTAGCCAAGTTCACATTCCGTGTATTAGTGATACCTTATGATGTTTCTTTTTCTGTGTGACTTATTTCACTTAGAATCATCGTGCCTCAATCCACTCATTATGCTGGTACGGGCCTGGTGACATAGATTTCATTGCTGAGTGGTATTCTGTTGTACATAAGTACCGCAACTTCTTTATCCATTATTTGCTCTCTGGGATATTTAACTTGTGCCGAAGAAGAGATTCCAGTAAAAAGAACCGTCCCAACCTTTGGGGTGGCTGTGTCTTTTTGATTTTAAATTAACTAAGCTATAGGACCATAAGTGGAAGTGCCCTAGGCTCTGTTGCTTTGTTTTTTAGATGTTTCAGGAAACACCATACACTTCTCCCGAGTGGCTGTTGGCAATTTACATCCCGCCCATCAGCATAACAAGGCTCCCAGTTCTCCATGGCCTGTCCTGCCTTTCTGGATTTTACACCTTTTTCAGATGGCCCTTTTGACCGGGGGGAAGTGAGACTTCATTGTAGTGCAGATTTCCTTTGCAAGCTTGCTTGGTTGGCCAAAAAGGGCGTATGCGTTTTTTCCTGAATATATTCAGGAAAAAACGCATACGCCCTTTTTGGCCAAGTGCATCATTGTGGACGTTCTGCCTCTTTTCCTATGCTTTAAATGCAATTCCAGTCTACCTCCTGAAATCGGTTTCCTGCAATTCTGCCCCGCTTTCAAGTCCTCTTGGCAGCCTTACTTCAGTATATTTTTGGACGATAGCTGTCATTTATAACTCGGCAGGTTTGTGAATTACAGTGCCCCTGAGCTCCTTTCTTCAACTCGCTTTCTCGTGAGCTGGCCGCAACACCGCAGGATGGCTTCAGGCCCTAATCTGGTTCTGGCACGGCACGCTGAGCCTTTGGTTAATTCCTCTTCCTGGTGGGAAATGAGAGTTAAATTTGCCCGTCCAGACACCTCCAGCTAGTCTCTCATTGGTTCTCCCTATTCCTGTTCATCTTCCGCAGAAATTGCAAACTGGGCCAAACAGGAGGTTAAAGGCACTGACTCTCCAAGTCGGGAGAGTGTTAGTAAAGCATCTGGAATGTTGCACCCGAGTACCAGGGGACGAAAACTGACACATATTGGAACACGTCTCCCGATCACACGGTTGATCATACTCTGGGTTCCACATGCATGTTTTAGCTGAAGGAAGAATCCCTTAAACCTGGAGAGTTGAGACCCGTGGAATGGGTACCATGCAATATGACTTCAAAGGGTCTTTATTTGCTCACCGAACCTCTCCAGTCCTATCACTGCTGCGTTTATGCCCCTGTACACAGGCTTGATTCTCTTTCGGAGACATAGCAATCCATAGGTTTTAAGATACTTCCTAGTCAGGTATATTCTTAGGTGTTTAATATGGGGTGTTGAGTCCATTTCCTTGAGCAAGGAGTAGCTCTTGTCTATTCCATATTTGGCTTAAGGAACTTTATCTGTGCTCATTTCAATCTCTGGTTTTATGCAGCATGCCAACTCACCTTTCCCCTTAAGCAAGCATAAGTTGGTTTTCTAAATTTGAGACCCTGTTCTGTTTTGGAATTCAGTTCCTGTATAGCCAAGTTTACATTCCGTGTATTAGTGATATCTTATGATGTTTCTTTTTCTGTGTGACTTATTTCAGTTAGAATCATCGTACCTGAATCCACTCATTATTATGCTACGGGCCTGATGACATAGATTTCCTTGCTGAGTGATATTGCATTGTACGTAAGTACCACAACTTCTTTATCCATTTTTCACTTTCTGCGATATTGAACTTGTACCGTAAACCAGGTTCTTGTAAACAGAGCCGTCCCAACCTTTGGGGTGGCTGTGTCTGTTTGTTTTTAATTTCCCTAAGCTATAGGACCATAAGTGGAAGTGCCCTAGGCTCTGTTGCTTTGTTTTTTAGATGTTTCAGGAAACACCATACACTTCTCCCGAGTGGCTGTTGTCAATTTACATCCCGCCCATCAGCATAAGAAGGCTCCCAGTTCTCCATGGCCTGTCCTGCCTTTCTGGATTTTACACTTTTTTCAGATGGCCCTTTTGACCGGGGGGAAGTGAGACTTCATTGTAGTGCAGATTTCCTTTGCAAGCTTGCTTGGTTGGCCAAAAAGGGCGTATGCGTTTTTTCCTGAATATATTCAGGAAAAAACGCATACGCCCTTTTTGGCCAAGTGCATCATTGTGGACGTTCTGCCTCTTTTCCTATGCTTTAAATGCAATTCCAGTCTACCTCCTGAAATCGGTTTCCAGCAATTCTGCCCCGCTTTCAAGTCCTCTTGGCAGCCTTACTTCAGTATATTTTTGGACGATAGCTGTCATTTATAACTCGGCAGGTTTGTGAATTACAGTGCCCCTGAGCTCCTTTCTTCAACTCGCTTTCTCGTGAGCTGGCCGCAACACCGCAGGATGGCTTCAGGCCCTAATCTTGTTCCGGCACGGCACGCTGAGCCTTTGGTTAATTCCTCTTCCTGGTGCGAAATGAGAGTTAAATTTGCCCGTCCAGACACCTCCAGCTAGTCTCTCATTGGTTCTCCCTATTCCTGTTCATCTTCCGCAGAAATTGCAAACTGGGCCAAACAGGAGGTTAAAGGCACTGACTCTCCAAGTCGGGAGAGTGTTAGTAAAGCGTCTGGAATGTTGCACCCGAGTACCAGGGGACGAAAACTGACACATATTGGAACACGTCTCCCGATCACACGGTTGATCATACTCTGGGTTCCACATGCATGTTTTAGCTGAAGGAAGAATACCTTAAACCTGGAGAGTTGAGACCCGTGGAATGGGTAACATGCAATACGACTTCAAAGGGTCTTCATTTGCTCACCGAACCTCTCCAATCCTATCACTGCTACGTTTATGCCCCTGTACACACGCTTGATTCTCTTTCAGAGACATAGCAGTCCATAGGCTTTAAGACACTTCCTAGTCAGGTACATTCTTAGGCGTTTAATATGGGGTGTTGAGTCCATTTCCTTGAGCAAGGAGTAGCTCTTGTCTATTCCATATTTGGCTTAAGGAACTTTATCTGTGCTCATTTCAATCTCTGGTTTTATGCAGCACCCCAACTCACCTTTCCCCTTAAGCAAGCATAAGTTGGGTTTCTAAATTTGAGACCCTGTTCTGTTTTGTAATTCAGTTCCTGTGTAGCGACGTTTACATTCCGTGTATTAGAGATATCTTATGATGTTTCTTTTTCTGTGTGACTTATTTCAGTTAGAATCATCATAACTGAATCCACTCATTATGCTGCTACGGGCCTGATGACATAGATTTCATTGCTGAGTGATACTGCATTGTACGTAAGTACCACAACTTCTTTATCCATTTTTCACTTTCTGCGATATTGAACTTGTACCGTAAACCAGGTTCTTGTAAACAGAGCCGTCCCAACCTTTGGGGTGGCTGTGTCTTTTTGATTTTAATTTCCCTAAGCTATAGGACCATAAGTGGAAGTGCCCTAGGCTCTGTTGCTTTGTTTTTTAGATGTTTCAGGAAACACCATACACTTCTCCCGAGTGGCTGTTGGCAATTGACATCCCGCCCATCAGCATAACAAGGCTCCCAGTTCTCCATGGCCTGTCCTGCCTTTCTGGATTTTACACTTTTTTCAGATGGCCCTTTTGACCGGGGGGAAGTGAGACTTCATTGTAGTGCAGATTTCCTTTGCAAGCTTGCTTGGTTGGCCAAAAAGGGCGTATGCGTTTTTTCCTGAATATATTCAGGAAAAAACGCATACGCCCTTTTTGGCCAAGTGCATCATTGTGGACGTTCTGCCTCTTTTCCTATGCTTTAAATGCAATTCCAGTCTACCTCCTGAAATCGGTTTCCTGCAATTCTGCCCCGCTTTCAAGTCCTCTTGGCAGCCTTACTTCAGTATATTTTTGGACGATAGCTGTCATTTATAACTCTGCAGGTTTGTGAATTACAGTGCCCCTGAGCTGCTTTCTTCAACTCGCTTTCTCGTGAGCTGGCCGCAACACCGCAGGATGGCTTCAGGCCCTAATCTGGTTCTGGCACGGCACGCTGAGCCTTTGGTTAATTCCTCTTCCTGGTGGGAAATGAGAGTTAAATTTGCCCGTCCAGACACCTCCAGCTAGTCTGTCATTGGTTCTCCCAATTCCTGTTCATCTTCCGCAGAAATTGCAAACTGGGCCAAACAGGAGGTTAAAGGCACTGACTCTCCAAGTCGGGAGAGTGTTCGTAAAGCGTCTGGAATGTTGCACCCGAGTACCAGGGGACGAAAACTGAGACATAGTTGAACACGTCTCCCACTCACATGGTTGATCATACTCTGGGTTCCACATGCATGTTTTAGCTGAAGGAAGAATCCCTTAAACCTGGAAAGTTGAGACCCGTGAAATTGGTACCACGCAATATGACTTCAAAGGGTCTTCATTTGCTCACCGAACCTCTCCAATCCTATCACTGCTGCGTTTATGGCCCTGTACACACGCTTGATTCTCTTTCGGAGACATAGCAGTCCATAGGTTTTAAGATACTTCCTAGTCAGGTACATTCTTAGGCCTTTAATATGGGGTGTTGAGTCCATTTCGTTGAGCAAGGAGTAGCTCTTGTCTATTCCATATTTGGCTTAAGGAACTTTATCTGTGCTCATTTCAATCTCTGGTTTTATGCATTACCCCAACTCACCTTTCCCCTTAAGCAAGCATAAGTTGGTTTTGTAAATTTTAGACCCTGTTCTGATTTGTAATTCAGTTCCTATGTAGCCAAGTTTACATTCCGTGTATTAGTGATATCTTATGATGTTTCTTTTCCTGTGTGACTTATTTCAGTTAGAATCATCGTACCTGAATCCACTCATTATGCTGCTACGGGCCTGATGACATAGATTTCATTGCTGAGTGATATTGCATTGTATGTAAGTACCACAACTTCTTTATCCATTTTTCACTTTCTGCGATATTGAACTTGTACCATAAACCACGTTCTTGTAAACAGAGCCGTCCCAACCTTTGGGGTGGCTGTGTCTTTTTGATTTTAATTTCCCTAAGCTATAGGACCATAAGTGGAAGTGCCCTAGGCTCTGTTGCTTTGTTTTTTAGATGTTTCAGGAGACACCATACACTTCTCCCGAGTGGCTGTTGGCAGTTTACATCCCGCCCATCAGCATAAGAAGGCTCCCAGTTCTCCATCGCCTGTCCTGCCTTTCTGGATTTTACACTTTTTTCAGATGGCCCTTTTGACCGGGGGGAAGTGAGACTTCATTGTAGTGCAGATTTCCTTTGCAAGCTTGCTTGGTTGGCCAAAAAGGGCGTATGCGTTTTTTCCTGAATATATTCAGGAAAAAACGCATACGCCCTTTTTGACCAAGTGCATCATTGTGGACATTCTGCCTCTTTTCCTATGCTTTAAATGCAATTCCAGTCTACCTCCTGAAATCGGTTTCCTGCAATTCTGCCCCGCTTTCAAGTCCTCTTGGCAGCCTTACTTCAGTATATTTTTGGACGATAGCTATCATTTATAACTCTGCAGGTTTGTGAATTACAGTGCCCCTGAGCTCCTTTCTTCAACTCGCTTTCTCGTGAGCTGGCCGCAACACCGCAGGATTGCTTCAGGCCCTAATCTGGTTCCGGCACGGCACGCTGAGCCTTTGGTTAATTCCTCTTCCTGGTGCGAAATGAGAGTTAAATTTGCCCGTCCAGACACCTCCAGCTAGTCTCTCATTGGTTCTCCCTATTCCTGTTCATCTTCCGCAGAAATTGCAAACTGGGCCAAACAGGAGGTTAAAGGCACTGACTCTCCAAGTCGGGAGAGTGTTAGTAAAGCGTCTGGAATGTTGCACCCGAGTAACAGGGGACGAAAACTGACACATATTGGAACACGTCTCCCGCTCACATTGTTGATCATACTCTGGGTTCCACATGCATGTTTTAGCTGAAGGAAGAATCCCTTAAACCTGGAGAGTTGAGACCCGTGGAATGGGTACCATGCAATATGACTTCAAAGGGTCTTCATTTGCTCACCGAACCTCTCCAGTCCTATCACTGCTGCGTTTATGCCCCTGTACACACGCTTGATTCTCTTTCGGAGACATAGCAATCCATAGGTTTTAAGATACTTCCTGGTCAGGTACATTCTTAGGCGTTTAATATGGGGTGTTGAGTCCATTTCGTTGAGCAAGGAGTAGCTCTTGTCTATTCCATATTTGGCTTAAGGAACTTTATCTGTGCTCATTTCAATCTCTGGTTTTATGCAGCACCCCAACTCACCTTTCCCCTTAAGCAAGCATAAGTTGGTTTTCTAAATTTGAGACCCTGTTCTGTTTTGTAATTCAGTTCCTATGTAGCCAAGTTTACATTCCTTGTATTAGTGATATCTTATGATGTTTCCTTTTCTGTGAGACTTATTTCAGTTAGAATCATCGTACCTGAATCCACTCATTATGCTGCTACGGGCCTGATGACATAGATTTCATTGCTGTGTGATATTGCATTGTACGTAAGTACCACAACTTCTTTATCCATTTTTCACTTTCTGTGATATTGTACTTGTACCGTAAGCCAGGTTCTTGTAAACAGAGCCGTCCCAACCTTTGGGGTGGCTGTGTCTTTTTGATTTTAATTTCCCTATTCTATAGGACCATAAGTGGAAGTGCCCTAGGCTCTGTTGCTTTGTTTTTTAGATGTTTCAGGAAACACCATACACTTCTCCCGAGTGGCTGTTGGCAATTTACATCCCGCCCATCAGCATAACAAGGCTCCCAGGTCTCCATGGCCTGTCCTGACTTTCTGGATTTTACACTTTTTTCAGATGGCCCTTTTGACCGGGGGGAAGTGAGACTTCATTGTAGTGCAGATTTCCTTTGCAAGCTTGCTTGGTTGGCCAAAAAGGGCGTATGCGTTTTTTCCTGAATATATTCAGGAAAAAACGCATACGCCCTTTTTGGCCAAGTGCATCATTGTGGACGTTCTGCCTCTTTTCCTATGCTTTAAATGCAATTCCAGTCTACCTCCTGAAATTGGTTTCCTGCAATTCTGCCCCACTTTCAAGTCCTCTTGGCAGCCTTACTTCAGTATATTTTTGGACGATAGCTGTCATTTATAACTCTGCAGGTTTGTGAATTACAGTGTCCCTGAGCTCCTTTCTTCAACTCGCTTTCTCGTGAGCTGCCCGCAACACCGCAGGATTGCTTCAGGCCCTAATCTGGTTCCGGCACGGCACGCTGAGCCTTTGGTTAATTCCTCTTCCTGGTGGGAAATGAGAGTTAAATTTGCCCGTCCAGACACCTCCATCTAGTCTGTCATTGGTTCTCCCTATTCCTGTTCATCTTCCGCAGAAATTGCAAACTGTGCCAAACAGGAGGTTAAAGGCACTGACTCTCCAAGTCGGGAGAGTGTTAGTAAAGCGTCTGGAATGTTGCACCCGAGTACCAGGGGACGAAAACTGACACATATTGGAACACGTCTCCCGATCACACGGTTGATCATACTCTGGGTTCCACATGCATTTTTTAGCTGAAGGAAGAACACCTTAAACCTGGAGAGTTGAGACCCTTGGAATGGGTACCATGCAATATGACTTCAAAGGGTCTTCATTTGCTCACCGAACCTCTCCAGTCCTATCACTGCTGCGTTTATGCCCCTGTACACACGCTTGATTCTCTTTCGGAGACATAGCAATCCATAGGTTTTAAGATACTTCCTGGTCAGGTACATTCTTAGGCGTTTAATATGGGGTGTTGAGTCCATTTCGTTGAGCAAGGAGTAGCTCTTGTCTATTCCATATTTGGCTTAAGGAACTTTATCTGTGCTCATTTCAATCTCTGGTTTTATGCAGCACCCCAACTTACCTTTCCCCTTAAGCAAGCATAAGTTGGTTTTCTAAATTTGAGACCCTGTTCTGTTTTGGAATTCAGTTCCTCTGTAGCCAAGTTTACATTGCGTGTATTAGTGATATCTTATGATGTTTCTTTTTCTGTGTGACTTATTTCAGTTAGAATCATCATACCTGAATCCACTCATTATGCTGCTACGGGCCTGATGACATAGATTTCATTGCTGAGTGATACTGCATTGTACGTAAGTACCACAACTTCTTTATCCATTTTTCACTTTCTGCGATATTGAACTTGTACCGTAAACCAGGTTCTTGTAAACAGAGCCGTCCCAACCTTTGAGGTTGCTGTGTCTTTTTGATTTTAATTTCCCTAAGCTATAGGACCATAAGTGGAAGTGCCCTAGGCTCTGTTGCTTTGTTTTTTAGATGTTTCAGGAAACACCATACACTTCTCCCGAGTGGCTGTTGGCAATTTACATCCCGCCCATCAGCATAAGAAGGCTCCCAGTTCTCCATGGCCTGTCCTGCCTTTCTGGATTTTACACTTTTTTCAGATGGCCCTTTTGACCGGGGGGAAGTGAGACTTCATTGTAGTGCAGATTTCCTTTGCAAGCTTGCTTGGTTGGCCAAAAAGGGCGTATGCGTTTTTTCCTGAATATATTCAGGAAAAAACGCATACGCCCTTTTTGGCCAAGTGCATCATTGTGGACGTTCTGCCTCTTTTCCTATGCTTTAAATGCAATTCCAGTCTACCTCCTGAAATCGGTTTCCTGCAATTCTGCCCCGCTTTCAAGTCCTCTTGGCAGCCTTACTTCAGTATATTTTTGGACGATAGCTGTCATTTATAACTCTGCAGGTTTGTGAATTACAGTGCCCCTGAGCTCCTTTCTTCAACTCGCTTTCTCGTGAGCTGGCCGCAACACCGCAGGATGGCTTCAGGCCCTAATCTGGTTCCAGCACGGCACGTTGAGCCTTTGGTTAATTCCTCTTCCTAGTGGGAAATGAGAGTTAAATTTGCCCGTCCAGACACCTCCAGCTAGTCTGTCATTGGTTCTCCCTATTCCTGTTCATCTTCCGCAGAAATTGCAAACTGGGCCAAACAGGAGGTTAAAGGCACTGACTCTCCAAGTCGGGAGAGTGTTCGTAAAGCGTCTGGAATGTTGCACCCGAGTACCAGGGGACGAAAACTGACACATATTGGAACACGTCTCCCGCTCACATGGTTGATCATACTCTGGGTTCCACATGCATGTTTTAGCTGAAGGAAGAATCCCTTAAACCTGGAAAGTTGAGACCCGTGGAATGGGTACCATGCAATATGACTTCAAAGGGTCTTCATTTGCTCACCGAACCTCTCCAATCCTATCACTGCTGCGTTTATGCCCCTGTACACACGCTTGATTCTCTTTCGGAGACATAGCAATCCATAGGTTTTAAGATACTTCCTAGTCAGGTACACTCTTAGGCGTTTAATATGGGGTGTTGAGTCCATTTCGTTGAGCAAGGAGTAGCTCTTGTCTATTCCATATTTGGCTTAAGGAACTTTATCTGTGCTCATTTCAATCTCTGGTTTTATGCAGCACGCCAACTCACCTTTCCCCTTAAGCAAGCATAAGTTGGTTTTCTAAATTTGAGACCCTGTTCTGTTTTGTAATTCAGTTCCTCTGTAGCCAAGTTTACATTCCGTGTATTAGTGATATCTTATGATGTTTCTTTTTCTGTGTGACTTATTTCAGTTAGAATCATCGTACCTGAATCCACTCATTATGCTGCTACGGGCCTGATGACATAGATTTCATTGCTGTGTGATATTGCATTGTACGTAAGTACCACAACTTCTTTATCCATTTTTCACTTTCTGTGATATTGTACTTGTACCGTAAGCCAGGTTCTTGTAAACAGAGCCGTCCCAACTTTTGGGGTGGCTGTGTCTTTTTGATTTTAATTTCCCTATTCTATAGGACGATAAGTGGAAGTGCCCTAAGCTCTGTTGCTTTGTTTTTTAGATGTTTCAGGAAACACCATACACCTCTCCCGAGTGGCTGTTGGCAATTTACATCCCGCCCATCAGCATAAGAAGGCTCCCAGTTCTCCATCGCCTGTCCTGCCTTTCTGGATTTTACACTTTTTTCAGATGGCCCTTTTGACCGGGGGGAAGTGAGACTTCATTGTAGTGCAGATTTCCTTTGCAAGCTTGCTTGGTTGGCCAAAAAGGGCGTATGCGTTTTTTCCTGAATATATTCAGGAAAAAACGCATACGCCCTTTTTGACCAAGTGCATCATTGTGGACATTCTGCCTCTTTTCCTATGCTTTAAATGCAATTCCAGTCTACCTCCTGAAATCGGTTTCCTGCAATTCTGCCCCGCTTTCAAGTCCTCTTGGCAGCCTTACTTCAGTATATTTTTGGACGATAGCTATCATTTATAACTCTGCAGGTTTGTGAATTACAGTGCCCCTGAGCTCCTTTCTTCAACTCGCTTTCTCGTGAGCTGGCCGCAACACCGCAGGATTGTTTCAGGCCCTAATCTGGTTCCGGCACGGCACGCTGAGCCTTTGGTTAATTCCTCTTCCTGGTGCGAAATGAGAGTTAAATTTGCCCGTCAAGACACCTCCAGCTAGTCTGTCATTGGTTCTCCCTATTCCTGTTCATCTTCCGCAGAAATTGCAAACTGGGCCAAACAGAAGGTTAAAGGCACTGACTCTCCAAGTCGGGAGAGTGTTAGTAAAGCGTCTGGAATGTTGCACCCGAGTAACAGGGGACGAAAACTGACACATATTGGAACACGTCTCCCGCTCACATTGTTGATCATACTCTGGGTTCCACATGCATGTTTTAGCTGAAGGAAGAATACCTTAAACCTGGAGAGTTGAGACCCGTGGAATGGGTACCATGCAATATGACTTCAAAGGGTTTTCATTTGCTCACCGAACCTCTCCAGTCCTATCACTGCTGCGTTTATGCCCCTGTACACACGCTTGATTCTCTTTCGGAGACATAGCAATCCATAGGTTTTAAGATACTTCCTGGTCAGGTACATTCTTAGGCGTTTAATATGGGGTGTTGAGTCCATTTCGTTGAGCAAGGAGTAGCTCTTGTCTATTCCATATTTGGCTTAAGGAACTTTATCTGTGCTCATTTCAATCTCTGGTTTTATGCAGCACCCCAACTCACCTTTCCCCTTAAGCAAGCATAAGTTGGTTTTCTAAATTTGAGACCCTGTTCTGTTTTGTAATTCAGTTCCTATGTAGCCAAGTTTACATTCCTTGTATTAGTGATATCTTATGATGTTTCTTTTTCTGTGAGACTTATTTCAGTTAGAATCATCGTACCTGAATCCACTCATTATGCTGCTACGGGCCTGATGACATAGATTTCATTGCTGTGTGATATTGCATTGTACGTAAGTACCACAACTTCTTTATCCATTTTTCACTTTCTGTGATATTGTACTTGTACCGTAAGCCAGGTTCTTGTAAACAGAGCCGTCCCAACCTTTGGGGTGGCTGTGTCTTTTTGATTTTAATTTCCCTATTCTATAGGACCATAAGTGGAAGTGCCCTAGGCTCTGTTGCTTTGTTTTTTAGATGTTTCAGGAAACACCATACACTTCTCCCGAGTGGCTGTTGGCAATTTACATCCCGCCCATCAGCATAAGAAGGCTCCCAGTTCTCCATGGCCTGTCCTGCCTTTCTGGATTTTACACTTTTTTCAGATGGCCGTTTTGACCGGGGGGAAGTGAGACTTCATTGTAGTGCAGATTTCCTTTGCAAGCTTGCTTGGTTGGCCAAAAAGGGCGTATGCGTTTTTTCCTGAATATATTCAGGAAAAAACGCATACGCCCTTTTTGGCCAAGTGCATCATTGTGGACGTTCTGCCTCTTTTCCTATGCTTTAAATGCAATTCCAGTCTACCTCCCGAAATTGGTTTCCTGCAATTCTGCCCCGCTTTCAAGTCCTCTTGGCAGCCTTACTTCAGTATATTTTTGGACGATAGCTATCATTTATAACTCTGCAGGTTTGTGAATTACAGTGCCCCTGAGCTCCTTTCTTCAACTCGCTTTCTCGTGAGCTGGCCGCAACACCGCAGGATGGCTTCAGGCCCTAATCTGGTTCCGGCACGGCACGTTGAGCCTTTGGTTAATTCCTCTTCCTGGTGCGAAATGAGAGTTAAATTTGCCCGTCCAGACACCTCCAGCTAGTCTGTCATTGGTTCTCCCTATTCCTGTTCATCTTCCGCAGAAATTGCAAACTGGGCCAAACAGGAGGTTAAAGGCACTGACTCTCCAAGTCGGGAGAGTGTTAGTAAAGCGTCTGGAATGTTGCACCCGAGTACCAGGGGACGAAAACTGACACATATTGGAACACGTCTCCCGCTCACATGGTTGATCATACTCTGGGTTCCACATGCATGTTTTAGCTGAAGGAAGAATCCCTTAAACCTGGAGAGTTGAGACCCGTGGAATGGGTACCATGCAATATGACTTCAAAGGGTCTTCATTTGCTCACCGAACCTCTCCAGTCCTATCACTGCTGCGTTTATGCCCCTGTACACACGCTTGATTCTCTTTCGGAGACATAGCAATCCATAGGTTTTAAGATACTTCCTGGTCAGGTACATTCTTAGGCGTTTAATATGGGGTGTTGAGTCCATTTCGTTGAGCAAGGAGTAGCTCTTGTCTATTCCATATTTGGCTTAAGGAACTTTATCTGTGCTCATTTCAATCTCTGGTTTTATGCAGCACCCCAACTCACCTTTCCCCTTAAGCAAGCATAAGTTGGTTTTCGAAATTTGAGACCCTGTTCTGTTTTGTAATTCAGTTCCTGTGTAGCCAAGTTTACATTCCGTGTATTAGTGATATCTTATGATGTTTCTTTTTCTGTGTGACTTATTTCAGTTAGAATCATCGTACCTGAATCCACTCATTATGCTGCTACGGGCCTGATGACATAGATTTCATTGCTGAGTGATACTGCATTGTACGTAAGTACCACAACTTCTTTATCCATTTTTCACTTTCTGCGATATTGAACTTGTACCGTAAACCAGGTTCTTGTAAACAGAGCCGTCCCAACTTTTGGGGTGGCTGTGTCTTTTTGATTTTAATTTCCCTAAGTTATAGGACCATAAGTGGAAGTGCCCTAGGCTCTGTTGCTTTGTTTTTTAGATGTTTCAGGAAACACCATACACTTCTCCCGAGTGGCTGTTGGCAATTTACATCCCGCCCATCAGCATAACAAGGCTCCCAGTTCTCCATGGCCTGTCCTGCCTTTCTGGATTTTACACTTTTTTCAGATGGCCCTTTTGACCGGGGGGAAGTGAGACTTCATTGTAGTGCAGATTTCCTTTGCAAGCTTGCTTGGTTGGCCAAAAAGGGCGTATGCGTTTTTTCCTGAATATATTCAGGAAAAAACGCATACGCCCTTTTTGGCCAAGTGCATCATTGTGGACGTTCTGCCTCTTTTCCTATGCTTTAAATGCAATTCCAGTCTACCTCCCGAAATCGGTTTCCTGCAATTCTGCCCCGCTTTCAAGTCCTCTTGGCAGCCTTACTTCAGTATATTTTTGGACGATAGCTATCATTTATAACTCGGCAGGTTTGTGAATTACAGTGCCCCTGAGCTCCTTTCTTCAACTCGCTTTCTCGTGAGCTGGCCGCAACACCGCAGGATAGCTTCAGGCCCTAATCTGGTTCCGGCACGGCACGCTGAGCCTTTGGTTACTTCCTCTTCCTGGTGCGAAATGAGAGTTAAATTTGCCCGTCAATACACCTCCAGCTAGTCTGTCATTGGTTCTCCCTATTCCTGTTCATCTTCCGCAGAAATTGCAAACTGGGCCAAACAGGAGGTTAAAGGCACTGACTCTCCAAGTCGGGAGAGTGTTAGTAAAGCGTCTGGAATGTTGCACCCGAGTACCAGGGGACGAAAACTGACACATATTGGAACACGTCTCCCGCTCACATGGTTGATCATACTCTGGGTTCCACATGCATGTTTTAGCTGAAGGAAGAATCCCTTAAACCTGGAGAGTTGAGACCCGTGGAATGGGTACCATGCAATATGACTTCAAAGGGTCTTCATTTGCTCACCGAACCTCTCCAGTCCTATCACTGCTGCGTTTATGCCCCTGTACACACGCTTGATTCTCTTTCGGAGACATAGCAATCCATAGGTTTTAAGATACTTCCTAGTCAGGTACATTCTTAGGCGTTTAATATGGGGTGTTGAGTCCATTTCGTTGAGCAAGGAGTAGCTCTTGTCTATTCCATATTTGGCTTAAGGAATTTTATCTGTGCTCATTTCAATCTCTGGTTTTATGCAGCACCCCAACTCACCTTTCCCCTTAAGCAAGCATAAGTTGGGTTTCTAAATTTGAGACCCTGTTCTGTTTTGGAATTCAGTTCCTATGTAGCCAAGTTTACATTCCGTGTATTAGTGATATCTTATGATGTTTCTTTTCCTGTGAGACTTACTTCAGTTAGAATCATCGTACCTGAATCCACTCATTATTCTGCTACGGGCCTGATGACATAGATTTCATTGCTGTGTGATATTGCATTGTACGTAAGTACCACAACTTCTTTATCCATTTTTCACTTTCTGTGATATTGTACTTGTACCTTAAGCCAGGTTCTTGTAAACAGAGCCGTCCCAACCTTTGGGGTGGCTGTGTCTTTTTGATTTTAATTTCCCTATTCTATAGGACGATAAGTGGAAGTGCCCTAAGCTCTGTTGCTTTGTTTTTTAGATGTTTCAGGAAACACCATACACTTCTCCCGAGTGGCTGTTGGCAATTTACATCCTGCCCATCAGCATAACAAGGCTCCCAGGTCTCCATGGCCTGTCCTGACTTTCTGGATTTTACACTTTTTTCAGATGGCCCTTTTGACCGGGGGGAAGTGAGACTTCATTGTAGTGCAGATTTCCTTTGCAAGCTTGCTTGGTTGGCCAAAAAGGGCGTATGCGTTTTTTCCTGAATATATTCAGGAAAAAACGCATACGCCCTTTTTGGCGAAGTGCATCATTGTGGACGTTCTGCCTCTTTTCCTATGCTTTAAATGCAATTCCAGTCTACCTCCTGAAATCGGTTTCCTGCAATTCTGCCCCGCTTTCAAGTCCTCTTGGCAGCCTTACTTCAGTATATTTTTGGACGATAGCTGTCATTTATAACTCTGCAGGTTTGTGAATTACAGTGCCCCTGAGCTCCTTTCTTCAACTCGCTTTCTCGTGAGCTGGCCGCAACACCGCAGGATGGCTTCAGGCCCTAATCTGGTTCCAGCACGGCACGTTGAGCCTTTGGTTAATTCCTCTTCCTGGTGCGAAATGAGAGTTAAATTTGCCCGTCCAGACACCTCCAGCTAGTCTGTCATTGGTTCTCCCTATTCCTGTTCATCTTCCGCAGAAATTGCAAACTGGGCCAAACAGGAGGTTACAGGCACTGACTCTCCAAGTCGGGAGAGTGTTAGTAAAGCGTCTGGAATGTTGCACCCGAGTACCAGGGGACAAAAACTGACACATATTTGAACACGTCTCCCGCTCACACGGTTGATCATACTCTGGGTTCCACATGCATGTTTTAGCTGAAGGAAGAATCCCTTAAACCTGGAAAGTTGAGACCCGTGGAATGGGTACCATACAATATGACTTCAAAGGGTCTTCATTTGCTCACCGAACCTCTCCAATCCTATCACTGCTGCGTTTATGCCCCTGTACACACGCTTGATTCTCTTTCGGAGACATAGCAGTCCATAGGTTTTAAGATACTTCCTAGTTAGGTACATTCTTAGGCGTTTAATATGGGGTGTTGAGTCCATTTCGTTGAGCAAGGAGTAGCTCTTGTCTATTCCATATTTGGCTTAAGGAACTTTATCTGTGCTCATTTCAATCTCTGGTTTTATGCAGCACCCCAACTCACCTTTCCCCTTAAGCAAGCATAAGTTGGTTTTCGAAATTTGAGACCCTGTTCTGTTTTGGAATTCAGTTCCTATGTAGCCAAGTTTACATTCCGTGTGTTAGTGATATCTTATGATGTTTCTTTTTCTGTGTGACTTATTTCAGTTAGAATCATCGTACCTGAATCCACTCATTATGCTGCTACGGGCCTGATGACATAGATTTCATTGCTGAGTGATATTGCATTGTATGTAAGTACCACAACTTCTTTATCCATTTTTCACTTTCTGCGATATTGAACTTGTACCGTAAACCACGTTCTTGTAAACAGAGCCGTCCCAACCTTTGGGGTGGCTGTGTCTTTTTGATTTTAATTTCCCTAAGCTATAGGACCATAAGTGGAAGTGCCCTAGGCTCTGTTGCTTTGTTTTTTAGATGTTTCAGGAAACACCATACACTTCTCCCGAGTGGCTGTTGGCAATTTACATCCCGCCCATCAGCATAACAAGGCTCCCAGTTCTCCATGGCCTGTCCTGCCTTTCTGGATTTTACACTTTTTTCAGATGGCCCTTTTGACCGGGGGGAAGTGAGACTTCATTGTAGTGCAGATTTCCTTTGCAAGCTTGCTTGGTTGGCCAAAAAGGGCGTATGCGTTTTTTCCTGAATATATTCAGGAAAAAACGCATACGCCCTTTTTGGCCAAGTGCATCATTGTGGACGTTCTGCCTCTTTTCCTATGCTTTAAATGCAATTCCAGTCTACCTCCCGAAATCGGTTTCCTGCAATTCTGCCCCGCTTTCAAGTCCTCTTGGCAGCCTTACTTCAGTATATTTTTGGACGATAGCTATCATTTATAACTCGGCAGGTTTGTGAATTACAGTGCCCCTGAGCTCCTTTCTTCAACTCGCTTTCTCGTGAGCTGGCCGCAACACCGCAGGATAGCTTCAGGCCCTAATCTGGTTCCGGCACGGCACGCTGAGCCTTTGGTTAATTCCTCTTCCTGGTGCGAAATGAGAGTTAAATTTGCCCGTCAATACACCTCCAGCTAGTCTGTCATTGGTTCTCCCTATTCCTGTTCATCTTCCGCAGAAATTGCAAACTGGGCCAAACAGGAGGTTAAAGGCACTGACTCTCCAAGTCGGGAGAGTGTTAGTAAAGCGTCTGGAATGTTGCACCCGAGTACCAGGGGACGAAAACTGACACATATTGGAACACGTCTCCCGCTCACATGGTTGATCATACTCTGGGTTCCACATGCATGTTTTAGCTGAAGGAAGAATCCCTTAAACCTGGAGAGTTGAGACCCGTGGAATGGGTACCATGCAATATGACTTCAAAGGGTCTTCATTTGCTCACCGAACCTCTCCAGTCCTATCACTGCTGCGTTTATGCCCCTGTACACACGCTTGATTCTCTTTCGGAGACATAGCAATCCATAGGTTTTAAGATACTTCCTAGTCAGGTACATTCTTAGGCGTTTAATATGGGGTGTTGAGTCCATTTCGTTGAGCAAGGAGTAGCTCTTGTCTATTCCATATTTGGCTTAAGGAACTTTATCTGTGCTCATTTCAATCTCTGGTTTTATGCAGCACCCCAACTCACCTTTCCCCTTAAGCAAGCATAAGTTGGGTTTCTAAATTTGAGACCCTGTTCTGTTTTGTAATTCAGTTCCTATGTAGCCAAGTTTACATTCCGTGTATTAGTGATATCTTATGATGTTTCTTTTCCTGTGAGACTTACTTCAGTTAGAATCATCGTACCTGAATCCACTCATTATTCTGCTACGGGCCTGATGACATAGATTTCATTGCTGTGTGATATTGCATTGTACGTAAGTACCACAACTTCTTTATCCATTTTTCACTTTCTGTGATATTGTACTTGTACCTTAAGCCAGGTTCTTGTAAACAGAGCCGTCCCAACCTTTGGGGTGGCTGTGTCTTTTTGATTTTAATTTCCCTATTCTATAGGACGATAAGTGGAAGTGCCCTAAGCTCTGTTGCTTTGTTTTTTAGATGTTTCAGGAAACACCATACACTTCTCCCGAGTGGCTGTTGGCAA
Source organism: Lagenorhynchus albirostris (assembly GCF_949774975.1). Taxonomy (NCBI): domain Eukaryota; kingdom Metazoa; phylum Chordata; class Mammalia; order Artiodactyla; family Delphinidae; genus Lagenorhynchus; species Lagenorhynchus albirostris. Next base: position 96,883,484 of record NC_083100.1, on the reverse strand, counting down.
TTTACATCCTGCCCATCAGCATAACAAGGCTCCCAGGTCTCCATGGCCTGTCCTGACTTTCTGGATTTTACACTTTTTTCAGATGGCCCTTTTGACCGGGGGGAAGTGAGACTTCATTGTAGTGCAGATTTCCTTTGCAAGCTTGCTTGGTTGGCCAAAAAGGGCGTATGCGTTTTTTCCTGAATATATTCAGGAAAAAACGCATACGCCCTTTTTGGCGAAGTGCATCATTGTGGACGTTCTGCCTCTTTTCCTATGCTTTAAATGCAATTCCAGTCTACCTCCTGAAATCGGTTTCCTGCAATTCTGCCCCGCTTTCAAGTCCTCTTGGCAGCCTTACTTCAGTATATTTTTGGACGATAGCTGTCATTTATAACTCTGCAGGTTTGTGAATTACAGTGCCCCTGAGCTCCTTTCTTCAACTCGCTTTCTCGTGAGCTGGCCGCAACACCGCAGGATTGCTTCAGGCCGTAATCTGGTTCCGGCACGGCACGCTGAGCCTTTGGTTAATTCCTCTTCCTGGTGGGAAATGAGAGTTAAATTTGCCCATCCAGATCCCTCCAGCTAGTCTCTCATTCGTTCTCCCTATTACTGTTCATCTTCCGCAGAAATTGCAAACTGGGCCAAACAGGAGGTTAAAGGCACTGACTCTCCAAGTCGGGAGAGTGTTAGTAAAGCATCTGGAATGTTGCACCCGAGTACCAGGGGACGAAAACTGACACATATTGGAACACATCTCCCGATCACACGGTTGATCATACTCTGGGTTCCACATGCATGTTTTAGCTGAAGGAAGAATACCTTAAACCTGGAGAGTTGAGACCCGTGGAATGGGTACCATGCAATATGACTTCAAAGGGTCTTCATTTGCTCACCGAACCTCTCCAGTCCTATCACTGCTGCGTTTATGCCCCTGTACACACGCTTGATTCTCTTTCGGAGACATAGTAATCCATAGGTTTTAAGATATTTCCTAGTCAGGTACATTCTTAGGCGTTTAATATGGGGTGTTGAGTCCATTTCGTTGAGCAAGGAGTAGCTCTTGTCTATTCCATATTTGGCTTAAGGAACTTTATCTGTGCTCATTTCAATCTCTGGTTTTATGCAGCACCCCAACTCACCTTTCCCCTTAAGCAAGCATAAGTTGGTTTTCTAAATTTGAGACCCTGTTCTGTTTTGTAATTCAGTTCCTGTGTAGCCAAGTTTACATTGCGTGTATTAGTGATATCTTATGATGTTTCTTTTTCTGTGTGACTTATTTCAGTTAGAATCATCATACCTGAATCCACTCATTATGCTGCTACGGGCCTGATGACATAGATTTCATTGCTGAGTGATACTGCATTGTACGTAAGTACCACAACTTCTTTATCCATTTTTCACTTTCTGCGATATTGAACTTGTACCGTAAACCAGGTTCTTGTAAACAGACCCGTCCCAACCTTTGAGGTGGCTGTGTCTTTTTGATTTTAATTTCCCTAAGCTATAGGACCATAAGTGCAATTGCCCTAGGCTCTGTTGCTTTGTTTTTTAGATGTTTCAGGAAACACCATACACTTCTCCCGAGTGGCTGTTGGCAATTTACATCCTGCCCATCAGCATAACAAGGCTCCCAGGTCTCCATGGCCTGTCCTGACTTTCTGGATTTTACACTTTTTTCAGATGGCCCTTTTGACCGGGGGGAAGTGAGACTTCATTGTAGTGCAGATTTCCTTTGCAAGCTTGCTTGGTTGGCCAAAAAGGGCGTATGCGTTTTTTCCTGAATATATTCAGGAAAAAACGCATACGCCCTTTTTGGCCAAGTGCATCATTGTGGACGTTCTGCCTCTTTTCCTATGCTTTAAATGCAATTCCAGTCTACCTCCTGAAATCGGTTTCCTGCAATTCTGCCCCGCTTTCAAGTCCTCTTGGCAGCCTTACTTCAGTATATTTTTGGACGATAGCTGTCATTTATAACTCTGCAGGTTTGTGAATTACAGTGCCCCTGAGCTCCTTTCTTCAACTCGCTTTCTCGTGAGCTGGCCGCAACACCGCAGGATGGCTTCAGGCCCTAATCTGGTTCTAGCACGGCACGTTGAGCCTTTGGTTAATTCCTCTTCCTGGTGCGAAATGAGAGTTAAATTTGCCCGTCCAGACACCTCCAGCTAGTCTCTCATTCGTTCTCCCTATTCCTGTTCATCTTCCGCAGAAATTGCAAACTGGGCCAAACAGGAGGTTACAGGCACTGACTCTCCAAGTCGGGAGAGTGTTAGTAAAGCGTCTGGAACGTTGCACCCGAGTACCAGGGGACGAAAACTGACACATATTTGAACACGTCTCCCGCTCACACGGTTGATCATACTCTGGGTTCCACATGCATGTTTTAGCTGAAGGAAGAATCCCTTAAACCTGGAAAGTTGAGACCCGTGGAATGGGTACCATACAATATGACTTCAAAGGGTCTTCATTTGCTCACCGAACCTCTCCAATCCTATCACTGCTGCGTTTATGCCCCTGTACACACGCTTGATTCTCTTTCGGAGACATAGCAGTCCATAGGTTTTAAGATACTTCCTAGTTAGGTACATTCTTAGGCGTTTAATATGGGGTGTTGAGTCCATTTCGTTGAGCAAGGAGTAGCTCTTGTCTATTCCATATTTGGCTTAAGGAACTTTATCTGTGCTCATTTCAATCTCTGGTTTTATGCAGCACCCCAACTCACCTTTCCCCTTAAGCAAGCATAAGTTGGTTTTCTAAATTTGAGACCCTGTTCTGTTTTGTAATTCAGTTCCTGTGTAGCCAAGTTTACATTCCGTGTATTAGTGATATCTTATGATGTTTCTTTTTCTGTGTGACTTATTTCAGTTAGAATCATCATACCTGAATCCACTCATTATGCTGCTACGGGCCTGATGACATAGATTTCATTGCTGAGTGATACTGCATTGTACGTAAGTACCACAACTTCTTTATCCATTTTTCACTTTCTGCGATATTGAACTTGTACCGTAAACCAGGTTCTTGTAAACAGACCCGTCCCAACCTTTGAGGTGGCTGTGTCTTTTTGATTTTAATTTCCCTAAGCTATAGGACCATAAGTGGAAGTGCCCTAGGCTCTGTTGCTTTGTTTTTTAGATGTTTCAGGAAACACCATACACTTCTCCCGAGTGGCTGTTGGCAATTTACATCCCGCCCATCAGCATAACAAGGCTCCCAGTTCTCCATGGCCTGTCCTGCCTTTCTGGATTTTACACTTTTTTCAGATGGCCCTTTTGACCGGGGGGAAGTGAGACTTCATTGTAGTGCAGATTTCCTTTGCAAGCTTGCTTGGTTGGCCAAAAAGGGCGTATGCGTTTTTTCCTGAATATATTCAGGAAAAAACGCATACGCCCTTTTTGGCCAAGTGCATCATTGTGGACGTTCTGCCTCTTTTCCTATGCTTTAAATGCAATTCCAGTCTACCTCCTGAAATCGGTTTCCTGCAATTCTGCCCCGCTTTCAAGTCCTCTTGGCAGCCTTACTTCAGTATATTTTTGGACGATAGCTGTCATTTATAACTCTGCAGGTTTGTGAATTACAGTGCCCCTGAGCTCCTTTCTTCAACTCGCTTTCTCGTGAGCTGGCCGCAACACCGCAGGATGGCTTCAGGCCCTAATCTGGTTCCGGCACGGCACGTTGAGCCTTTGGTTAATTCCTCTTCCTGGTGGGAAATGAGAGTTAAATTTGCCCGTCCAGACACCTCCAGCTAGTCTGTCATTGGTTCTCCCTATTCCTGTTCATCTTCCGCAGAAATTGCAAACTGGGCCAAACAGGAGGTTAAAGGCACTGACTCTCCAAGTCGGGAGAGTGTTAGTAAAGCATCTGGAATGTTGCACCCGAGTACCAGGGGACGAAAACTGACACATATTGGAACACATCTCCCGATCACACGGTTGATCATACTCTGGGTTCCACATGCATGTTTTAGCTGAAGGAAGAATACCTTAAACCTGGAGAGTTGAGACCCGTGGAATGGGTACCATGCAATATGACTTCAAAGGGTCTTCATTTGCTCACCGAACCTCTCCAGTCCTATCACTGCTGCGTTTATGCCCCTGTACACACGCTTGATTCTCTTTCGGAGACATAGCAATCCATAGGTTTTAAGATACTTCCTGGTCAGGTACATTCTTAGGCGTTTAATATGGGGTGTTGAGTCCATTTCGTTGAGCAAGGAGTAGCTCTTGTCTATTCCATATTTGGCTTAAGGAACTTTATCTGTGCTCATTTCAATCTCTGGTTTTATGCAGCACCCCAACTCACCTTTCCCCTTAAGCAAGCATAAGTTGGTTTTCGAAATTTGAGACCCTGTTCTGTTTTGTAATTCAGTTCCTATGTAGCCAAGTTTACATTCCGTGTGTTAGTGATATCTTATGATGTTTCTTTTTCTGTGTGACTTATTTCAGTTAGAATCATCGTACCTGAATCCACTCATTATGCTGCTACGGGCCTGATGACATAGATTTCATTGCTGAGTGATATTGCATTGTATGTAAGTACCACAACTTCTTTATCCATTTTTCACTTTCTGCGATATTGAACTTGTACCGTAAACCAGGTTCTTGTAAACAGAGCCGTCCCAACCTTTGGGGTGGCTGTGTCTTTTTGATTTTAATTTCCCTAAGCTATAGGACCATAAGTGGAAGTGCCCTAGGCTCTGTTGCTTTGTTTTTTAGATGTTTCAGGAAACACCATACACTTCTCCCGAGTGGCTGTTGGCAATTTACATCCCGCCCATCAGCATAACAAGGCTCCCAGTTCTCCATCGCCTGTCCTGCCTTTCTGGATTTTACACTTTTTTCAGATGGCCCTTTTGACCGGGGGGAAGTGAGACTTCATTGTAGTGCAGATTTCCTTTGCAAGCTTGCTTGGTTGGCCAAAAAGGGCGTATGCGTTTTTTCCTGAATATATTCAGGAAAAAACGCATACGCCCTTTTTGGCCAAGTGCATCATTGTGGACGTTCTGCCTCTTTTCCTATGCTTTAAATGAAATTCCAGTCTACCTCCCGAAATCGGTTTCCTGCAATTCTGCCCCGCTTTCAAGTCCTCTTGGCAGCCTTACTTCAGTATATTTTTGGACGATAGCTATCATTTATAACTCGGCAGGTTTGTGAATTACAGTGCCCCTGAGCTCCTTTCTTCAACTCGCTTTCTCGTGAGCTGGCCGCAACACCGCAGGATAGCTTCAGGCCCTAATCTGGTTCCGGCACGGCACGCTGAGCCTTTGGTTAATTCCTCTTCCTGGTGCGAAATGAGAGTTAAATTTGCCCGTCAATAAACCTCCAGCTAGTCTGTCATTGGTTCTCCCTATTCCTGTTCATCTTCCGCAGAAATTGCAAACTGGGCCAAACAGGAGGTTAAAGGCACTGACTCTCCAAGTCGGGAGAGTGTTAGTAAAGCGTCTGGAATGTTGCACCCGAGTACCAGGGGACGAAAACTGACACATATTGGAACACGTCTCCCGCTCACATGGTTGATCATACTCTGGGTTCCACATGCATGTTTTAGCTGAAGGAAGAATCCCTTAAACCTGGAGAGTTGAGACCCGTGGAATGGGTACCATGCAATATGACTTCAAAGGGTCTTCATTTGCTCACCGAACCTCTCCAGTCCTATCACTGCTGCGTTTATGCCCCTGTACACACGCTTGATTCTCTTTCGGAGACATAGCAATCCATAGGTTTTAAGATACTTCCTAGTCAGGTACATTCTTAGGCGTTTAATATGGGGTGTTGAGTCCATTTCGTTGAGCAAGGAGTAGCTCTTGTCTATTCCATATTTGGCTTAAGGAACTTTATCTGTGCTCATTTCAATCTCTGGTTTTATGCAGCACCCCAACTCACCTTTCCCCTTAAGCAAGCATAAGTTGGGTTTCTAAATTTGAGACCCTGTTCTGTTTTGTAATTCAGTTCCTATGTAGCCAAGTTTACATTCCGTGTATTAGTGATATCTTATGATGTTTCTTTTCCTGTGAGACTTACTTCAGTTAGAATCATCGTACCTGAATCCACTCATTATTCTGCTACGGGCCTGATGACATAGATTTCATTGCTGTGTGATATTGCATTGTACGTAAGTACCACAACTTCTTTATCCATTTTTCACTTTCTGTGATATTGTACTTGTACCTTAAGCCAGGTTCTTGTAAACAGAGCCGTCCCAACCTTTGGGGTGGCTGTGTCTTTTTGATTTTAATTTCCCTATTCTATAGGACGATAAGTGGAAGTGCCCTAAGCTCTGTTGCTTTGTTTTTTAGATGTTTCAGGAAACACCATACACTTCTCCCGAGTGGCTGTTGGCAATTTACATCCTGCCCATCAGCATAACAAGGCTCCCAGGTCTCCATGGCCTGTCCTGCCTTTCTGGATTTTACACTTTTTTCAGATGGCCCTTTTGACCGGGGGGAAGTGAGACTTCATTGTAGTGCAGATTTCCTTTGCAAGCTTGCTTGGTTGGCCAAAAAGGGCGTATGCGTTTTTTCCTGAATATATTCAGGAAAAAACGCATACGCCCTTTTTGGCGAAGTGCATCATTGTGGACGTTCTGCCTCTTTTCCTATGCTTTAAATGCAATTCCAGTCTACCTCCTGAAATCGGTTTCCTGCAATTCTGCCCCGCTTTCAAGTCCTCTTGGCAGCCTTACTTCAGTATATTTTTGGACGATAGCTGTCATTTATAACTCTGCAGGTTTGTGAATTACAGTGCCCCTGAGCTCCTTTCTTCAACTCGCTTTCTCGTGAGCTGGCCGCAACACCGCAGGATTGCTTCAGGCCGTAATCTGGTTCCGGCACGGCACGCTGAGCCTTTGGTTAATTCCTCTTCCTGGTGGGAAATGAGAGTTAAATTTGCCCATCCAGATCCCTCCAGCTAGTCTCTCATTCGTTCTCCCTATTACTGTTCATCTTCCGCAGAAATTGCAAACTGGGCCAAACAGGAGGTTAAAGGCACTGACTCTCCAAGTCGGGAGAGTGTTAGAAAAGCATCTGGAATGTTGCACCCGAGTACCAGGGGACGAAAACTGACACATATTGGAACACATCTCCGGATCACACGGTTGATCATACTCTGGGTTCCACATGCATGTTTTAGCTGAAGGAAGAATACCTTAAACCTGGAGAGTTGAGACCCGTGGAATGGGTACCATGCAATATGACTTCAAAGGGTCTTCATTTGCTCACCGAACCTCTCCAGTCCTATCACTGCTGCGTTTATGCCCCTGTACACACGCTTGATTCTCTTTCGGAGACATAGTAATCCATAGGTTTTAAGATATTTCCTAGTCAGGTACATTCTTAGGCGTTTAATATGGGGTGTTGAGTCCATTTCGTTGAGCAAGGAGTAGCTCTTGTCTATTCCATATTTGGCTTAAGGAACTTTATCTGTGCTCATTTCAATCTCTGGTTTTATGCAGCACCCCAACTCACCTTTCCCCTTAAGCAAGCATAAGTTGGTTTTCTAAATTTGAGACCCTGTTCTGTTTTGTAATTCAGTTCCTGTGTAGCCAAGTTTACATTGCGTGTATTAGTGATATCTTATGATGTTTCTTTTTCTGTGTGACTTATTTCAGTTAGAATCATCATACCTGAATCCACTCGTTATGCTGCTACGGGCCTGATGACATAGATTTCATTGCTGAGTGATACTGCATTGTACGTAAGTACCACAACTTCTTTATCCATTTTTCACTTTCTGCGATATTAAACTTGTACCGTAAACCAGGTTCTTGTAAACAGACCCGTCCCAACCTTTGAGGTGGCTGTGTCTTTTTGATTTTAATTTCCCTAAGCTATAGGACCATAAGTGCAATTGCCCTAGGCTCTGTTGCTTTGTTTTTTAGATGTTTCAGGAAACACCATACACTTCTCCCGAGTGGCTGTTGGCAATTTACATCCCGCCCATCAGCATAACAAGGCTCCCAGTTCTCCATCGCCTGTCCTGCCTTTCTGGATTTTACACTTTTTTCAGATGGCCCTTTTGACCGGGGGGAAGTGAGACTTCATTGTAGTGCAGATTTCCTTTGCAAGCTTGCTTGGTTGGCCAAAAAGGGCGTATGCGTTTTTTCCTGAATATATTCAGGAAAAAACGCATACGCCCTTTTTGGCCAAGTGCATCATTGTGGACGTTCTGCCTCTTTTCCTATGCTTTAAATGCAATTCCAGTCTACCTCCTGAAATCGGTTTCCTGCAATACTGCCCCACTTTCAAGTCCTCTTGGCAGCCTTACTTCAGTATATTTTTGGACGATAGCTGTCATTTATAACTCTGCAGGTTTGTGAATTACAGTGCCCCTGAGCTCCTTTCTTCAACTCGCTTTCTCGTGAGCTGGCCGCAACACCGCAGGATGGCTTCAGGCCCTAATCTGGTTCTAGCACGGCACGTTGAGCCTTTGGTTAATTCCTCTTCCTGGTGCGAAATGAGAGTTAAATTTGCCCGTCCAGACACCTCCAGCTAGTCTGTCATTGGTTCTCCCTATTCCTGTTCATCTTCCGCAGAAATTGCAAACTGGGCCAAACAGGAGGTTACAGGCACTGACTCTCCAAGTCGGGAGAGTGTTAGTAAAGCGTCTGGAATGTTGCACCCGAGTACCAGGGGACAAAAACTGACACATATTTGAACACGTCTCCCGCTCACACGGTTGATCATACTCTGGGTTCCACATGCATGTTTTAGCTGAAGGAAGAATACCTTAAACCTGGAAAGTTGAGACCCGTGGAATGGGTACCATGCAATATGACTTCAAAGGGTCTTCATTTGCTCACCGAACCTCTCCAATCCTATCACTGCTGCGTTTATGCCCCTGTACACACGCTTGATTCTCTTTCGGAGACATAGCAGTCCATAGGTTTTAAGATAATTCCTAGTCAGGTACATTCTTAGGCGTTTAATATGGGGTGTTGAGTCCATTTCGTTGAGCAAGGAGTAGCTCTTGTCTATTCCATATTTGGCTTAAGGAACTTTATCTGTGCTCATTTCAATCTCTGGTTTTATGCAGCACCCCAACTCACCTTTCCCCTTAAGCAAGCATAAGTTGGTTTTCTAAATTTGAGACCCTGTTCTGTTTTGTAATTCAGTTCCTGTGTAGCCAAGTTTACATTCCGTGTATTAGTGATATCTTATGATGTTTCTTTTTCTGTGTGACTTATTTCAGTTAGAATCATCATACCTGAATCCACTCATTATGCTGCTACGGGCCTGATGACATAGATTTCATTGCTGAGTGATATTGCATTGTACGTAAGTACCACAACTTCTTTATCCATTTTTCACTTTCTGCGATATTGAACTTGTACCGTAAACCAGGTTCTTGTAAACAGAGCCGTCCCAACCTTTGGGGTGGCTGTGTCTTTTTGATTTTAATTTCCCTAAGCTATAGGACCATAAGTGGAAGTGCCCTAGGCTCTGTTGCTTTGTTTTTTAGATGTTTCAGGAAACACCATACACTTCTCCCGAGTGGCTGTTGGCAATTTACATCCCGCCCATCAGCATAACAAGGCTCCCAGTTCTCCATGGCCTGTCCTGCCTTTCTGGATTTTACACTTTTTTCAGATGGCCCTTTTGACCGGGGGGAAGTGAGACTTCATTGTAGTGCAGATTTCCTTTGCAAGCTTGCTTGGTTGGCCAAAAAGGGCGTATGCGTTTTTTCCTGAATATATTCAGGAAAAAACGCATACGCCCTTTTTGGCCAAGTGCATCATTGTGGACGTTCTGCCTCTTTTCCTATGCTTTAAATGAAATTCCAGTCTACCTCCCGAAATCGGTTTCCTGCAATTCTGCCCCGCTTTCAAGTCCTCTTGGCAGCCTTACTTCAGTATATTTTTGGACGATAGCTATCATTTATAACTCGGCAGGTTTGTGAATTACAGTGCCCCTGAGCTCCTTTCTTCAACTCGCTTTCTCGTGAGCTGGCCGCAACACCGCAGGATAGCTTCAGGCCCTAATCTGGTTCCGGCACGGCACGCTGAGCCTTTGGTTAATTCCTCTTCCTGGTGCGAAATGAGAGTTAAATTTGCCCGTCAATAAACCTCCAGCTAGTCTGTCATTGGTTCTCCCTATTCCTGTTCATCTTCCGCAGAAATTGCAAACTGGGCCAAACAGGAGGTTAAAGGCACTGACTCTCCAAGTCGGGAGAGTGTTAGTAAAGCGTCTGGAATGTTGCACCCGAGTACCAGGGGACGAAAACTGACACATATTGGAACACGTCTCCCGCTCACATGGTTGATCATACTCTGGGTTCCACATGCATGTTTTAGCTGAAGGAAGAATCCCTTAAACCTGGAGAGTTGAGACCCGTGGAATGGGTACCATGCAATATGACTTCAAAGGGTCTTCATTTGCTCACCGAACCTCTCCAGTCCTATCACTGCTGCGTTTATGCCCCTGTACACATGCTTGATTCTCTTTCGGAGACATAGCAATCCATAGGTTTTAAGATACTTCCTAGTCAGGTACATTCTTAGGCGTTTAATATGGGGTGTTGAGTCCATTTCGTTGAGCAAGGAGTAGCTCTTGTCTATTCCATATTTGGCTTAAGGAACTTTATCTGTGCTCATTTCAATCTCTGGTTTTATGCAGCACCCCAACTCACCTTTCCCCTTAAGCAAGCATAAGTTGGGTTTCTAAATTTGAGACCCTGTTCTGTTTTGTAATTCAGTTCCTATGTAGCCAAGTTTACATTCCGTGTATTAGTGATATCTTATGATGTTTCTTTTCCTGTGAGACTTACTTCAGTTAGAATCATCGTACCTGAATCCACTCATTATTCTGCTACGGGCCTGATGACATAGATTTCATTGCTGTGTGATATTGCATTGTACGTAAGTACCACAACTTCTTTATCCATTTTTCACTTTCTGTGATATTGTACTTGTACCTTAAGCCAGGTTCTTGTAAACAGAGCCGTCCCAACCTTTGGGGTGGCTGTGTCTTTTTGATTTTAATTTCCCTATTCTATAGGACGATAAGTGGAAGTGCCCTAAGCTCTGTTGCTTTGTTTTTTAGATGTTTCAGGAAACACCATACACTTCTCCCGAGTGGCTGTTGGCAATTTACATCCTGCCCATCAGCATAACAAGGCTCCCAGGTCTCCATGGCCTGTCCTGCCTTTCTGGATTTTACACTTTTTTCAGATGGCCCTTTTGACCGGGGGGAAGTGAGACTTCATTGTAGTGCAGATTTCCTTTGCAAGCTTGCTTGGTTGGCCAAAAAGGGCGTATGCGTTTTTTCCTGAATATATTCAGGAAAAAACGCATACGCCCTTTTTGGCGAAGTGCATCATTGTGGACGTTCTGCCTCTTTTCCTATGCTTTAAATGCAATTCCAGTCTACCTCCTGAAATCGGTTTCCTGCAATTCTGCCCCGCTTTCAAGTCCTCTTGGCAGCCTTACTTCAGTATATTTTTGGACGATAGCTGTCATTTATAACTCTGCAGGTTTGTGAATTACAGTGCCCCTGAGCTCCTTTCTTCAACTCGCTTTCTCGTGAGCTGGCCGCAACACCGCAGGATGGCTTCAGGCCCTAATCTGGTTCCGGCACGGCACGCTGAGCCTTTGGTTAATTCCTCTTCCTGGTGGGAAATGAGAGTTAAATTTGCCCATCCAGATCCCTCCAGCTAGTCTCTCATTCGTTCTCCCTATTACTGTTCATCTTCCGCAGAAATTGCAAACTGGGCCAAACAGGAGGTTAAAGGCACTGACTCTCCAAGTCGGGAGAGTGTTAGTAAAGCATCTGGAATGTTGCACCCGAGTACCAGGGGACGAAAACTGACACATATTGGAACACATCTCCCGATCACACGGTTGATCATACTCTGGGTTCCACATGCATGTTTTAGCTGAAGGAAGAATACCTTAAACCTGGAGAGTTGAGACCCGTGGAATGGGTACCATGCAATATGACTTCAAAGGGTCTTCATTTGCTCACCGAACCTCTCCAGTCCTATCACTGCTGCGTTTATGCCCCTGTACACACGCTTGATTCTCTTTCGGAGACATAGTAATCCATAGGTTTTAAGATATTTCCTAGTCAGGTGCATTCTTAGGCGTTTAATATGGTGTGTTGAGTCCATTTCGTTGAGCAAGGAGTAGCTCTTGTCTATTCCATATTTGGCTTAAGGAACTTTATCTGTGCTCATTTCAATCTCTGGTTTTATGCAGCACCCCAACTCACCTTTCCCCTTAAGCAAGCATAAGTTGGTTTTCTAAATTTGAGACCCTGTTCTGTTTTGTAATTCAGTTCCTGTGTAGCCAAGTTTACATTGCGTGTATTAGTGATATCTTATGATGTTTCTTTTTCTGTGTGACTTATTTCAGTTAGAATCATCATACCTGAATCCACTCATTATGCTGCTACGGGCCTGATGACATAGATTTCATTGCTGAGTGATACTGCATTGTACGTAAGTACCACAACTTCTTTATCCATTTTTCACTTTCTGCGATATTGAACTTGTACCGTAAACCAGGTTCTTGTAAACAGACCCGTCCCAACCTTTGAGGTGGCTGTGTCTTTTTGATTTTAATTTCCCTAAGCTATAGGACCATAAGTGCAATTGCCCTAGGCTCTGTTGCTTTGTTTTTTAGATGTTTCAGGAAACACCATACACTTCTCCCAAGTGGCTGTTGGCAATTTACATCCCGCCCATCAGCATAAGAAGGCTCCCAGTTCTCCATCGCCTGTCCTGCCTTTCTGGATTTTACACTTTTTTCAGATGGCCCTTTTGACTGGGGGGAAGTGAGACTTCATTGTAGTGCAGATTTCCTTTGCAAGCTTGCTTGGTTGGCCAAAAAGGGCGTATGCGTTTTTTCCTGAATATATTCAGGAAAAAACGCATACGCCCTTTTTGGCCAAGTGCATCATTGTGGACGTTCTGCCTCTTTTCCTATGCTTTAAATGCAATTCCAGTCTACCTCCTGAAATCGGTTTCCTGCAATACTGCCCCACTTTCAAGTCCTCTTGGCAGCCTTACTTCAGTATATTTTTGGACGATAGCTGTCATTTATAACTCTGCAGGTTTGTGAATTACAGTGCCCCTGAGCTCCTTTCTTCAACTCGCTTTCTCGTGAGCTGGCCGCAACACCGCAGGATGGCTTCAGGCCCTAATCTGGTTCTAGCACGGCACGTTGAGCCTTTGGTTAATTCCTCTTCCTGGTGCGAAATGAGAGTTAAATTTGCCCGTCCAGACACCTCCAGCTAGTCTGTCATTGGTTCTCCCTATTCCTGTTCATCTTCCGCAGAAATTGCAAACTGGGCCAAACAGGAGGTTACAGGCACTGACTCTCCAAGTCGGGAGAGTGTTAGTAAAGCGTCTGGAATGTTGCACCCGAGTACCAGGGGACAAAAACTGACACATATTTGAACACGTCTCCCGCTCACACGGTTGATCATACTCTGGGTTCCACATGCATGTTTTAGCTGAAGGAAGAATCCCTTAAACCTGGAAAGTTGAGACCCGTGGAATGGGTACCATGCAATATGACTTCAAAGGGTCTTCATTTGCTCACCGAACCTCTCCAATCCTATCACTGCTGCGTTTATGCCCCTGTACACACGCTTGATTCTCTTTCGGAGACATAGCAGTCCATAGGTTTTAAGATACTTCCTAGTCAGGTACATTCTTAGGCGTTTAATATGGGGTGTTGAGTCCATTTCGTTGAGCAAGGAGTAGCTCTTGTCTATTCCATATTTGGCTTAAGGAACTTTATCTGTGCTCATTTCAATCTCTGGTTTTATGCAGCACCCCAACTCACCTTTCCCCTTAAGCAAGCATAAGTTGGTTTTCTAAATTTGAGACCCTGTTCTGTTTTGTAATTCAGTTCCTGTGTAGCCAAGTTTACATTCCGTGTATTAGTGATATCTTATGATGTTTCTTTTTCTGTGTGACTTATTTCAGTTAGAATCATCATACCTGAATCCACTCATTATGCTGCTACGGGCCTGATGACATAGATTTCATTGCTGAGTGATACTGCATTGTACGTAAGTACCACAACTTCTTTATCCATTTTTCACTTTCTGCGATATTGAACTTGTACTGTAAACCAGGTTCTTGTAAACAGAGCCATCCCAACCTTTGAGGTGGCTGTGTCTTTTTGATTTTAATTTCCCTAAGCTATAGGACCATAAGTGGAAGTGCCCTAGGCTCTGTTGCTTTGTTTTTTAGATGTTTCAGGAAACACCATACACTTCTCCCGAGTGGCTGTTGGCAATTTACATCCCGCCCATCAGCATAACAAGGCTCCCAGTTCTCCATGGCCTGTCCTGCCTTTCTGGATTTTACACTTTTTTCAGATGGCCCTTTTGACCGGGGGGAAGTGAGACTTCATTGTAGTGCAGATTTCCTTTGCAAGCTTGCTTGGTTGGCCAAAAAGGGCGTATGCGTTTTTTCCTGAATATATTCAGGAAAAAACGCATACGCCCTTTTTGGCCAAGTGCATCATTGTGGACGTTCTGCCTCTTTTCCTATGCTTTAAATGAAATTCCAGTCTACCTCCCGAAATCGGTTTCCTGCAATTCTGCCCCGCTTTCAAGTCCTCTTGGCAGCCTTACTTCAGTATATTTTTGGACGATAGCTATCATTTATAACTCGGCAGGTTTGTGAATTACAGTGCCCCTGAGCTCCTTTCTTCAACTCGCTTTCTCGTGAGCTGGCCGCAACACCGCAGGATAGCTTCAGGCCCTAATCTGGTTCCGGCACGGCACGTTGAGCCTTTGGTTAATTCCTCTTCCTGGTGGGAAATGAGAGTTAAATTTGCCCGTCCAGACACCTCCAGCTAGTCTGTCATTGGTTCTCCCTATTCCTGTTCATCTTCCGCAGAAATTGCAAACTGGGCCAAACAGGAGGTTAAAGGCACTGACTCTCCAAGTCGGGAGAGTGTTAGTAAAGCATCTGGAATGTTGCACCCGAGTACCAGGGGACGAAAACTGACACATATTGGAACACATCTCCCGATCACACGGTTGATCATACTCTGGGTTCCACATGCATGTTTTAGCTGAAGGAAGAATACCTTAAACCTGGAGAGTTGAGACCCGTGGAATGGGTACCATGCAATATGACTTCAAAGGGTCTTCATTTGCTCACCGAACCTCTCCAGTCCTATCACTGCTGCGTTTATGCCCCTGTACACACGCTTGATTCTCTTTCGGAGACATAGCAATCCATAGGTTTTAAGATACTTCCTGGTCAGGTACATTCTTAGGCGTTTAATATGGGGTGTTGAGTCCATTTCGTTGAGCAAGGAGTAGCTCTTGTCTATTCCATATTTGGCTTAAGGAACTTTATCTGTGCTCATTTCAATCTCTGGTTTTATGCAGCACCCCAACTCACCTTTCCCCTTAAGCAAGCATAAGTTGGTTTTCGAAATTTGAGACCCTGTTCTGTTTTGTAATTCAGTTCCTGTGTAGCCAAGTTTACATTCCGTGTATTAGTGATATCTTATGATGTTTCTTTTTCTGTGTGACTTATTTCAGTTAGAATCATCATACCTGAATCCACTCATTATGCTGCTACGGGCCTGATGACATAGATTTCATTGCTGAGTGATACTGCATTGTACGTAAGTACCACAACTTCTTTATCCATTTTTCACTTTCTGCGATATTGAACTTGTACTGTAAACCAGGTTCTTGTAAACAGAGCCATCCCAACCTTTGAGGTGGCTGTGTCTTTTTGATTTTAATTTCCCTAAGCTATAGGACCATAAGTGGAAGTGCCCTAGGCTCTGTTGCTTTGTTTTTTAGATGTTTCAGGAAACACCATACACTTCTCCCGAGTGGCTGTTGGCAATTTACATCCCGCCCATCAGCATAACAAGGCTCCCAGTTCTCCATCGCCTGTCCTGCCTTTCTGGATTTTACACTTTTTTCAGATGGCCCTTTTGACCGGGGGGAAGTGAGACTTCATTGTAGTGCAGATTTCCTTTGCAAGCTTGCTTGGTTGGCCAAAAAGGGCGTATGCGTTTTTTCCTGAATATATTCAGGAAAAAACGCATACGCCCTTTTTGGCCAAGTGCATCATTGTGGACGTTCTGCCTCTTTTCCTATGCTTTAAATGCAATTCCAGTCTACCTCCTGAAATCGGTTTCCTGCAATACTGCCCCACTTTCAAGTCCTCTTGGCAGCCTTACTTCAGTATATTTTTGGACGATAGCTGTCATTTATAACTCTGCAGGTTTGTGAATTACAGTGCCCCTGAGCTCCTTTCTTCAACTCGCTTTCTCGTGAGCTGGCCGCAACACCGCAGGATGGCTTCAGGCCCTAATCTGGTTCTAGCACGGCACGTTGAGCCTTTGGTTAATTCCTCTTCCTGGTGCGAAATGAGAGTTAAATTTGCCCGTCCAGACACCTCCAGCTAGTCTGTCATTGGTTCTCCCTATTCCTGTTCATCTTCCGCAGAAATTGCAAACTGGGCCAAACAGGAGGTTACAGGCACTGACTCTCCAAGTCGGGAGAGTGTTAGTAAAGCGTCTGGAATGTTGCACCCGAGTACCAGGGGACAAAAACTGACACATATTTGAACACGTCTCCCGCTCACACGGTTGATCATACTCTGGGTTCCACATGCATGTTTTAGCTGAAGGAAGAATCCCTTAAACCTGGAAAGTTGAGACCCGTGGAATGGGTACCATGCAATATGACTTCAAAGGGTCTTCATTTGCTCACCGAACCTCTCCAATCCTATCACTGCTGCGTTTATGCCCCTGTACACACGCTTGATTCTCTTTCGGAGACATAGCAGTCCATAGGTTTTAAGATACTTCCTAGTCAGGTACATTCTTAGGCGTTTAATATGGGGTGTTGAGTCCATTTCGTTGAGCAAGGAGTAGCTCTTGTCTATTCCATATTTGGCTTAAGGAACTTTATCTGTGCTCATTTCAATCTCTGGTTTTATGCAGCACCCCAACTCACCTTTCCCCTTAAGCAAGCATAAGTTGGTTTTCTAAATTTGAGACCCTGTTCTGTTTTGTAATTCAGTTCCTGTGTAGCCAAGTTTACATTCCGTGTATTAGTGATATCTTATGATGTTTCTTTTTCTGTGTGACTTATTTCAGTTAGAATCATCATACCTGAATCCACTCATTATGCTGCTACGGGCCTGATGACATAGATTTCATTGCTGAGTGATATTGCATTGTACGTAAGTACCACAACTTCTTTATCCATTTTTCACTTTCTGCGATATTGAACTTGTACCGTAAACCAGGTTCTTGTAAACAGAGCCGTCCCAACCTTTGGGGTGGCTGTGTCTTTTTGATTTTAATTTCCCTAAGCTATAGGACCATAAGTGGAAGTGCCCTAGGCTCTGTTGCTTTGTTTTTTAGATGTTTCAGGAAACACCATACACTTCTCCCGAGTGGCTGTTGGCAATTTACATCCCGCCCATCAGCATAACAAGGCTCCCAGTTCTCCATGGCCTGTCCTGCCTTTCTGGATTTTACACTTTTTTCAGATGGCCCTTTTGACCGGGGGGAAGTGAGACTTCATTGTAGTGCAGATTTCCTTTGCAAGCTTGCTTGGTTGGCCAAAAAGGGCGTATGCGTTTTTTCCTGAATATATTCAGGAAAAAACGCATACGCCCTTTTTGGCCAAGTGCATCATTGTGGACGTTCTGCCTCTTTTCCTATGCTTTAAATGAAATTCCAGTCTACCTCCCGAAATCGGTTTCCTGCAATTCTGCCCCGCTTTCAAGTCCTCTTGGCAGCCTTACTTCAGTATATTTTTGGACGATAGCTATCATTTATAACTCGGCAGGTTTGTGAATTACAGTGCCCCTGAGCTCCTTTCTTCAACTCGCTTTCTCGTGAGCTGGCCGCAACACCGCAGGATAGCTTCAGGCCCTAATCTGGTTCCGGCACGGCACGCTGAGCCTTTGGTTAATTCCTCTTCCTGGTGCGAAATGAGAGTTAAATTTGCCCGTCAATAAACCTCCAGCTAGTCTGTCATTGGTTCTCCCTATTCCTGTTCATCTTCCGCAGAAATTGCAAACTGGGCCAAACAGGAGGTTAAAGGCACTGACTCTCCAAGTCGGGAGAGTGTTAGTAAAGCGTCTGGAATGTTGCACCCGAGTACCAGGGGACGAAAACTGACACATATTGGAACACGTCTCCCGCTCACATGGTTGATCATACTCTGGGTTCCACATGCATGTTTTAGCTGAAGGAAGAATCCCTTAAACCTGGAGAGTTGAGACCCGTGGAATGGGTACCATGCAATATGACTTCAAAGGGTCTTCATTTGCTCACCGAACCTCTCCAGTCCTATCACTGCTGCGTTTATGCCCCTGTACACATGCTTGATTCTCTTTCGGAGACATAGCAATCCATAGGTTTTAAGATACTTCCTAGTCAGGTACATTCTTAGGCGTTTAATATGGGGTGTTGAGTCCATTTCGTTGAGCAAGGAGTAGCTCTTGTCTATTCCATATTTGGCTTAAGGAACTTTATCTGTGCTCATTTCAATCTCTGGTTTTATGCAGCACCCCAACTCACCTTTCCCCTTAAGCAAGCATAAGTTGGGTTTCTAAATTTGAGACCCTGTTCTGTTTTGTAATTCAGTTCCTATGTAGCCAAGTTTACATTCCGTGTATTAGTGATATCTTATGATGTTTCTTTTCCTGTGAGACTTACTTCAGTTAGAATCATCGTACCTGAATCCACTCATTATTCTGCTACGGGCCTGATGACATAGATTTCATTGCTGTGTGATATTGCATTGTACGTAAGTACCACAACTTCTTTATCCATTTTTCACTTTCTGTGATATTGTACTTGTACCTTAAGCCAGGTTCTTGTAAACAGAGCCGTCCCAACCTTTGGGGTGGCTGTGTCTTTTTGATTTTAATTTCCCTATTCTATAGGACGATAAGTGGAAGTGCCCTAAGCTCTGTTGCTTTGTTTTTTAGATGTTTCAGGAAACACCATACACTTCTCCCGAGTGGCTGTTGGCAATTTACATCCTGCCCATCAGCATAACAAGGCTCCCAGGTCTCCATGGCCTGTCCTGCCTTTCTGGATTTTACACTTTTTTCAGATGGCCCTTTTGACCGGGGGGAAGTGAGACTTCATTGTAGTGCAGATTTCCTTTGCAAGCTTGCTTGGTTGGCCAAAAAGGGCGTATGCGTTTTTTCCTGAATATATTCAGGAAAAAACGCATACGCCCTTTTTGGCGAAGTGCATCATTGTGGACGTTCTGCCTCTTTTCCTATGCTTTAAATGCAATTCCAGTCTACCTCCTGAAATCGGTTTCCTGCAATTCTGCCCCGCTTTCAAGTCCTCTTGGCAGCCTTACTTCAGTATATTTTTGGACGATAGCTGTCATTTATAACTCTGCAGGTTTGTGAATTACAGTGCCCCTGAGCTCCTTTCTTCAACTCGCTTTCTCGTGAGCTGGCCGCAACACCGCAGGATGGCTTCAGGCCCTAATCTGGTTCCGGCACGGCACGCTGAGCCTTTGGTTAATTCCTCTTCCTGGTGGGAAATGAGAGTTAAATTTGCCCATCCAGATCCCTCCAGCTAGTCTCTCATTCGTTCTCCCTATTACTGTTCATCTTCCGCAGAAATTGCAAACTGGGCCAAACAGGAGGTTAAAGGCACTGACTCTCCAAGTCGGGAGAGTGTTAGTAAAGCATCTGGAATGTTGCACCCGAGTACCAGGGGACGAAAACTGACACATATTGGAACACATCTCCCGATCACACGGTTGATCATACTCTGGGTTCCACATGCATGTTTTAGCTGAAGGAAGAATACCTTAAACCTGGAGAGTTGAGACCCGTGGAATGGGTACCATGCAATATGACTTCAAAGGGTCTTCATTTGCTCACCGAACCTCTCCAGTCCTATCACTGCTGCGTTTATGCCCCTGTACACACGCTTGATTCTCTTTCGGAGACATAGTAATCCATAGGTTTTAAGATATTTCCTAGTCAGGTACATTCTTAGGCGTTTAATATGGGGTGTTGAGTCCATTTCGTTGAGCAAGGAGTAGCTCTTGTCTATTCCATATTTGGCTTAAGGAACTTTATCTGTGCTCATTTCAATCTCTGGTTTTATGCAGCACCCCAACTCACCTTTCCCCTTAAGCAAGCATAAGTTGGTTTTCTAAATTTGAGACCCTGTTCTGTTTTGTAATTCAGTTCCTGTGTAGCCAAGTTTACATTGCGTGTATTAGTGATATCTTATGATGTTTCTTTTTCTGTGTGACTTATTTCAGTTAGAATCATCATACCTGAATCCACTCATTATGCTGCTACGGGCCTGATGACATAGATTTCATTGCTGAGTGATACTGCATTGTACGTAAGTACCACAACTTCTTTATCCATTTTTCACTTTCTGCGATATTGAACTTGTACCGTAAACCAGGTTCTTGTAAACAGACCCGTCCCAACCTTTGAGGTGGCTGTGTCTTTTTGATTTTAATTTCCCTAAGCTATAGGACCATAAGTGCAATTGCCCTAGGCTCTGTTGCTTTGTTTTTTAGATGTTTCAGGAAACACCATACACTTCTCCCGAGTGGCTGTTGGCAATTTACATCCCGCCCATCAGCATAAGAAGGCTCCCAGTTCTCCATCGCCTGTCCTGCCTTTCTGGATTTTACACTTTTTTCAGATGGCCCTTTTGACCGGGGGGAAGTGAGACTTCATTGTAGTGCAGATTTCCTTTGCAAGCTTGCTTGGTTGGCCAAAAAGGGCGTATGCGTTTTTTCCTGAATATATTCAGGAAAAAACGCATACGCCCTTTTTGGCCAAGTGCATCATTGTGGACGTTCTGCCTCTTTTCCTATGCTTTAAATGCAATTCCAGTCTACCTCCTGAAATCGGTTTCCTGCAATACTGCCCCACTTTCAAGTCCTCTTGGCAGCCTTACTTCAGTATATTTTTGGACGATAGCTGTCATTTATAACTCTGCAGGTTTGTGAATTACAGTGCCCCTGAGCTCCTTTCTTCAACTCGCTTTCTCGTGAGCTGGCCGCAACACCGCAGGATGGCTTCAGGCCCTAATCTGGTTCTAGCACGGCACGTTGAGCCTTTGGTTAATTCCTCTTCCTGGTGCGAAATGAGAGTTAAATTTGCCCGTCCAGACACCTCCAGCTAGTCTCTCATTGGTTCTCCCTATTCCTGTTCATCTTCCGCAGAAATTGCAAACTGGGCCAAACAGGAGGTTACAGGCACTGACTCTCCAAGTCGGGAGAGTGTTAGTAAAGCGTCTGGAATGTTGCACCCGAGTACCAGGGGACAAAAACTGACACATATTTGAACACGTCTCCCGCTCACACGGTTGATCATACTCTGGGTTCCACATGCATGTTTTAGCTGAAGGAAGAATCCCTTAAACCTGGAAAGTTGAGACCCGTGGAATGGGTACCATGCAATATGACTTCAAAGGGTCTTCATTTGCTCACCGAACCTCTCCAATCCTATCACTGCTGCGTTTATGCCCCTGTACACACGCTTGATTCTCTTTCGGAGACATAGCAGTCCATAGGTTTTAAGATACTTCCTAGTCAGGTACATTCTTAGGCGTTTAATATGGGGTGTTGAGTCCATTTCGTTGAGCAAGGAGTAGCTCTTGTCTATTCCATATTTGGCTTAAGGAACTTTATCTGTGCTCATTTCAATCTCTGGTTTTATGCAGCACCCCAACTCACCTTTCCCCTTAAGCAAGCATAAGTTGGTTTTCTAAATTTGAGACCCTGTTCTGTTTTGTAATTCAGTTCCTGTGTAGCCAAGTTTACATTCCGTGTATTAGTGATATCTTATGATGTTTCTTTTTCTGTGTGACTTATTTCAGTTAGAATCATCATACCTGAATCCACTCATTATGCTGCTACGGGCCTGATGACATAGATTTCATTGCTGAGTGATACTGCATTGTACGTAAGTACCACAACTTCTTTATCCATTTTTCACTTTCTGCGATATTGAACTTGTACTGTAAACCAGGTTCTTGTAAACAGAGCCATCCCAACCTTTGAGGTGGCTGTGTCTTTTTGATTTTAATTTCCCTAAGCTATAGGACCATAAGTGGAAGTGCCCTAGGCTCTGTTGCTTTGTTTTTTAGATGTTTCAGGAAACACCATACACTTCTCCCGAGTGGCTGTTGGCAATTTACATCCCGCCCATCAGCATAACAAGGCTCCCAGTTCTCCATCGCCTGTCCTGCCTTTCTGGATTTTACACTTTTTTCAGATGGCCCTTTTGACCGGGGGGAAGTGAGACTTCATTGTAGTGCAGATTTCCTTTGCAAGCTTGCTTGGTTGGCCAAAAAGGGCGTATGCGTTTTTTCCTGAATATATTCAGGAAAAAACGCATACGCCCTTTTTGGCCAAGTGCATCATTGTGGACGTTCTGCCTCTTTTCCTATGCTTTAAATGCAATTCCAGTCTACCTCCTGAAATCGGTTTCCTGCAATTCTGCCCCGCTTTCAAGTCCTCTTGGCAGCCTTACTTCAGTATATTTTTGGACGATAGCTGTCATTTATAACTCTGCAGGTTTGTGAATTACAGTGCCCCTGAGCTCCTTTCTTCAACTCGCTTTCTCGTGAGCTGGCCGCAACACCGCAGGATGGCTTCAGGCCCTAATCTGGTTCCAGCACGGCACGTTGAGCCTTTGGTTAATTCCTCTTCCTGGTGGGAAATGAGAGTTAAATTTGCCCGTCCAGACACCTCCAGCTAGTCTGTCATTGGTTCTCCCTATTCCTGTTCATCTTCCGCAGAAATTGCAAACTGGGCCAAACAGGAGGTTAAAGGCACTGACTCTCCAAGTCGGGAGAGTGTTAGTAAAGCATCTGGAATGTTGCACCCGAGTACCAGGGGACGAAAACTGACACATATTGGAACACATCTCCCGATCACACGGTTGATCATACTCTGGGTTCCACATGCATGTTTTAGCTGAAGGAAGAATACCTTAAACCTGGAGAGTTGAGACCCGTGGAATGGGTACCATGCAATATGACTTCAAAGGGTCTTCATTTGCTCACCGAACCTCTCCAGTCCTATCACTGCTGCGTTTATGCCCCTGTACACACGCTTGATTCTCTTTCGGAGACATAGCAATCCATAGGTTTTAAGATACTTCCTGGTCAGGTACATTCTTAGGCGTTTAATATGGGGTGTTGAGTCCATTTCGTTGAGCAAGGAGTAGCTCTTGTCTATTCCATATTTGGCTTAAGGAACTTTATCTGTGCTCATTTCAATCTCTGGTTTTATGCAGCACCCCAACTCACCTTTCCCCTTAAGCAAGCATAAGTTGGTTTTCGAAATTTGAGACCCTGTTCTGTTTTGTAATTCAGTTCCTGTGTAGCCAAGTTTACATTCCGTGTATTAGTGATATCTTATGATGTTTCTTTTTCTGTGTGACTTATTTCAGTTAGAATCATCATACCTGAATCCACTCATTATGCTGCTATGGGCCTGATGACATAGATTTCATTGCTGAGTGATACTGCATTGTACGTAAGTACCACAACTTCTTTATCCATTTTTCACTTTCTGCGATATTGAACTTGTACTGTAAACCAGGTTCTTGTAAACAGAGCCCTCCCAACCTTTGAGGTGGCTGTGTCTTTTTGATTTTAATTTCCCTAAGCTATAGGACCATAAGTGGAAGTGCCCTAGGCTCTGTTGCTTTGTTTTTTAGATGTTTCAGGAAACACCATACACTTCTCCCGAGTGGCTGTTGGCAATTTACATCCCGCCCATCAGCATAACAAGGCTCCCAGTTCTCCATCGCCTGTCCTGCCTTTCTGGATTTTACACTTTTTTCAGATGGCCCTTTTGACCGGGGGGAAGTGAGACTTCATTGTAGTGCAGATTTCCTTTGCAAGCTTGCTTGGTTGGCCAAAAAGGGCGTATGCGTTTTTTCCTGAATATATTCAGGAAAAAACGCATACGCCCTTTTTGGCCAAGTGCATCATTGTGGACGTTCTGCCTCTTTTCCTATGCTTTAAATGAAATTCCAGTCTACCTCCCGAAATCGGTTTCCTGCAATTCTGCCCCGCTTTCAAGTCCTCTTGGCAGCCTTACTTCAGTATATTTTTGGACGATAGCTATCATTTATAACTCGGCAGGTTTGTGAATTACAGTGCCCCTGAGCTCCTTTCTTCAACTCGCTTTCTCGTGAGCTGGCCGCAACACCGCAGGATAGCTTCAGGCCCTAATCTGGTTCCGGCACGGCACGCTGAGCCTTTGGTTAATTCCTCTTCCTGGTGCGAAATGAGAGTTAAATTTGCCCGTCAATAAACCTCCAGCTAGTCTGTCATTGGTTCTCCCTATTCCTGTTCATCTTCCGCAGAAATTGCAAACTGGGCCAAACAGGAGGTTAAAGGCACTGACTCTCCAAGTCGGGAGAGTGTTAGTAAAGCATCTGGAATGTTGCACCCGAGTACCAGGGGACGAAAACTGACACATATTGGAACACGTCTCCCGCTCACATTGTTGATCATACTCTGGGTTCCACATGCATGTTTTAGCTGAAGGAAGAATCCCTTAAACCTGGAGAGTTGAGACCCATGGAATGGGTACCATGCAATATGACTTCAAAGGGTCTTCATTTGCTCACCGAACCTCTCCAGTCCTATCACTGCTGCGTTTATGCCCCTGTACACACGCTTGATTCTCTTTCGGAGACATAGCAATCCATAGGTTTTAAGATACTTCCTAGTCAGGTACATTCTTAGGCGTTTAATATGGGGTGTTGAGTCCATTTCGTTGAGCAAGGAGTAGCTCTTGTCTATTCCATATTTGGCTTAAGGAACTTTATCTGTGCTCATTTCAATCTCTGGTTTTATGCAGCACCCCAACTCACCTTTCCCCTTAAGCAAGCATAAGTTGGGTTTCTAAATTTGAGACCCTGTTCTGTTTTGTAATTCAGTTCCTATGTAGCCAAGTTTACATTCCGTGTATTAGTGATATCTTATGATGTTTCTTTTCCTGTGAGACTTACTTCAGTTAGAATCATCGTACCTGAATCCACTCATTATTCTGCTACGGGCCTGATGACATAGATTTCATTGCTGTGTGATATTGCATTGTACGTAAGTACCACAACTTCTTTATCCATTTTTCACTTTCTGTGATATTGTACTTGTACCTTAAGCCAGGTTCTTGTAAACAGAGCCGTCCCAACCTTTGGGGTGGCTGTGTCTTTTTGATTTTAATTTCCCTATTCTATAGGACGATAAGTGGAAGTGCCCTAAGCTCTGTTGCTTTGTTTTTTAGATGTTTCAGGAAACACCATACACTTCTCCCGAGTGGCTGTTGGCAATTTACATCCTGCCCATCAGCATAACAAGGCTCCCAGGTCTCCATGGCCTGTCCTGACTTTCTGGATTTTACACTTTTTTCAGATGGCCCTTTTGACCGGGGGGAAGTGAGACTTCATTGTAGTGCAGATTTCCTTTGCAAGCTTGCTTGGTTGGCCAAAAAGGGCGTATGCGTTTTTTCCTGAATATATTCAGGAAAAAACGCATACGCCCTTTTTGGCGAAGTGCATCATTGTGGACGTTCTGCCTCTTTTCCTATGCTTTAAATGCAATTCCAGTCTACCTCCTGAAATCGGTTTCCTGCAATTCTGCCCCGCTTTCAAGTCCTCTTGGCAGCCTTACTTCAGTATATTTTTGGACGATAGCTGTCATTTATAACTCTGCAGGTTTGTGAATTACAGTGCCCCTGAGCTCCTTTCTTCAACTCGCTTTCTCGTGAGCTGGCCGCAACACCGCAGGATTGCTTCAGGCCGTAATCTGGTTCCGGCACGGCACGCTGAGCCTTTGGTTAATTCCTCTTCCTGGTGCGAAATGAGAGTTAAATTTGCCCATCCAGATCCCTCCAGCTAGTCTCTCATTCGTTCTCCCTATTACTGTTCATCTTCCGCAGAAATTGCAAACTGGGCCAAACAGGAGGTTAAAGGCACTGACTCTCCAAGTCGGGAGAGTGTTAGTAAAGCATCTGGAATGTTGCACCCGAGTACCAGG
This sequence comes from Lagenorhynchus albirostris, assembly GCF_949774975.1. Lineage (NCBI taxonomy): Eukaryota > Metazoa > Chordata > Mammalia > Artiodactyla > Delphinidae > Lagenorhynchus > Lagenorhynchus albirostris. The sequence continues at coordinate 96,857,498 of NC_083100.1, read as the reverse complement.
GGACGAAAACTGACACATATTGGAACACATCTCCCGATCACACGGTTGATCATACTCTGGGTTCCACATGCATGTTTTAGCTGAAGGAAGAATACCTTAAACCTGGAGAGTTGAGACCCGTGGAATGGGTACCATGCAATATGACTTCAAAGGGTCTTCATTTGCTCACCGAACCTCTCCAGTCCTATCACTGCTGCGTTTATGCCCCTGTACACACGCTTGATTCTCTTTCGGAGACATAGTAATCCATAGGTTTTAAGATATTTCCTAGTCAGGTACATTCTTAGGCGTTTAATATGGGGTGTTGAGTCCATTTCGTTGAGCAAGGAGTAGCTCTTGTCTATTCCATATTTGGCTTAAGGAACTTTATCTGTGCTCATTTCAATCTCTGGTTTTATGCAGCACCCCAACTCACCTTTCCCCTTAAGCAAGCATAAGTTGGTTTTCTAAATTTGAGACCCTGTTCTGTTTTGTAATTCAGTTCCTGTGTAGCCAAGTTTACATTGCGTGTATTAGTGATATCTTATGATGTTTCTTTTTCTGTGTGACTTATTTCAGTTAGAATCATCATACCTGAATCCACTCATTATGCTGCTACGGGCCTGATGACATAGATTTCATTGCTGAGTGATACTGCATTGTACGTAAGTACCACAACTTCTTTATCCATTTTTCACTTTCTGCGATATTGAACTTGTACCGTAAACCAGGTTCTTGTAAACAGACCCGTCCCAACCTTTGAGGTGGCTGTGTCTTTTTGATTTTAATTTCCCTAAGCTATAGGACCATAAGTGCAATTGCCCTAGGCTCTGTTGCTTTGTTTTTTAGATGTTTCAGGAAACACCATACACTTCTCCCGAGTGGCTGTTGGCAATTTACATCCCGCCCATCAGCATAACAAGGCTCCCAGTTCTCCATCGCCTGTCCTGCCTTTCTGGATTTTACACTTTTTTCAGATGGCCCTTTTGACCGGGGGGAAGTGAGACTTCATTGTAGTGCAGATTTCCTTTGCAAGCTTGCTTGGTTGGCCAAAAAGGGCGTATGCGTTTTTTCCTGAATATATTCAGGAAAAAACGCATACGCCCTTTTTGGCCAAGTGCATCATTGTGGACGTTCTGCCTCTTTTCCTATGCTTTAAATGCAATTCCAGTCTACCTCCTGAAATCGGTTTCCTGCAATACTGCCCCACTTTCAAGTCCTCTTGGCAGCCTTACTTCAGTATATTTTTGGACGATAGCTGTCATTTATAACTCTGCAGGTTTGTGAATTACAGTGCCCCTGAGCTCCTTTCTTCAACTCGCTTTCTCGTGAGCTGGCCGCAACACCGCAGGATAGCTTCAGGCCCTAATCTGGTTCCGGCACGGCACGCTGAGCCTTTGGTTAATTCCTCTTCCTGGTGGGAAATGAGAGTTAAATTTGCCCATCCAGATCCCTCCAGCTAGTCTCTCATTCGTTCTCCCTATTACTGTTCATCTTCCGCAGAAATTGCAAACTGGGCCAAACAGGAGGTTAAAGGCACTGACTCTCCAAGTCGGGAGAGTGTTAGTAAAGCATCTGGAATGTTGCACCCGAGTACCAGGGGACGAAAACTGACACATATTGGAACACATCTCCCGATCACACGGTTGATCATACTCTGGGTTCCACATGCATGTTTTAGCTGAAGGAAGAATACCTTAAACCTGGAGAGTTGAGACCCGTGGAATGGGTACCATGCAATATGACTTCAAAGGGTCTTCATTTGCTCACCGAACCTCTCCAGTCCTATCACTGCTGCGTTTATGCCCCTGTACACACGCTTGATTCTCTTTCGGAGACATAGTAATCCATAGGTTTTAAGATATTTCCTAGTCAGGTACATTCTTAGGCGTTTAATATGGGGTGTTGAGTCCATTTCGTTGAGCAAGGAGTAGCTCTTGTCTATTCCATATTTGGCTTAAGGAACTTTATCTGTGCTCATTTCAATCTCTGGTTTTATGCAGCACCCCAACTCACCTTTCCCCTTAAGCAAGCATAAGTTGGTTTTCTAAATTTGAGACCCTGTTCTGTTTTGTAATTCAGTTCCTGTGTAGCCAAGTTTACATTGCGTGTATTAGTGATATCTTATGATGTTTCTTTTTCTGTGTGACTTATTTCAGTTAGAATCATCATACCTGAATCCACTCATTATGCTGCTACGGGCCTGATGACATAGATTTCATTGCTGAGTGATACTGCATTGTACGTAAGTACCACAACTTCTTTATCCATTTTTCACTTTCTGCGATATTGAACTTGTACCGTAAACCAGGTTCTTGTAAACAGACCCGTCCCAACCTTTGAGGTGGCTGTGTCTATTTGATTTTAATTTCCCTAAGCTATAGGACCATAAGTGCAATTGCCCTAGGCTCTGTTGCTTTGTTTTTTAGATGTTTCAGGAAACACCATACACTTCTCCCGAGTGGCTGTTGGCAATTTACATCCCGCCCATCAGCATAAGAAGGCTCCCAGTTCTCCATCGCCTGTCCTGCCTTTCTGGATTTTACACTTTTTTCAGATGGCCCTTTTGACCGGGGGGAAGTGAGACTTCATTGTAGTGCAGATTTCCTTTGCAAGCTTGCTTGGTTGGCCAAAAAGGGCGTATGCGTTTTTTCCTGAATATATTCAGGAAAAAACGCATACGCCCTTTTTGGCCAAGTGCATCATTGTGGACGTTCTGCCTCTTTTCCTATGCTTTAAATGCAATTCCAGTCTACCTCCTGAAATCGGTTTCCTGCAATACTGCCCCACTTTCAAGTCCTCTTGGCAGCCTTACTTCAGTATATTTTTGGACGATAGCTGTCATTTATAACTCTGCAGGTTTGTGAATTACAGTGCCCCTGAGCTCCTTTCTTCAACTCGCTTTCTCGTGAGCTGGCCGCAACACCGCAGGATGGCTTCAGGCCCTAATCTGGTTCTAGCACGGCACGTTGAGCCTTTGGTTAATTCCTCTTCCTGGTGCGAAATGAGAGTTAAATTTGCCCGTCCAGACACCTCCAGCTAGTCTGTCATTGGTTCTCCCTATTCCTGTTCATCTTCCGCAGAAATTGCAAACTGGGCCAAACAGGAGGTTACAGGCACTGACTCTCCAAGTCGGGAGAGTGTTAGTAAAGCGTCTGGAATGTTGCACCCGAGTACCAGGGGACAAAAACTGACACATATTTGAACACGTCTCCCGCTCACACGGTTGATCATACTCTGGGTTCCACATGCATGTTTTAGCTGAAGGAAGAATCCCTTAAACCTGGAAAGTTGAGACCCGTGGAATGGGTACCATGCAATATGACTTCAAAGGGTCTTCATTTGCTCACCGAACCTCTCCAATCCTATCACTGCTGCGTTTATGCCCCTGTACACACGCTTGATTCTCTTTCGGAGACATAGCAGTCCATAGGTTTTAAGATACTTCCTAGTCAGGTACATTCTTAGGCGTTTAATATGGGGTGTTGAGTCCATTTCGTTGAGCAAGGAGTAGCTCTTGTCTATTCCATATTTGGCTTAAGGAACTTTATCTGTGCTCATTTCAATCTCTGGTTTTATGCAGCACCCCAACTCACCTTTCCCCTTAAGCAAGCATAAGTTGGTTTTCTAAATTTGAGACCCTGTTCTGTTTTGTAATTCAGTTCCTGTGTAGCCAAGTTTACATTCCGTGTATTAGTGATATCTTATGATGTTTCTTTTTCTGTGTGACTTATTTCAGTTAGAATCATCATACCTGAATCCACTCATTATGCTGCTACGGGCCTGATGACATAGATTTCATTGCTGAGTGATACTGCATTGTACGTAAGTACCACAACTTCTTTATCCATTTTTCACTTTCTGCGATATTGAACTTGTACTGTAAACCAGGTTCTTGTAAACAGAGCCATCCCAACCTTTGAGGTGGCTGTGTCTTTTTGATTTTAATTTCCCTAAGCTATAGGACCATAAGTGGAAGTGCCCTAGGCTCTGTTGCTTTGTTTTTTAGATGTTTCAGGAAACACCATACACTTCTCCCGAGTGGCTGTTGGCAATTTACATCCCGCCCATCAGCATAACAAGGCTCCCAGTTCTCCATGGCCTGTCCTGCCTTTCTGGATTTTACACTTTTTTCAGATGGCCCTTTTGACCGGGGGGAAGTGAGACTTCATTGTAGTGCAGATTTCCTTTGCAAGCTTGCTTGGTTGGCCAAAAAGGGCGTATGCGTTTTTTCCTGAATATATTCAGGAAAAAACGCATACGCCCTTTTTGGCCAAGTGCATCATTGTGGACGTTCTGCCTCTTTTCCTATGCTTTAAATGCAATTCCAGTCTACCTCCTGAAATCGGTTTCCTGCAATTCTGCCCCGCTTTCAAGTCCTCTTGGCAGCCTTACTTCAGTATATTTTTGGACGATAGCTGTCATTTATAACTCTGCAGGTTTGTGAATTACAGTGCCCCTGAGCTCCTTTCTTCAACTCGCTTTCTCGTGAGCTGGCCGCAACACCGCAGGATGGCTTCAGGCCCTAATCTTGTTCCAGCACGGCACGTTGAGCCTTTGGTTAATTCCTCTTCCTGGTGGGAAATGAGAGTTAAATTTGCCCGTCCAGACACCTCCAGCTAGTCTGTCATTGGTTCTCCCTATTCCTGTTCATCTTCCGCAGAAATTGCAAACTGGGCCAAACAGGAGGTTAAAGGCACTGACTCTCCAAGTCGGGAGAGTGTTAGTAAAGCATCTGGAATGTTGCACCCGAGTACCAGGGGACGAAAACTGACACATATTGGAACACATCTCCCGATCACACGGTTGATCATACTCTGGGTTCCACATGCATGTTTTAGCTGAAGGAAGAATACCTTAAACCTGGAGAGTTGAGACCCGTGGAATGGGTACCATGCAATATGACTTCAAAGGGTCTTCATTTGCTCACCGAACCTCTCCAGTCCTATCACTGCTGCGTTTATGCCCCTGTACACACGCTTGATTCTCTTTCGGAGACATAGCAATCCATAGGTTTTAAGATACTTCCTGGTCAGGTACATTCTTAGGCGTTTAATATGGGGTGTTGAGTCCATTTCGTTGAGCAAGGAGTAGCTCTTGTCTATTCCATATTTGGCTTAAGGAACTTTATCTGTGCTCATTTCAATCTCTGGTTTTATGCAGCACCCCAACTCACCTTTCCCCTTAAGCAAGCATAAGTTGGTTTTCTAAATTTGAGACCCTGTTCTGTTTTGTAATTCAGTTCCTGTGTAGCCAAGTTTACATTGCGTGTATTAGTGATATCTTATGATGTTTCTTTTTCTGTGTGACTTATTTCAGTTAGAATCATCATACCTGAATCCACTCATTATGCTGCTACGGGCCTGATGACATAGATTTCATTGCTGAGTGATACTGCATTGTACGTAAGTACCACAACTTCTTTATCCATTTTTCACTTTCTGCGATATTGAACTTGTACCGTAAACCAGGTTCTTGTAAACAGACCCGTCCCAACCTTTGAGGTGGCTGTGTCTTTTTGATTTTAATTTCCCTAAGCTATAGGACCATAAGTGCAATTGCCCTAGGCTCTGTTGCTTTGTTTTTTAGATGTTTCAGGAAACACCATACACTTCTCCCGAGTGGCTGTTGGCAATTTACATCCCGCCCATCAGCATAAGAAGGCTCCCAGTTCTCCATCGCCTGTCCTGCCTTTCTGGATTTTACACTTTTTTCAGATGGCCCTTTTGACCGGGGGGAAGTGAGACTTCATTGTAGTGCAGATTTCCTTTGCAAGCTTGCTTGGTTGGCCAAAAAGGGCGTATGCGTTTTTTCCTGAATATATTCAGGAAAAAACGCATACGCCCTTTTTGGCCAAGTGCATCATTGTGGACGTTCTGCCTCTTTTCCTATGCTTTAAATGCAATTCCAGTCTACCTCCTGAAATCGGTTTCCTGCAATACTGCCCCACTTTCAAGTCCTCTTGGCAGCCTTACTTCAGTATATTTTTGGACGATAGCTGTCATTTATAACTCTGCAGGTTTGTGAATTACAGTGCCCCTGAGCTCCTTTCTTCAACTCGCTTTCTCGTGAGCTGGCCGCAACACCGCAGGATGGCTTCAGGCCCTAATCTGGTTCTAGCACGGCACGTTGAGCCTTTGGTTAATTCCTCTTCCTGGTGCGAAATGAGAGTTAAATTTGCCCGTCCAGACACCTCCAGCTAGTCTGTCATTGGTTCTCCCTATTCCTGTTCATCTTCCGCAGAAATTGCAAACTGGGCCAAACAGGAGGTTACAGGCACTGACTCTCCAAGTCGCGAGAGTGTTAGTAAAGCGTCTGGAATGTTGCACCCGAGTACCAGGGGACAAAAACTGACACATATTTGAACACGTCTCCCGCTCACACGGTTGATCATACTCTGGGTTCCACATGCATGTTTTAGCTGAAGGAAGAATCCCTTAAAACTGGAAAGTTGAGACCCGTGGAATGGGTACCATGCAATATGACTTCAAAGGGTCTTCATTTGCTCACCGAACCTCTCCAATCCTATCACTGCTGCGTTTATGCCCCTGTACACACGCTTGATTCTCTTTCGGAGACATAGCAGTCCATAGGTTTTAAGATACTTCCTAGTCAGGTACATTCTTAGGCGTTTAATATGGGGTGTTGAGTCCATTTCGTTGAGCAAGGAGTAGCTCTTGTCTATTCCATATTTGGCTTAAGGAACTTTATCTGTGCTCATTTCAATCTCTGGTTTTATGCAGCACCCCAACTCACCTTTCCCCTTAAGCAAGCATAAGTTGGTTTTCTAAATTTGAGACCCTGTTCTGTTTTGTAATTCAGTTCCTGTGTAGCCAAGTTTACATTCCGTGTATTAGTGATATCTTATGATGTTTCTTTTTCTGTGTGACTTATTTCAGTTAGAATCATCATACCTGAATCCACTCATTATGCTGCTACGGGCCTGATGACATAGATTTCATTGCTGAGTGATACTGCATTGTACGTAAGTACCACAACTTCTTTATCCATTTTTCACTTTCTGCGATATTGAACTTGTACTGTAAACCAGGTTCTTGTAAACAGAGCCATCCCAACCTTTGAGGTGGCTGTGTCTTTTTGATTTTAATTTCCCTAAGCTATAGGACCATAAGTGGAAGTGCCCTAGGCTCTGTTGCTTTGTTTTTTAGATGTTTCAGGAAACACCATACACTTCTCCCGAGTGGCTGTTGGCAATTTACATCCCGCCCATCAGCATAACAAGGCTCCCAGTTCTCCATCGCCTGTCCTGCCTTTCTGGATTTTACACTTTTTTCAGATGGCCCTTTTGACCGGGGGGAAGTGAGACTTCATTGTAGTGCAGATTTCCTTTGCAAGCTTGCTTGGTTGGCCAAAAAGGGCGTATGCGTTTTTTCCTGAATATATTCAGGAAAAAACGCATACGCCCTTTTTGGCCAAGTGCATCATTGTGGACGTTCTGCCTCTTTTCCTATGCTTTAAATGCAATTCCAGTCTACCTCCTGAAATCGGTTTCCTGCAATTCTGCCCCGCTTTCAAGTCCTCTTGGCAGCCTTACTTCAGTATATTTTTGGACGATAGCTGTCATTTATAACTCTGCAGGTTTGTGAATTACAGTGCCCCTGAGCTCCTTTCTTCAACTCGCTTTCTCGTGAGCTGGCCGCAACACCGCAGGATGGCTTCAGGCCCTAATCTGGTTCCAGCACGGCACGTTGAGCCTTTGGTTAATTCCTCTTCCTGGTGGGAAATGAGAGTTAAATTTGCCCGTCCAGACACCTCCAGCTAGTCTGTCATTGGTTCTCCCTATTCCTGTTCATCTTCCGCAGAAATTGCAAACTGGGCCAAACAGGAGGTTAAAGGCACTGACTCTCCAAGTCGGGAGAGTGTTAGTAAAGCATCTGGAATGTTGCACCCGAGTACCAGGGGACGAAAACTGACACATATTGGAACACATCTCCCGATCACACGGTTGATCATACTCTGGGTTCCACATGCATGTTTTAGCTGAAGGAAGAATACCTTAAACCTGGAGAGTTGAGACCCGTGGAATGGGTACCATGCAATATGACTTCAAAGGGTCTTCATTTGCTCACCGAACCTCTCCAGTCCTATCACTGCTGCGTTTATGCCCCTGTACACACGCTTGATTCTCTTTCGGAGACATAGCAATCCATAGGTTTTAAGATACTTCCTGGTCAGGTACATTCTTAGGCGTTTAATATGGGGTGTTGAGTCCATTTCGTTGAGCAAGGAGTAGCTCTTGTCTATTCCATATTTGGCTTAAGGAACTTTATCTGTGCTCATTTCAATCTCTGGTTTTATGCAGCACCCCAACTCACCTTTCCCCTTAAGCAAGCATAAGTTGGTTTTCGAAATTTGAGACCCTGTTCTGTTTTGTAATTCAGTTCCTGTGTAGCCAAGTTTACATTCCGTGTATTAGTGATATCTTATGATGTTTCTTTTTCTGTGTGACTTATTTCAGTTAGAATCATCATACCTGAATCCACTCATTATGCTGCTACGGGCCTGATGACATAGATTTCATTGCTGAGTGATACTGCATTGTACGTAAGTACCACAACTTCTTTATCCATTTTTCACTTTCTGCGATATTGAACTTGTACTGTAAACCAGGTTCTTGTAAACAGAGCCATCCCAACCTTTGAGGTGGCTGTGTCTTTTTGATTTTAATTTCCCTAAGCTATAGGACCATAAGTGGAAGTGCCCTAGGCTCTGTTGCTTTGTTTTTTAGATGTTTCAGGAAACACCATACACTTCTCCCGAGTGGCTGTTGGCAATTTACATCCCGCCCATCAGCATAACAAGGCTCCCAGTTCTCCATCGCCTGTCCTGCCTTTCTGGATTTTACACTTTTTTCAGATGGCCCTTTTGACCGGGGGGAAGTGAGACTTCATTGTAGTGCAGATTTCCTTTGCAAGCTTGCTTGGTTGGCCAAAAAGGGCGTATGCGTTTTTTCCTGAATATATTCAGGAAAAAACGCATACGCCCTTTTTGGCCAAGTGCATCATTGTGGACGTTCTGCCTCTTTTCCTATGCTTTAAATGAAATTCCAGTCTACCTCCCGAAATCGGTTTCCTGCAATTCTGCCCCGCTTTCAAGTCCTCTTGGCAGCCTTACTTCAGTATATTTTTGGACGATAGCTATCATTTATAACTCGGCAGTTTTGTGAATTACAGTGCCCCTGAGCTCCTTTCTTCAACTCGCTTTCTCGTGAGCTGGCCGCAACACCGCAGGATAGCTTCAGGCCCTAATCTGGTTCCGGCACGGCACGCTGAGCCTTTGGTTAATTCCTCTTCCTGGTGCGAAATGAGAGTTAAATTTGCCCGTCAATAAACCTCCAGCTAGTCTGTCATTGGTTCTCCCTATTCCTGTTCATCTTCCGCAGAAATTGCAAACTGGGCCAAACAGGAGGTTAAAGGCACTGACTCTCCAAGTCGGGAGAGTGTTAGTAAAGCGTCTGGAATGTTGCACCCGAGTACCAGGGGACGAAAACTGACACATATTGGAACACGTCTCCCGCTCACATTGTTGATCATACTCTGGGTTCCACATGCATGTTTTAGCTGAAGGAAGAATCCCTTAAACCTGGAGAGTTGAGACCCATGGAATGGGTACCATGCAATATGACTTCAAAGGGTCTTCATTTGCTCACCGAACCTCTCCAGTCCTATCACTGCTGCGTTTATGCCCCTGTACACACGCTTGATTCTCTTTCGGAGACATAGCAATCCATAGGTTTTAAGATACTTCCTAGTCAGGTACATTCTTAGGCGTTTAATATGGGGTGTTGAGTCCATTTCGTTGAGCAAGGAGTAGCTCTTGTCTATTCCATATTTGGCTTAAGGAACTTTATCTGTGCTCATTTCAATCTCTGGTTTTATGCAGCACCCCAACTCACCTTTCCCCTTAAGCAAGCATAAGTTGGGTTTCTAAATTTGAGACCCTGTTCTGTTTTGTAATTCAGTTCCTATGTAGCCAAGTTTACATTCCGTGTATTAGTGATATCTTATGATGTTTCTTTTCCTGTGAGACTTACTTCAGTTAGAATCATCGTACCTGAATCCACTCATTATTCTGCTACGGGCCTGATGACATAGATTTCATTGCTGTGTGATATTGCATTGTACGTAAGTACCACAACTTCTTTATCCATTTTTCACTTTCTGTGATATTGTACTTGTACCTTAAGCCAGGTTCTTGTAAACAGAGCCGTCCCAACCTTTGGGGTGGCTGTGTCTTTTTGATTTTAATTTCCCTATTCTATAGGACGATAAGTGGAAGTGCCCTAAGCTCTGTTGCTTTGTTTTTTAGATGTTTCAGGAAACACCATACACTTCTCCCGAGTGGCTGTTGGCAATTTACATCCCGCCCATCAGCATAACAAGGCTCCCAGGTCTCCATGGCCTGTCCTGCCTTTCTGGATTTTACACTTTTTTCAGATGGCCCTTTTGACCGGGGGGAAGTGAGACTTCATTGTAGTGCAGATTTCCTTTGCAAGCTTGCTTGGTTGGCCAAAAAGGTCGTATGCGTTTTTTCCTGAATATATTCAGGAAAAAACGCATACGCCCTTTTTGGCGAAGTGCATCATTGTGGACGTTCTGCCTCTTTTCCTATGCTTTAAATGAAATTCCAGTCTACCTCCTGAAATCGGTTTCCTGCAATTCTGCCCCGCTTTCAAGTCCTCTTGGCAGCCTTACTTCAGTATATTTTTGGACGATAGCTGTCATTTATAACTCTGCAGGTTTGTGAATTACAGTGCCCCTGAGCTCCTTTCTTCAACTCGCTTTCTCGTGAGCTGGCCGCAACACCGCAGGATTGCTTCAGGCCGTAATCTGGTTCCGGCACGGCACGCTGACCCTTTGGTTAATTCCTCTTCCTGGTGGGAAATGAGAGTTAAATTTGCCCATCCAGATCCCTCCAGCTAGTCTCTCATTCGTTCTCCCTATTCCTGTTCATCTTCCGCAGAAATTGCAAACTGGGCCAAACAGGAGGTTAAAGGCACTGACTCTCCAAGTCGGGAGAGTGTTAGTAAAGCATCTGGAATGTTGCACCCGAGTACCAGGGGACGAAAACTGACACATATTGGAACACATCTCCCGATCACACGGTTGATCATACTCTGGGTTCCACATGCATGTTTTAGCTGAAGGAAGAATACCTTAAACCTGGAGAGTTGAGACCCGTGGAATGGGTACCATGCAATATGACTTCAAAGGGTCTTCATTTGCTCACCGAACCTCTCCAGTCCTATCACTGCTGCGTTTATGCCCCTGTACACACGCTTGATTCTCTTTCGGAGACATAGTAATCCATAGGTTTTAAGATATTTCCTAGTCAGGTACATTCTTAGGCGTTTAATATGGGGTGTTGAGTCCATTTCGTTGAGCAAGGAGTAGCTCTTGTCTATTCCATATTTGGCTTAAGGAACTTTATCTGTGCTCATTTCAATCTCTGGTTTTATGCAGCACCCCAACTCACCTTTCCCCTTAAGCAAGCATAAGTTGGTTTTCTAAATTTGAGACCCTGTTCTGTTTTGTAATTCAGTTCCTGTGTAGCCAAGTTTACATTGCGTGTATTAGTGATATCTTATGATGTTTCTTTTTCTGTGTGACTTATTTCAGTTAGAATCATCATACCTGAATCCACTCATTATGCTGCTACGGGCCTGATGACATAGATTTCATTGCTGAGTGATACTGCATTGTACGTAAGTACCACAACTTCTTTATCCATTTTTCACTTTCTGCGATATTGAACTTGTACCGTAAACCAGGTTCTTGTAAACAGACCCGTCCCAACCTTTGAGGTGGCTGTGTCTTTTTGATTTTAATTTCCCTAAGCTATAGGACCATAAGTGCAATTGCCCTAGGCTCTGTTGCTTTGTTTTTTAGATGTTTCAGGAAACACCATACACTTCTCCCGAGTGGCTGTTGGCAATTTACATCCCGCCCATCAGCATAAGAAGGCTCCCAGTTCTCCATCGCCTGTCCTGCCTTTCTGGATTTTACACTTTTTTCAGATGGCCCTTTTGACCGGGGGGAAGTGAGACTTCATTGTAGTGCAGATTTCCTTTGCAAGCTTGCTTGGTTGGCCAAAAAGGGCGTATGCGTTTTTTCCTGAATATATTCAGGAAAAAACGCATACGCCCTTTTTGGCCAAGTGCATCATTGTGGACGTTCTGCCTCTTTTCCTATGCTTTAAATGCAATTCCAGTCTACCTCCCGAAATCGGTTTCCTGCAATACTGCCCCACTTTCAAGTCCTCTTGGCAGCCTTACTTCAGTATATTTTTGGACGATAGCTGTCATTTATAACTCTGCAGGTTTGTGAATTACAGTGCCCCTGAGCTCCTTTCTTCAACTCGCTTTCTCGTGAGCTGGCCGCAACACCGCAGGATGGCTTCAGGCCCTAATCTGGTTCTAGCACGGCACGTTGAGCCTTTGGTTAATTCCTCTTCCTGGTGCGAAATGAGAGTTAAATTTGCCCGTCCAGACACCTCCAGCTAGTCTGTCATTGGTTCTCCCTATTCCTGTTCATCTTCCGCAGAAATTGCAAACTGGGCCAAACAGGAGGTTACAGGCACTGACTCTCCAAGTCGGGAGAGTGTTAGTAAAGCGTCTGGAATGTTGCACCCGAGTACCAGGGGACAAAAACTGACACATATTTGAACACGTCTCCCGCTCACACGGTTGATCATACTCTGGGTTCCACATGCATGTTTTAGCTGAAGGAAGAATCCCTTAAACCTGGAAAGTTGAGACCCGTGGAATGGGTACCATGCAATATGACTTCAAAGGGTCTTCATTTGCTCACCGAACCTCTCCAATCCTATCACTGCTGCGTTTATGCCCCTGTACACACGCTTGATTCTCTTTCGGAGACATAGCAGTCCATAGGTTTTAAGATACTTCCTAGTCAGGTACATTCTTAGGCGTTTAATATGGGGTGTTGAGTCCATTTCGTTGAGCAAGGAGTAGCTCTTGTCTATTCCATATTTGGCTTAAGGAACTTTATCTGTGCTCATTTCAATCTCTGGTTTTATGCAGCACCCCAACTCACCTTTCCCCTTAAGCAAGCATAAGTTGGTTTTCTAAATTTGAGACCCTGTTCTGTTTTGTAATTCAGTTCCTGTGTAGCCAAGTTTACATTCCGTGTATTAGTGATATCTTATGATGTTTCTTTTTCTGTGTGACTTATTTCAGTTAGAATCATCATACCTGAATCCACTCATTATGCTGCTACGGGCCTGATGACATAGATTTCATTGCTGAGTGATACTGCATTGTACGTAAGTACCACAACTTCTTTATCCATTTTTCACTTTCTGCGATATTGAACTTGTACTGTAAACCAGGTTCTTGTAAACAGAGCCATCCCAACCTTTGAGGTGGCTGTGTCTTTTTGATTTTAATTTCCCTAAGCTATAGGACCATAAGTGGAAGTGCCCTAGGCTCTGTTGCTTTGTTTTTTAGATGTTTCAGGAAACACCATACACTTCTCCCGAGTGGCTGTTGGCAATTTACATCCCGCCCATCAGCATAACAAGGCTCCCAGTTCTCCATGGCCTGTCCTGCCTTTCTGGATTTTACACTTTTTTCAGATGGCCCTTTTGACCGGGGGGAAGTGAGACTTCATTGTAGTGCAGATTTCCTTTGCAAGCTTGCTTGGTTGGCCAAAAAGGGCGTATGCGTTTTTTCCTGAATATATTCAGGAAAAAACGCATACGCCCTTTTTGGCCAAGTGCATCATTGTGGACGTTCTGCCTCTTTTCCTATGCTTTAAATGCAATTCCAGTCTACCTCCTGAAATCGGTTTCCTGCAATTCTGCCCCGCTTTCAAGTCCTCTTGGCAGCCTTACTTCAGTATATTTTTGGACGATAGCTGTCATTTATAACTCTGCAGGTTTGTGAATTACAGTGCCCCTGAGCTCCTTTCTTCAACTCGCTTTCTCGTGAGCTGGCCGCAACACCGCAGGATGGCTTCAGGCCCTAATCTGGTTCCAGCACGGCACGTTGAGCCTTTGGTTAATTCCTCTTCCTGGTGGGAAATGAGAGTTAAATTTGCCCGTCCAGACACCTCCAGCTAGTCTGTCATTGGTTCTCCCTATTCCTGTTCATCTTCCGCAGAAATTGCAAACTGGGCCAAACAGGAGGTTAAAGGCACTGACTCTCCAAGTCGGGAGAGTGTTAGTAAAGCATCTGGAATGTTGCACCCGAGTACCAGGGGACGAAAACTGACACATATTGGAACACATCTCCCGATCACACGGTTGATCATACTCTGGGTTCCACATGCATGTTTTAGCTGAAGGAAGAATACCTTAAACCTGGAGAGTTGAGACCCGTGGAATGGGTACCATGCAATATGACTTCAAAGGGTCTTCATTTGCTCACCGAACCTCTCCAGTCCTATCACTGCTGCGTTTATGCCCCTGTACACACGCTTGATTCTCTTTCGGAGACATAGCAATCCATAGGTTTTAAGATACTTCCTGGTCAGGTACATTCTTAGGCGTTTAATATGGGGTGTTGAGTCCATTTCGTTGAGCAAGGAGTAGCTCTTGTCTATTCCATATTTGGCTTAAGGAACTTTATCTGTGCTCATTTCAATCTCTGGTTTTATGCAGCACCCCAACTCACCTTTCCCCTTAAGCAAGCATAAGTTGGTTTTCGAAATTTGAGACCCTGTTCTGTTTTGTAATTCAGTTCCTATGTAGCCAAGTTTACATTCCGTGTGTTAGTGATATCTTATGATGTTTCTTTTTCTGTGTGACTTATTTCAGTTAGAATCATCGTACCTGAATCCACTCATTATGCTGCTACGGGCCTGATGACATAGATTTCATTGCTGAGTGATATTGCATTGTATGTAAGTACCACAACTTCTTTATCCATTTTTCACTTTCTGCGATATTGAACTTGTACCGTAAACCACGTTCTTGTAAACAGAGCCGTCCCAACCTTTGGGGTGGCTGTGTCTTTTTGATTTTAATTTCCCTAAGCTATAGGACCATAAGTGGAAGTGCCCTAGGCTCTGTTGCTTTGTTTTTTAGATGTTTCAGGAAACACCATACACTTCTCCCGAGTGGCTGTTGGCAATTTACATCCCGCCCATCAGCATAACAAGGCTCCCAGTTCTCCATGGCCTGTCCTGCCTTTCTGGATTTTACACTTTTTTCAGATGGCCCTTTTGACCGGGGGGAAGTGAGACTTCATTGTAGTGCAGATTTCCTTTGCAAGCTTGCTTGGTTGGCCAAAAAGGGCGTATGCGTTTTTTCCTGAATATATTCAGGAAAAAACGCATACGCCCTTTTTGGCCAAGTGCATCATTGTGGACGTTCTGCCTCTTTTCCTATGCTTTAAATGAAAT
Source organism: Lagenorhynchus albirostris (assembly GCF_949774975.1). Taxonomy (NCBI): domain Eukaryota; kingdom Metazoa; phylum Chordata; class Mammalia; order Artiodactyla; family Delphinidae; genus Lagenorhynchus; species Lagenorhynchus albirostris. The sequence goes on along the minus strand of NC_083100.1, from coordinate 96,842,133 downwards.
TCCAGTCTACCTCCCGAAATCGGTTTCCTGCAATTCTGCCCCGCTTTCAAGTCCTCTTGGCAGCCTTACTTCAGTATATTTTTGGACGATAGCTATCATTTATAACTCGGCAGGTTTGTGAATTACAGTGCCCCTGAGCTCCTTTCTTCAACTCGCTTTCTCGTGAGCTGGCCGCAACACCGCAGGATAGCTTCAGGCCCTAATCTGGTTCCGGCACGGCATGCTGAGCCTTTGGTTAATTCCTCTTCCTGGTGCGAAATGAGAGTTAAATTTGCCCGTCAATAAACCTCCAGCTAGTCTGTCATTGGTTCTCCCTATTCCTGTTCATCTTCCGCAGAAATTGCAAACTGGGCCAAACAGGAGGTTAAAGGCACTGACTCTCCAAGTCGGGAGAGTGTTAGTAAAGCGTCTGGAATGTTGCACCCGAGTACCAGGGGACGAAAACTGACACATATTGGAACACGTCTCCCGCTCACATGGTTGATCATACTCTGGGTTCCACATGCATGTTTTAGCTGAAGGAAGAATCCCTTAAACCTGGAGAGTTGAGACCCGTGGAATGGGTACCATGCAATATGACTTCAAAGGGTCTTCATTTGCTCACTGAACCTCTCCAGTCCTATCACTGCTGCGTTTATGCCCCTGTACACACGCTTGATTCTCTTTCGGAGACATAGCAATCCATAGGTTTTAAGATACTTCCTAGTCAGGTACATTCTTAGGCGTTTAATATGGGGTGTTGAGTCCATTTCGTTGAGCAAGGAGTAGCTCTTGTCTATTCCATATTTGGCTTAAGGAACTTTATCTGTGCTCATTTCAATCTCTGGTTTTATGCAGCACCCCAACTCACCTTTCCCCTTAAGCAAGCATAAGTTGGGTTTCTAAATTTGAGACCCTGTTCTGTTTTGTAATTCAGTTCCTATGTAGCCAAGTTTACATTCCGTGTATTAGTGATATCTTATGATGTTTCTTTTCCTGTGAGACTTACTTCAGTTAGAATCATCGTACCTGAATCCACTCATTATTCTGCTACGGGCCTGATGACATAGATTTCATTGCTGTGTGATATTGCATTGTACGTAAGTACCACAACTTCTTTATCCATTTTTCACTTTCTGTGATATTGTACTTGTACCTTAAGCCAGGTTCTTGTAAACAGAGCCGTCCCAACCTTTGGGGTGGCTGTGTCTTTTTGATTTTAATTTCCCTATTCTATAGGACGATAAGTGGAAGTGCCCTAAGCTCTGTTGCTTTGTTTTTTAGATGTTTCAGGAAACACCATACACTTCTCCCGAGTGGCTGTTGGCAATTTACATCCTGCCCATCAGCATAACAAGGCTCCCAGGTCTCCATGGCCTGTCCTGACTTTCTGGATTTTACACTTTTTTCAGATGGCCCTTTTGACCGGGGGGAAGTGAGACTTCATTGTAGTGCAGATTTCCTTTGCAAGCTTGCTTGGTTGGCCAAAAAGGGCGTATGCGTTTTTTCCTGAATATATTCAGGAAAAAACGCATACGCCCTTTTTGGCGAAGTGCATCATTGTGGACGTTCTGCCTCTTTTCCTATGCTTTAAATGCAATTCCAGTCTACCTCCTGAAATCGGTTTCCTGCAATTCTGCCCCGCTTTCAAGTCCTCTTGGCAGCCTTACTTCAGTATATTTTTGGACGATAGCTGTCATTTATAACTCTGCAGGTTTGTGAATTACAGTGCCCCTGAGCTCCTTTCTTCAACTCGCTTTCTCGTGAGCTGGCCGCAACACCGCAGGATTGCTTCAGGCCGTAATCTGGTTCCGGCACGGCACGCTGAGCCTTTGGTTAATTCCTCTTCCTGGTGGGAAATGAGAGTTAAATTTGCCCATCCAGATCCCTCCAGCTAGTCTCTCATTCGTTCTCCCTATTACTGTTCATCTTCCGCAGAAATTGCAAACTGGGCCAAACAGGAGGTTAAAGGCACTGACTCTCCAAGTCGGGAGAGTGTTAGTAAAGCATCTGGAATGTTGCACCCGAGTACCAGGGGACGAAAACTGACACATATTGGAACACATCTCCCGATCACACGGTTGATCATACTCTGGGTTCCACATGCATGTTTTAGCTGAAGGAAGAATACCTTAAACCTGGAGAGTTGAGACCCGTGGAATGGGTACCATGCAATATGACTTCAAAGGGTCTTCATTTGCTCACCGAACCTCTCCAGTCCTATCACTGCTGCGTTTATGCCCCTGTACACACGCTTGATTCTCTTTCGGAGACATAGTAATCCATAGGTTTTAAGATATTTCCTAGTCAGGTACATTCTTAGGCGTTTAATATGGGGTGTTGAGTCCATTTCGTTGAGCAAGGAGTAGCTCTTGTCTATTCCATATTTGGCTTAAGGAACTTTATCTGTGCTCATTTCAATCTCTGGTTTTATGCAGCACCCCAACTCACCTTTCCCCTTAAGCAAGCATAAGTTGGTTTTCTAAATTTGAGACCCTGTTCTGTTTTGTAATTCAGTTCCTGTGTAGCCAAGTTTACATTGCGTGTATTAGTGATATCTTATGATGTTTCTTTTTCTGTGTGACTTATTTCAGTTAGAATCATCATACCTGAATCCACTCATTATGCTGCTATGGGCCTGATGACATAGATTTCATTGCTGAGTGATACTGCATTGTACGTAAGTACCACAACTTCTTTATCCATTTTTCACTTTCTGCGATATTGAACTTGTACCGTAAACCAGGTTCTTGTAAACAGACCCGTCCCAACCTTTGAGGTGGCTGTGTCTTTTTGATTTTAATTTCCCTAAGCTATAGGACCATAAGTGCAATTGCCCTAGGCTCTGTTGCTTTGTTTTTTAGATGTTTCAGGAAACACCATACACTTCTCCCGAGTGGCTGTTGGCAATTTACATCCCGCCCATCAGCATAAGAAGGCTCCCAGTTCTCCATCGCCTGTCCTGCCTTTCTGGATTTTACACTTTTTTCAGATGGCCCTTTTGACCGGGGGGAAGTGAGACTTCATTGTAGTGCAGATTTCCTTTGCAAGCTTGCTTGGTTGGCCAAAAAGGGCGTATGCGTTTTTTCCTGAATATATTCAGGAAAAAACGCATACGCCCTTTTTGGCCAAGTGCATCATTGTGGACGTTCTGCCTCTTTTCCTATGCTTTAAATGCAATTCCAGTCTACCTCCTGAAATCGGTTTCCTGCAATACTGCCCCACTTTCAAGTCCTCTTGGCAGCCTTACTTCAGTATATTTTTGGACGATAGCTGTCATTTATAACTCTGCAGGTTTGTGAATTACAGTGCCCCTGAGCTCCTTTCTTCAACTCGCTTTCTCGTGAGCTGGCCGCAACACCGCAGGATGGCTTCAGGCCCTAATCTGGTTCTAGCACGGCACGTTGAGCCTTTGGTTAATTCCTCTTCCTGGTACGAAATGAGAGTTAAATTTGCCCGTCCAGACACCTCCAGCTAGTCTGTCATTGGTTCTCCCTATTCCTGTTCATCTTCCGCAGAAATTGCAAACTGGGCCAAACAGGAGGTTACAGGCACTGACTCTCCAAGTCGGGAGAGTGTTAGTAAAGCGTCTGGAATGTTGCACCCGAGTACCAGGGGACAAAAACTGACACATATTTGAACACGTCTCCCGCTCACACGGTTGATCATACTCTGGGTTCCACATGCATGTTTTAGCTGAAGGAAGAATCCCTTAAACCTGGAAAGTTGAGACCCGTGGAATGGGTACCATGCAATATGACTTCAAAGGGTCTTCATTTGCTCACCGAACCTCTCCAATCCTATCACTGCTGCGTTTATGCCCCTGTACACACGCTTGATTCTCTTTCGGAGACATAGCAGTCCATAGGTTTTAAGATACTTCCTAGTCAGGTACATTCTTAGGCGTTTAATATGGGGTGTTGAGTCCATTTCGTTGAGCAAGGAGTAGCTCTTGTCTATTCCATATTTGGCTTAAGGAACTTTATCTGTGCTCATTTCAATCTCTGGTTTTATGCAGCACCCCAACTCACCTTTCCCCTTAAGCAAGCATAAGTTGGTTTTCTAAATTTGAGACCCTGTTCTGTTTTGTAATTCAGTTCCTGTGTAGCCAAGTTTACATTGCGTGTATTAGTGATATCTTATGATGTTTCTTTTTCTGTGTGACTTATTTCAGATAGAATCATCATACCTGAATCCACTCATTATGCTGCTACGGGCCTGATGACATAGATTTCATTGCTGAGTGATACTGCATTGTACGTAAGTACCACAACTTCTTTATCCATTTTTCACTTTCTGCGATATTGAACTTGTACCGTAAACCAGGTTCTTGTAAACAGACCCGTCCCAACCTTTGAGGTGGCTGTGTCTTTTTGATTTTAATTTCCCTAAGCTATAGGACCATAAGTGCAATTGCCCTAGGCTCTGTTGCTTTGTTTTTTAGATGTTTCAGGAAACACCATACACTTCTCCCGAGTGGCTGTTGGCAATTTACATCCCGCCCATCAGCATAAGAAGGCTCCCAGTTCTCCATCGCCTGTCCTGCCTTTCTGGATTTTACACTTTTTTCAGATGGCCCTTTTGACCGGGGGGAAGTGAGACTTCATTGTAGTGCAGATTTCCTTTGCAAGCTTGCTTGGTTGGCCAAAAAGGGCGTATGCGTTTTTTCCTGAATATATTCAGGAAAAAACGCATACGCCCTTTTTGGCCAAGTGCATCATTGTGGACGTTCTGCCTCTTTTCCTATGCTTTAAATGCAATTCCAGTCTACCTCCTGAAATCGGTTTCCTGCAATACTGCCCCACTTTCAAGTCCTCTTGGCAGCCTTACTTCAGTATATTTTTGGACGATAGCTGTCATTTATAACTCTGCAGGTTTGTGAATTACAGTGCCCCTGAGCTCCTTTCTTCAACTCGCTTTCTCGTGAGCTGGCCGCAACACCGCAGGATGGCTTCAGGCCCTAATCTGGTTCTAGCACGGCACGTTGAGCCTTTGGTTAATTCCTCTTCCTGGTGCGAAATGAGAGTTAAATTTGCCCGTCCAGACACCTCCAGCTAGTCTGTCATTGGTTCTCCCTATTCCTGTTCATCTTCCGCAGAAATTGCAAACTGGGCCAAACAGGAGGTTACAGGCACTGACTCTCCAAGTCGGGAGAGTGTTAGTAAAGCGTCTGGAATGTTGCACCCGAGTACCAGGGGACAAAAACTGACACATATTTGAACACGTCTCCCGCTCACACGGTTGATCATACTCTGGGTTCCACATGCATGTTTTAGCTGAAGGAAGAATCCCTTAAACCTGGAAAGTTGAGACCCGTGGAATGGGTACCATGCAATATGACTTCAAAGGGTCTTCATTTGCTCACCGAACCTCTCCAATCCTATCACTGCTGCGTTTATGCCCCTGTACACACGCTTGATTCTCTTTCGGAGACATAGCAGTCCATAGGTTTTAAGATACTTCCTAGTCAGGTACATTCTTAGGCGTTTAATATGGGGTGTTGAGTCCATTTCGTTGAGCAAGGAGTAGCTCTTGTCTATTCCATATTTGGCTTAAGGAACTTTATCTGTGCTCATTTCAATCTCTGGTTTTATGCAGCACCCCAACTCACCTTTCCCCTTAAGCAAGCATAAGTTGGTTTTCTAAATTTGAGACCCTGTTCTGTTTTGTAATTCAGTTCCTGTGTAGCCAAGTTTACATTGCGTGTATTAGTGATATCTTATGATGTTTCTTTTTCTGTGTGACTTATTTCAGTTAGAATCATCATACCTGAATCCACTCATTATGCTGCTACGGGCCTGATGACATAGATTTCATTGCTGAGTGATACTGCATTGTACGTAAGTACCACAACTTCTTTATCCATTTTTCACTTTCTGCGATATTGAACTTGTACTGTAAACCAGGTTCTTGTAAACAGAGCCATCCCAACCTTTGAGGTGGCTGTGTCTTTTTGATTTTAATTTCCCTAAGCTATAGGACCATAAGTGGAAGTGCCCTAGGCTCTGTTGCTTTGTTTTTTAGATGTTTCAGGAAACACCATACACTTCTCCCGAGTGGCTGTTGGCAATTTACATCCCGCCCATCAGCATAACAAGGCTCCCAGTTCTCCATGGCCTGTCCTGCCTTTCTGGATTTTACACTTTTTTCAGATGGCCCTTTTGACCGGGGGGAAGTGAGACTTCATTGTAGTGCAGATTTCCTTTGCAAGCTTGCTTGGTTGGCCAAAAAGGGCGTATGCGTTTTTTCCTGAATATATTCAGGAAAAAACGCATACGCCCTTTTTGGCCAAGTGCATCATTGTGGACGTTCTGCCTCTTTTCCTATGCTTTAAATGAAATTCCAGTCTACCTCCCGAAATCGGTTTCCTGCAATTCTGCCCCGCTTTCAAGTCCTCTTGGCAGCCTTACTTCAGTATATTTTTGGACGATAGCTATCATTTATAACTCGGCAGGTTTGTGAATTACAGTGCCCCTGAGCTCCTTTCTTCAACTCGCTTTCTCGTGAGCTGGCCGCAACACCGCAGGATAGCTTCAGGCCCTAATCTGGTTCCGGCACGGCACGCTGAGCCTTTGGTTAATTCCTCTTCCTGGTACGAAATGAGAGTTAAATTTGCCCGTCCAGACACCTCCAGCTAGTCTGTCATTGGTTCTCCCTATTCCTGTTCATCTTCCGCAGAAATTGCAAACTGGGCCAAACAGGAGGTTACAGGCACTGACTCTCCAAGTCGGGAGAGTGTTAGTAAAGCGTCTGGAATGTTGCACCCGAGTACCAGGGGACAAAAACTGACACATATTTGAACACGTCTCCCGCTCACACGGTTGATCATACTCTGGGTTCCACATGCATGTTTTAGCTGAAGGAAGAATCCCTTAAACCTGGAAAGTTGAGACCCGTGGAATGGGTACCATGCAATATGACTTCAAAGGGTCTTCATTTGCTCACCGAACCTCTCCAATCCTATCACTGCTGCGTTTATGCCCCTGTACACACGCTTGATTCTCTTTCGGAGACATAGCAGTCCATAGGTTTTAAGATACTTCCTAGTCAGGTACATTCTTAGGCGTTTAATATGGGGTGTTGAGTCCATTTCGTTGAGCAAGGAGTAGCTCTTGTCTATTCCATATTTGGCTTAAGGAACTTTATCTGTGCTCATTTCAATCTCTGGTTTTATGCAGCACCCCAACTCACCTTTCCCCTTAAGCAAGCATAAGTTGGTTTTCTAAATTTGAGACCCTGTTCTGTTTTGTAATTCAGTTCCTGTGTAGCCAAGTTTACATTCCGTGTATTAGTGATATCTTATGATGTTTCTTTTTCTGTGTGACTTATTTCAGTTAGAATCATCATACCTGAATCCACTCATTATGCTGCTACGGGCCTGATGACATAGATTTCATTGCTGAGTGATACTGCATTGTACGTAAGTACCACAACTTCTTTATCCATTTTTCACTTTCTGCGATATTGAACTTGTACTGTAAACCAGGTTCTTGTAAACAGAGCCATCCCAACCTTTGAGGTGGCTGTGTCTTTTTGATTTTAATTTCCCTAAGCTATAGGACCATAAGTGGAAGTGCCCTAGGCTCTGTTGCTTTGTTTTTTAGATGTTTCAGGAAACACCATACACTTCTCCCGAGTGGCTGTTGGCAATTTACATCCCGCCCATCAGCATAACAAGGCTCCCAGTTCTCCATCGCCTGTCCTGCCTTTCTGGATTTTACACTTTTTTCAGATGGCCCTTTTGACCGGGGGGAAGTGAGACTTCATTGTAGTGCAGATTTCCTTTGCAAGCTTGCTTGGTTGGCCAAAAAGGGCGTATGCGTTTTTTCCTGAATATATTCAGGAAAAAACGCATACGCCCTTTTTGGCCAAGTGCATCATTGTGGACGTTCTGCCTCTTTTCCTATGCTTTAAATGCAATTCCAGTCTACCTCCTGAAATCGGTTTCCTGCAATTCTGCCCCGCTTTCAAGTCCTCTTGGCAGCCTTACTTCAGTATATTTTTGGACGATAGCTGTCATTTATAACTCTGCAGGTTTGTGAATTACAGTGCCCCTGAGCTCCTTTCTTCAACTCGCTTTCTCGTGAGCTGGCCGCAACACCGCAGGATGGCTTCAGGCCCTAATCTGGTTCCAGCACGGCACGTTGAGCCTTTGGTTAATTCCTCTTCCTGGTGGGAAATGAGAGTTAAATTTGCCCGTCCAGACACCTCCAGCTAGTCTGTCATTGGTTCTCCCTATTCCTGTTCATCTTCCGCAGAAATTGCAAACTGGGCCAAACAGGAGGTTAAAGGCACTGACTCTCCAAGTCGGGAGAGTGTTAGTAAAGCATCTGGAATGTTGCACCCGAGTACCAGGGGACGAAAACTGACACATATTGGAACACATCTCCCGATCACACGGTTGATCATACTCTGGGTTCCACATGCATGTTTTAGCTGAAGGAAGAATACCTTAAACCTGGAGAGTTGAGACCCGTGGAATGGGTACCATGCAATATGACTTCAAAGGGTCTTCATTTGCTCACCGAACCTCTCCAGTCCTATCACTGCTGCGTTTATGCCCCTGTACACACGCTTGATTCTCTTTCGGAGACATAGCAATCCATAGGTTTTAAGATACTTCCTGGTCAGGTACATTCTTAGGCGTTTAATATGGGGTGTTGAGTCCATTTCGTTGAGCAAGGAGTAGCTCTTGTCTATTCCATATTTGGCTTAAGGAACTTTATCTGTGCTCATTTCAATCTCTGGTTTTATGCAGCACCCCAACTCACCTTTCCCCTTAAGCAAGCATAAGTTGGTTTTCGAAATTTGAGACCCTGTTCTGTTTTGTAATTCAGTTCCTATGTAGCCAAGTTTACATTCCGTGTGTTAGTGATATCTTATGATGTTTCTTTTTCTGTGTGACTTATTTCAGTTAGAATCATCGTACCTGAATCCACTCATTATGCTGCTACGGGCCTGATGACATAGATTTCATTGCTGAGTGATATTGCATTGTATGTAAGTACCACAACTTCTTTATCCATTTTTCACTTTCTGCGATATTGAACTTGTACCGTAAACCACGTTCTTGTAAACAGAGCCGTCCCAACCTTTGGGGTGGCTGTGTCTTTTTGATTTTAATTTCCCTAAGCTATAGGACCATAAGTGGAAGTGCCCTAGGCTCTGTTGCTTTGTTTTTTAGATGTTTCAGGAAACACCATACACTTTTCCCGAGTGGCTGTTGGCAATTTACATCCCGCCCATCAGCATAACAAGGCTCCCAGTTCTCCATGGCCTGTCCTGCCTTTCTGGATTTTACACTTTTTTCAGATGGCCCTTTTGACCGGGGGGAAGTGAGACTTCATTGTAGTGCAGATTTCCTTTGCAAGCTTGCTTGGTTGGCCAAAAAGGGCGTATGCGTTTTTTCCTGAATATATTCAGGAAAAAACGCATACGCCCTTTTTGGCCAAGTGCATCATTGTGGACGTTCTGCCTCTTTTCCTATGCTTTAAATGAAATTCCAGTCTACCTCCCGAAATCGGTTTCCTGCAATTCTGCCCCGCTTTCAAGTCCTCTTGGCAGCCTTACTTCAGTATATTTTTGGACGATAGCTATCATTTATAACTCGGCAGGTTTGTGAATTACAGTGCCCCTGAGCTCCTTTCTTCAACTCGCTTTCTCGTGAGCTGGCCGCAACACCGCAGGATTGCTTCAGGCCCTAATCTGGTTCCGGCACGGCACGCTGAGCCTTTGGTTAATTCCTCTTCCTGGTGCGAAATGAGAGTTAAATTTGCCCGTCAATAAACCTCCAGCTAGTCTGTCATTGGTTCTCCCTATTCCTGTTCATCTTCCGCAGAAATTGCAAACTGGGCCAAACAGGAGGTTAAAGGCACTGACTCTCCAAGTCGGGAGAGTGTTAGTAAAGCGTCTGGAATGTTGCACCCGAGTACCAGGGGACGAAAACTGAGACATATTGGAACACGTCTCCCGCTCACATGGTTGATCATACTCTGGGTTCCACATGCATGTTTTAGCTGAAGGAAGAATCCCTTAAACCTGGAGAGTTGAGACCCGTGGAATGGGTACCATGCAATATGACTTCAAAGGGTCTTCATTTGCTCACCGAACCTCTCCAGTCCTATCACTGCTGCGTTTATGCCCCTGTACACACGCTTGATTCTCTTTCGGAGACATAGCAATCCATAGGTTTTAAGATACTTCCTAGTCAGGTACATTCTTAGGCGTTTAATATGGGGTGTTGAGTCCATTTCGTTGAGCAAGGAGTAGCTCTTGTCTATTCCATATTTGGCTTAAGGAACTTTATCTGTGCTCATTTCAATCTCTGGTTTTATGCAGCACCCCAACTCACCTTTCCCCTTAAGCAAGCATAAGTTGGGTTTCTAAATTTGAGACCCTGTTCTGTTTTGTAATTCAGTTCCTATGTAGCCAAGTTTACATTCTGTGTATTAGTGATATCTTATGATGTTTCTTTTCCTGTGAGACTTACTTCAGTTAGAATCATCGTACCTGAATCCACTCATTATTCTGCTACGGGCCTGATGACATAGATTTCATTGCTGTGTGATATTGCATTGTACGTAAGTACCACAACTTCTTTATCCATTTTTCACTTTCTGTGATATTGTACTTGTACCTTAAGCCAGGTTCTTGTAAACAGAGCCGTCCCAACCTTTGGGGTGGCTGTGTCTTTTTGATTTTAATTTCCCTATTCTATAGGACGATAAGTGGAAGTGCCCTAAGCTCTGTTGCTTTGTTTTTTAGATGTTTCAGGAAACACCATACACTTCGAGTGGCTGTTGGCAATTTACATCCTGCCCATCAGCATAACAAGGCTCCCAGGTCTCCATGGCCTGTCCTGACTTTCTGGATTTTACACTTTTTTCAGATGGCCCTTTTGACCGGGGGGAAGTGAGACTTCATTGTAGTGCAGATTTCCTTTGCAAGCTTGCTTGGTTGGCCAAAAAGGGCGTATGCGTTTTTTCCTGAATATATTCAGGAAAAAACGCATACGCCCTTTTTGGCGAAGTGCATCATTGTGGACGTTCTGCCTCTTTTCCTATGCTTTAAATGCAATTCCAGTCTACCTCCTGAAATCGGTTTCCTGCAATTCTGCCCCGCTTTCAAGTCCTCTTGGCAGCCTTACTTCAGTATATTTTTGGACGATAGCTGTCATTTATAACTCTGCAGGTTTGTGAATTACAGTGTCCCTGAGCTCCTTTCTTCAACTCGCTTTCTCGTGAGCTGGCCGCAACACCGCAGGATTGCTTCAGGCCGTAATCTGGTTCCGGCACGGCACGCTGAGCCTTTGGTTAATTCCTCTTCCTGGTGGGAAATGAGAGTTAAATTTGCCCATCCAGATCCCTCCAGCTAGTCTCTCATTCGTTCTCCCTATTACTGTTCATCTTCCGCAGAAATTGCAAACTGGGCCAAACAGGAGGTTAAAGGCACTGACTCTCCAAGTCGGGAGAGTGTTAGTAAAGCATCTGGAATGTTGCACCCGAGTACCAGGGGACGAAAACTGACACATATTGGAACACATCTCCCGATCACACGGTTGATCATACTCTGGGTTCCACATGCATGTTTTAGCTGAAGGAAGAATACCTTAAACCTGGAGAGTTGAGACCCGTGGAATGGGTACCATGCAATATGACTTCAAAGGGTCTTCATTTGCTCACCGAACCTCTCCAGTCCTATCACTGCTGCGTTTATGCCCCTGTACACACGCTTGATTCTCTTTTGGAGACATAGTAATCCATAGGTTTTAAGATATTTCCTAGTCAGGTACATTCTTAGGCGTTTAATATGGGGTGTTGAGTCCATTTCGTTGAGCAAGGAGTAGCTCTTGTCTATTCCATATTTGGCTTAAGGAACTTTATCTGTGCTCATTTCAATCTCTGGTTTTATGCAGCACCCCAACTCACCTTTCCCCTTAAGCAAGCATAAGTTGGTTTTCTAAATTTGAGACCCTGTTCTGTTTTGTAATTCAGTTCCTGTGTAGCCAAGTTTACATTGCGTGTATTAGTGATATCTTATGATGTTTCTTTTTCTGTGTGACTTATTTCAGTTAGAATCATCATACCTGAATCCACTCATTATGCTGCTACGGGCCTGATGACATAGATTTCATTGCTGAGTGATACTGCATTGTACGTAAGTACCACAACTTCTTTATCCATTTTTCACTTTCTGCGATATTGAACTTGTACCGTAAACCAGGTTCTTGTAAACAGACCCGTCCCAACCTTTGAGGTGGCTGTGTCTTTTTGATTTTAATTTCCCTAAGCTATAGGACCATAAGTGCAATTGCCCTAGGCTCTGTTGCTTTGTTTTTTAGATGTTTCAGGAAACACCATACACTTCTCCCGAGTGGCTGTTGGCAATTTACATCCCGCCCATCAGCATAAGAAGGCTCCCAGTTCTCCATCGCCTGTCCTGCCTTTCTGGATTTTACACTTTTTTCAGATGGCCCTTTTGACCGGGGGGAAGTGAGACTTCATTGTAGTGCAGATTTCCTTTGCAAGCTTGCTTGGTTGGCCAAAAAGGGCGTATGCGTTTTTTCCTGAATATATTCAGGAAAAAACGCATACGCCCTTTTTGGCCAAGTGCATCATTGTGGACGTTCTGCCTCTTTTCCTATGCTTTAAATGCAATTCCAGTCTACCTCCTGAAATCGGTTTCCTGCAATACTGCCCCACTTTCAAGTCCTCTTGGCAGCCTTACTTCAGTATATTTTTGGACGATAGCTGTCATTTATAACTCTGCAGGTTTGTGAATTACAGTGCCCCTGAGCTCCTTTCTTCAACTCGCTTTCTCGTGAGCTGGCCGCAACACCGCAGGATGGCTTCAGGCCCTAATCTGGTTCTAGCACGGCACGTTGAGCCTTTGGTTAATTCCTCTTCCTGGTGCGAAATGAGAGTTAAATTTGCCCGTCCAGACACCTCCAGCTAGTCTGTCATTGGTTCTCCCTATTCCTGTTCATCTTCCGCAGAAATTGCAAACTGGGCCAAACAGGAGGTTACAGGCACTGACTCTCCAAGTCGGGAGAGTGTTAGTAAAGCGTCTGGAATGTTGCACCCGAGTACCAGGGGACAAAAACTGACACATATTTGAACACGTCTCCCGCTCACACGGTTGATCATACTCTGGGTTCCACATGCATGTTTTAGCTGAAGGAAGAATCCCTTAAACCTGGAAAGTTGAGACCCGTGGAATGGGTACCATGCAATATGACTTCAAAGGGTCTTCATTTGCTCACCGAACCTCTCCAATCCTATCACTGCTGCGTTTATGCCCCTGTACACACGCTTGATTCTCTTTCGGAGACATAGCAGTCCATAGGTTTTAAGATACTTCCTAGTCAGGTACATTCTTAGGCGTTTAATATGGGGTGTTGAGTCCATTTCGTTGAGCAAGGAGTAGCTCTTGTCTATTCCATATTTGGCTTAAGGAACTTTATCTGTGCTCATTTCAATCTCTGGTTTTATGCAGCACCCCAACTCACCTTTCCCCTTAAGCAAGCATAAGTTGGTTTTCTAAATTTGAGACCCTGTTCTGTTTTGTAATTCAGTTCCTGTGTAGCCAAGTTTACATTCCGTGTATTAGTGATATCTTATGATGTTTCTTTTTCTGTGTGATTTATTTCAGTTAGAATCATCATACCTGAATCCACTCATTATGCTGCTACGGGCCTGATGACATAGATTTCATTGCTGAGTGATACTGCATTGTACGTAAGTACCACAACTTCTTTATCCATTTTTCACTTTCTGCGATATTGAACTTGTACTGTAAACCAGGTTCTTGTAAACAGAGCCATCCCAACCTTTGAGGTGGCTGTGTCTTTTTGATTTTAATTTCCCTAAGCTATAGGACCATAAGTGGAAGTGCCCTAGGCTCTGTTGCTTTGTTTTTTAGATGTTTCAGGAAACACCATACACTTCTCCCGAGTGGCTGTTGGCAATTTACATCCCGCCCATCAGCATAACAAGGCTCCCAGTTCTCCATCGCCTGTCCTGCCTTTCTGGATTTTACACTTTTTTCAGATGGCCCTTTTGACCGGGGGGAAGTGAGACTTCATTGTAGTGCAGATTTCCTTTGCAAGCTTGCTTGGTTGGCCAAAAAGGGCGTATGCGTTTTTTCCTGAATATATTCAGGAAAAAACGCATACGCCCTTTCTGGCCAAGTGCATCATTGTGGACGTTCTGCCTCTTTTCCTATGCTTTAAATGCAATTCCAGTCTACCTCCTGAAATCGGTTTCCTGCAATTCTGCCCCGCTTTCAAGTCCTCTTGGCAGCCTTACTTCAGTATATTTTTGGACGATAGCTGTCATTTATAACTCTGCAGGTTTGTGAATTACAGTGCCCCTGAGCTCCTTTCTTCAACTCGCTTTCTCGTGAGCTGGCCGCAACACCGCAGGATGGCTTCAGGCCCTAATCTGGTTCCAGCACGGCACGTTGAGCCTTTGGTTAATTCCTCTTCCTGGTGGGAAATGAGAGTTAAATTTGCCCGTCCAGACACCTCCAGCTAGTCTCTCATTGGTTCTCCCTATTCGTGTTCATCTTCTGCAGAAATTGCAAACTGGGCCAAACAGGAGGTTAAAGGCACTGACTCTCGAAGTCGGGAGAGTGTTAGTAAAGCGTGTGGAATGTTGCACCCGAGTACCAGAGGATGAAAACTGAGACATATTGGAACATGTCTCCCGATCACACGGTTGATCATACTCTGGGTTCCACATGCATGTTTTAGCTGAAGGAAGATTCCCTTAAACCTGGAGAGTTGAGACCCGTGGAATGGGTACCATGCAATATGACTTCAAAGGGTCTTCATTTGCTCACCGAACCTCTCCAATCCTATCACTGCTGCGTTTATGCCCCTGTACACACGCTTGATTCTCTTTCGGAGACATAGCATTCCTTAGGTTTTAAGCTACTTACTAGTCAGGTACATTCTTAGGTGTTTAATATGGGGTGATGAGTCCGTTTCGTTGAGCAAGGAGTAGCTGTTGTCTATTCTATATTTGGCTAAAGGAACTTTATCTGTGCTCATTTCAATCTCTGGTTTTATGCAGCACCCCAACTCACCTTTCCCCTTAAGCAAGCATAAGTTGGGTTTCTAAATTTGAGACCCTGTTCTGTTTTGGAATTCAGTTCCTATGTAGCCAAGTTTACATTCCGTGTATTAGTGATATCTTATGATGTTTCTTTTCCTGTGAGACTTATTTCAGTTAGAATCATCGTACCTGAATCCACTCATTATGCTGCTACGGGCCTGATGACATAGATTTCATTGCTGAGTGATATTGCATTGTATGTAAGTACCACAACTTCTTTATCCATTTCTCACTTTCTGCGATATTGAACTTGTACCGTAAACCACCTTCTTGTAAACAGAGCCGTCCTAACCTTTGGGGTGGCTGTGTCTTTTTGATTTTAATTTCCTTAAGCTATAGGACCATAAGTGGAAGTGCCCTAGGCTCTGTTGCTTTGTTTTTTAGATGTTTCAGGAAACACCATACACTTCTCCCGAGTGGCTGTTGGCAATTGACATCCCGCCCATCAGCATAACAAGGCTCCCAGTTCTCCATGGCCTGTCCTGCCTTTCTGGATTTTACACTTTTTTCAGATGGCCCTTTTGACCGGGGGGAAGTGAGACTTCATTGTAGTGCAGATTTCCTTTGCAAGCTTGCTTGGTTGGCCAAAAAGGGCGTATGCGTTTTTTCCTGAATATATTCAGGAAAAAACGCATACGCCCTTTTTGGCCAAGTGCATCATTGTGGACGTTCTGCCTCTTTTCCTATGCTTTAAATGCAATTCCAGTCTACCTCCCGAAATCGGTTTCCTGCAATTCTGCCCCGCTTTCAAGTCCTCTTGGCAGCCTTACTTCAGTATATTTTTGGACGATAGCTATCATTTATAACTCGGCAGGTTTGTGAATTACAGTGCCCCAGAGCTCCTTTCTTCAACTCGCTTTCTCGTGAGCTGGCCGCAACACCGCAGGATAGCTTCAGGCCCTAATCTGGTTCCGGCACGGCACGCTGAGCCTTTGGTTAATTCCTCTTCCTGGTGCGAAATGAGAGTTAAATTTGCCCGTCAAGACACCTCCAGCTAGTCTGTCATTGGTTCTCCCTATTCCTGTTCATCTTCCGCAGAAATTGCAAACTGGGCCAAACAGGAGGTTAAAGGCACTGACTCTCCAAGTCGCGAGAGTGTTAGTAAAGCGTCTGGAATGTTGCACCCGAGTACCAGGGGACGAAAACTGACACATATTGGAACACGTCTCCCGCTCACATGGTTGATCATACTCTGGGTTCCACATGCATTTTTTAGCTGAAGGAAGAATACCTTAAACCTGGAGAGTTGAGACCCGTGGAATGGGTACCATGCAATATGACTTCAAAGGGTCTTCATTTGCTCACCGAACCTCTCCAGTCCTATCACTGCTGCGTTTATGCCCCTGTACACACGCTTGATTCTCTTTCGGAGACATAGCAATCCATAGGTTTTAAGATACTTCCTAATCAGGTACACTCTTAGGCGTTTAATATGGGGTGTTGAGTCCATTTCGTTGAGCAAGGAGTAGCTCTTGTCTATTCCATATTTGGCTTAAGGAACTTTATCTGTGCTCATTTCAATCTCTGGTTTTATGCAGCACGCCAACTCACCTTTCCCCTTAAGCAAGCATAAGTTGGGTTTCTAAATTTGAGACCCTGTTCTGTTTTGTAATTCAGTTCCTGTGTAGCCAAGTTTACATTCCGTGTATTAGTGCTATCTTATGATGTTTCTTTTTCTGTGAGACTTATTTCATTTAGAATCATCGTACCTGAATCCACTCATTATGCTGCTACGGGCCTGATGACATAGATTTCATTGGTGAGTGATACTGCATTGTACGTAAGTACCACAACTTCTTTATCCATTTTTCACTTTCTGCGATATTGAACTTGTACCGTAAACCACGTTCTTGTAAACAGAGCCGTCCCAACATTTGGGGTGGCTGTGTCTTTTTGATTTTAATTTCCCTAAGCTATAGGACCATAAGTGGAAGTGCCCTAGGCTCTGTTGCTTTGTTTTTTAGATGTTTCAGGAAACACCATACACTTCTCCCGAGTGGCTGTTGGCAATTGACATCCCGCCCATCAGCATAACAAGGCTCCCACTTCTCCATGGCCTGTCCTGCCTTTCTGGATTTTACACTTTTTTCAGATGGCCCTTTTGACCGGGGGGAAGTGAGACTTCATTGTAGTGCAGATTTCCTTTGCAAGCTTGCTTGGTTGGCCAAAAAGGGCGTATGCGTTTTTTCCTGAATATATTCAGGAAAAAACGCATACGCCCTTTTTGGCCAAGTGCATCATTGTGGACGTTCTGCCTCTTTTCCTATGCTTTAAATGCAATTCCAGTCTACCTCCCGAAATCGGTTTCCTGCAATTCTGCCCCGCTTTCAAGTCCTCTTGGCAGCCTTACTTCAGTATATTTTTGGACGATAGCTATCATTTATAACTCGGCAGGTTTGTGAATTACAGTGCCCCAGAGCTCCTTTCTTCAACTCGCTTTCTCGTGAGCTGGCCGCAACACCGCAGGATAGCTTCAGGCCCTAATCTGGTTCCGGCACGGCACGCTGAGCCTTTGGTTAATTCCTCTTCCTGGTGCGAAATGAGAGTTAAATTTGCCCGTCAAGACACCTCCAGCTAGTCTGTCATTGGTTCTCCCTATTCCTGTTCATCTTCCGCAGAAATTGCAAACTGGGCCAAACAGGAGGTTAAAGGCACTGACTCTCCAAGTCGCGAGAGTGTTAGTAAAGCGTCTGGAATGTTGCACCCGAGTACCAGGGGACGAAAACTGACACATATTGGAACACGTCTCCCGCTCACATGGTTGATCATACTCTGGGTTCCACATGCATTTTTTAGCTGAAGGAAGAATACCTTAAACCTGGAGAGTTGAGACCCGTGGAATGGGTACCATGCAATATGACTTCAAAGGGTCTTCATTTGCTCACCGAACCTCTCCAGTCCTATCACTGCTGCGTTTATGCCCCTGTACACACGCTTGATTCTCTTTCGGAGACATAGCAATCCATAGGTTTTAAGATACTTCCTAATCAGGTACACTCTTAGGCGTTTAATATGGGGTGTTGAGTCCATTTCGTTGAGCAAGGAGTAGCTCTTGTCTATTCCATATTTGGCTTAAGGAACTTTATCTGTGCTCATTTCAATCTCTGGTTTTATGCAGCACGCCAACTCACCTTTCCCCTTAAGCAAGCATAAGTTGGGTTTCTAAATTTGAGACCCTGTTCTGTTTTGTAATTCAGTTCCTGTGTAGCCAAGTTTACATTCCGTGTATTAGTGCTATCTTATGATGTTTCTTTTTCTGTGAGACTTATTTCAGTTAGAATCATCGTACCTGAATCCACTCATTATGCTGCTACGGGCCTGATGACATAGATTTCATTGGTGAGTGATACTGCATTGTACGTAAGTACCACAACTTCTTTATCCATTTTTCACTTTCTGCGATATTGAACTTGTACCGTAAACCACGTTCTTGTAAACAGAGCCGTCCCAACCTTTGGGGTGGCTGTGTCTGTTTGATTTTAATTTCCCTAAGCTATAGGACCATAAGTGAAAGTGCCCTAGGCTCTGTTGCTTTGTTTTTTAGATGTTTCAGGAAACACCATACACTTCTCCCCATTGGCTGTTGGCAATTTACATCCCGCCCATCAGCATAACAAGGCTCCCACTTCTCCATGGCCTGTCCTGCCTTTCTGGATTTTACACTTTTTTCAGATGGCCCTTTTGACCGGTGGGAAGTGAGACTTCATTGTAGTGCAGATTTCCTTTGCAAGCTTGCTTGGTTGGCCAAAAAGTGCGTGTGCGTTTTTTCCTGAATATATTCAGGAAAAAACGCATACGCCCTTTTTGGCCAAGTGCATCATTGTGGACGTTCTGCCTCTTTTCCTATGCTTTAAATGCAATTCCAGTCTACCTCCTGAAATCGGTTTCCTGCAATTCTGCCCCGCTTTCAAGTCCTCTTGGCAGCCTTACTTCAGTATATTTTTGGACGATACCTGTCATTTATAACTCAGCAAGTTTGTGAATTACAGTGCCCCTGAGCTCCTTTCTTCAACTCGCTTTCTCGTGAGCTGGCCGCAACACCACAGGATGGCTTCAGGCCCTAATCTGGTTCTGGCACGGCACGCTGAACCTTTGGTTAATTCCTCTTCCTGGTGGGAAATGAGAGTTAAATTTGCCCGTCCAGACACCTCCAGCTAGTCTCTCATTGGTTCTCCCTATTCGTGTTCATCTTCTGCAGAAATTGCAAACTGGGCCAAACAGGAGGTTAAAGGCACTGACTCTCGAAGTCGGGAGAGTGTTAGTAAAGCGTGTGGAATGTTGCACCCGAGTACCAGAGGATGAAAACTGAGACATATTGGAACACGTCTCCCGATCACACGGTTGATCATACTCTGGGTTCCACATGCATGTTTTAGCTGAAGGAAGATTCCCTTAAACCTGGAGAGTTGAGACCCGTGGAATGGGTACCATGCAATATGACTTCAAAGGGTCTTCATTTGCTCACCGAACCTCTCCAATCCTATCACTGCTGCGTTTATGCCCCTGTACACACGCTTGATTCTCTTTCGGAGACATAGCATTCCTTAGGTTTTAAGCTACTTACTAGTCAGGTACATTCTTAGGTGTTTAATATGGGGTGATGAGTCCGTTTCGTTGAGCAAGGAGTAGCTCTTGTCTATTCCATATTTGGCTAAAGGAACTTTATCTGTGCTCATTTCAATCTCTGGTTTTATGCAGCACCCCAACTCACCTTTTCCCTTAAGCAAGCATAAGTTGGGTTTCTAAATTTGAGACCCTGTTCTGTTTTGTAATTCAGTTCCTATGTAGCCAAGTTTACATTCCGTGTATTAGTGATATCTTATGATGTTTCTTTTCCTGTGAGACTTATTTCAGTTAGAATCATCGTACCTGAATCCACTCATTATGCTGCTACGGGCCTGATGACATAGATTTCATTGCTGAGTGATATTGCATTGTATGTAAGTACCACAACTTCTTTATCCATTTTTCACTTTCTGCGATATTGAACTTGTACCGTAAACCACGTTCTTGTAAACAGAGCCGTCCTAACCTTTGGGGTGGCTTTGTCTTTTTGATTTTAATTTCCCTAAGCTATAGGACCATAAGTGGAAGTGCCCTAGGCTCTGTTGCTTTGTTTTTTAGATGTTTCAGGAAACACCATACACTTCTCCCGAGTGGCTGTTGGCAATTGACATCCCGCCCATCAGCATAACAAGGCTCCCAGTTCTCCATGGCCTGTCCTGCCTTTCTGGATTTTACACTTTTTTCAGATGGCCCTTTTGACCGGGGGGAAGTGAGACTTCATTGTAGTGCAGATTTCCTTTGCAAGCTTGCTTGGTTGGCCAAAAAGGGCGTATGCGTTTTTTCCTGAATATATTCAGGAAAAAACGCATACGCCCTTTTTGGCCAAGTGCATCATTGTGGACGTTCTGCCTCTTTTCCTATGCTTTAAATGCAATTCCAGTCTACCTCCCGAAATCGGTTTCCTGCAATTCTGCCCCGCTTTCAAGTCCTCTTGGCAGCCTTACTTCAGTATATTTTTGGACGATAGCTATCATTTATAACTCGGCAGGTTTGTGAATTACAGTGCCCCTGAGCTCCTTTCTTCAACTCGCTTTCTCGTGAGCTGGCCGCAACACCGCAGGATAGCTTCAGGCCCTAATCTGGTTCCGGCACGGCACGCTGAGCCTTTGGTTAATTCCTCTTCCTGCTGCGAAATGAGAGTTAAATTTGCCCGTCAAGACACCTCCAGCTAGTCTGTCATTGGTTCTCCCTATTCCTGTTCATCTTCCGCAGAAATTGCAAACTGGGCCAAACAGGAGGTTAAAGGCACTGACTCTCCAAGTCGGGAGAGTGTTAGTAAAGCGTCTGGAATGTTGCACCCGAGTACCAGGGGACGAAAACTGACACATATTGGAACACGTCTCCCGCTCACATGGTTGATCATACTCTGGGTTCCACATGCATTTTTTAGCTGAAGGAAGAATACCTTAAACCTGGAGAGTTGAGACCCGTGGAATGGGTACCATG
Source organism: Lagenorhynchus albirostris (assembly GCF_949774975.1). Taxonomy (NCBI): domain Eukaryota; kingdom Metazoa; phylum Chordata; class Mammalia; order Artiodactyla; family Delphinidae; genus Lagenorhynchus; species Lagenorhynchus albirostris. Next base: position 96,821,026 of record NC_083100.1, on the reverse strand, counting down.
CAATATGACTTCAAAGGGTCTTCATTTGCTCACCGAACCTCTCCAGTCCTATCACTGCTGCGTTTATGCCCCTGTACACACGCTTGATTCTCTTTCGGAGACATAGCAATCCATAGGTTTTAAGATACTTCCTAGTCAGGTACACTCTTAGGCGTTTAATATGGGGTGTTGAGTCCATTTCGTTGAGCAAGGAGTAGCTCTTGTCTATTCCATATTTGGCTTAAGGAACTTTATCTGTGCTCATTTCAATCTCTGGTTTTATGCAGCACACCAACTCACCTTTCCCCTTAAGCAAGCATAAGTTGGGTTTCTAAATTTGAGACCCTGTTCTGTTTTGTAATTCAGTTCCTGTGTAGCCAAGTTTACATTCCGTGTATTAGTGCTATCTTATGATGTTTCATTTTCTGTGAGACTTATTTCAGTTAGAATCATCGTACCTGAATCCACTCATTATGCTGCTACGGGCCTGATGACATAGATTTCATTGGTGAGTGATACTGCATTGTACGTAAGTACCACAACTTCTTTATCCATTTTTCACTTTCTGTGATATTGAACTTGTACCGTAAACCACGTTCTTGTAAACAGAGCCGTCCCAACCTTTGGGGTGGCTGTGTCTTTTTGATTTTAATTTCCCTAAGCTATAGGACCATAAGTGGAAGTGCCCTAGGCTCTGTTGCTTTGTTTTTTAGATGTTTCAGGAAACACCATACACTTCTCCCGAGTGGCTGTTGGCAATTGACATCCCGCCCATCAGCATAACAAGGCTCCCACTTCTCCATGGCCTGTCCTGCCTTTCTGGATTTTACACTTTTTTCAGATGGCCCTTTTGACCGGGGGGAAGTGAGACTTCATTGTAGTGCAGATTTCCTTTGCAAGCTTGCTTGGTTGGCCAAAAAGGGCATATGCGTTTTTTCCTGAATATATTCAGGAAAAAACGCATACGCCCTTTTTGGCCAAGTGCATCATTGTGGACGTTCTGCCTCTTTTCCTATGCTTTAAATGCAATTCCAGTCTACCTCCTGAAATCGGTTTCCTGCAATTCTGCCCCGCTTCCAAGTCCTCTTGGCAGCCTTACTTCAGTATATTTTTGGACGATAGCTGTCATTTATAACTCGGCAGGTTTGTGAATTACAGTGCCCCTGAGCACCTTTCTTCAACTCGCTTTCTCGTGAGCTGGCCGCAACACCGCAGGATTGCTTCGGGCCCTAATCTTGTTCCGGCACGGCACGCTGAGCCTTTGGTTAATTCCTCTTCCTGGTGGGAAATGAGAGTTAAATTTGCCCGTCCAGACACCTCCAGCTAGTCTGTCATTGGTTCTCCCTATTCCTGTTCATCTTCCGCAGAAATTGCAAACTGGGCCAAACAGGAGGTTAAAGGCACTGACTCTCCAAGTCGGGAGAGTGTTAGTAAAGCGTCTGGAATGTTGCACCCGAGTACCTGGGGACGAAAACTGACACATATTGGAACACGTCTCCCGATCACACGGTTGATCATACTCTGGGTTCCACATGCATGTTTTAGCTGAAGGAAGAATCCCTTAAACCTGGAGAGTTGAGACCCGTGGAATGGGTACCATGCAATATGACTTCAAAGGGTCTTCATTTGCTCACCAAACCTCTCCAATCCTATCACTGCTGCGTTTATGCCCCTGTACACACGCTTGATTCTCTTTCGGAGACATAGCATTCCTTAGGTTTTAAGCTACTTACTAGTCAGGTACATTCTTAGGTGTTTAATATGGGGTGATGAGTCCATTTCGTTGAGTAAGGAGTAGCTCTTGTCTATTCCATATTTGGCTTAAGGAACTTTATCTGTGCTCATTTCAATCTCTGGTTTTATGCAGCACGCCAACTCACCTTTCCCCTTAAGGAAGCATAAGTTGGTTTTCTAAATTTGAGACCCTGTTCTGTTTTGTAATTCAGTTCCTATGTAGCCAAGTTTACATTCCGTGTATTAGTGATATCTTATGATGTTTCTTTTTCTGTGAGACTTATTTCAGTTAGAATCATCGTACCTGAATCCACTCATTATGCTGCTACGGGCCTGATGACATAGATTTCATTGCTGAGTGATATTGCATTGTACGTAAGTACCACAACTTCTTTATCCATTTTTCACTTTCTGCGATATTGAACTTGTACCCTAAACCAGGTTCTTGTAAACAGAGCCGTCCCAACCTTTGGGGTGGCTGTGTCTGTTTGATTTTAATTTCCCTAAGCTATAGGACCATAAGTGGAAGTGCCCTAGGCTCTGTTGCTTTGTTTTTTAGATGTTTCAGGAAACACCATACACTTCTCCCGAGTGGCTGTTGGCAATTGACATCCCGCCCATCAGCATAACAAGGCTCCCACTTCTCCATGGCCTGTCCTGCCTTTCTGGATTTTACACTTTTTTCAGATGGCCCTTTTGACCGGTGGGAAGTGAGACTTCATTGTAGTGCAGATTTCCTTTGCAAGCTTGCTTGGTTGGCCAAAAAGGGCGTGTGCGTTTTTTCCTGAATATATTCAGGAAAAAACGCATACGCCCTTTTTGGCCAAGTGCATCATTGTGGACGTTCTGCCTCTTTTCCTATGCTTTAAATGCAATTCCAGTCTACCTCCTGAAATCGGTTTCCTGCAATTCTGCCCCGCTTTCAAGTCCTCTTGGCAGCCTTACTTCAGTATATTTTTGGACGATACCTGTCATTTATAACTCAGCAAGTTTGTGAATTACAGTGCCCCTGAGCTCCTTTCTTCAACTCGCTTTCTCGTGAGCTGGCCGCAACACCACAGGATGGCTTCAGGCCCTAATCTGGTTCTGGCACGGCACGCTGAACCTTTGGTTAATTCCTCTTCCTGGTGGGAAATGAGAGTTAAATTTGCCCGTCCAGACACCTCCAGCTAGTCTCTCATTGGTTCTCCCTATTCGTGTTCATCTTCTGCAGAAATTGCAAACTGGGCCAAACAGGAGGTTAAAGGCACTGACTCTCGAAGTCGGGAGAGTGTTAGTAAAGCGTGTGGAATGTTGCACCCGAGTACCAGAGGATGAAAACTGAGACATATTGGAACACGTCTCCCGATCACACGGTTGATCATACTCTGGGTTCCACATGCATGTTTTAGCTGAAGGAAGATTCCCTTAAACCTGGAGAGTTGAGACCCGTGGAATGGGTACCATGCAATATGACTTCAAAGGGTCTTCATTTGCTCACCGAACCTCTCCAATCCTATCACTGCTGCGTTTATGCCCCTGTACACACGCTTGATTCTCTTTCGGAGACATAGCATTCCTTAGGTTTTAAGCTACTTACTAGTCAGGTACATTCTTAGGTGTTTAATATGGGGTGATGAGTCCGTTTCGTTGAGCAAGGAGTAGCTCTTGTCTATTCCATATTTGGCTAAAGGAACTTTATCTGTGCTCATTTCAATCTCTGGTTTTATGCAGCACCCCAACTCACCTTTCCCCTTAAGCAAGCATAAGTTGGGTTTCTAAATTTGAGACCCTGTTCTGTTTTGTAATTCAGTTCCTATGTACCCAAGTTTACATTCCGTGTATTAGTGATATCTTATGATGTTTCTTTTCCTGTGAGACTTATTTCAGTTAGAATCATCGTACCTGAATCCACTCATTATGCTGCTACGGGCCTGATGACATAGATTTCATTGCTGAGTGATATTGCATTGTATGTAAGTACCACAACTTCTTTATCCATTTTTCACTTTCTGCGATATTGAACTTGTACTGTAAACCAGGTTCTTGTAAACAGAGCCATCCCAACCTTTGAGGTGGCTGTGTCTTTTTGATTTTAATTTCCCTAAGCTATAGGACCATAAGTGGAAGTGCCCTAGGCTCTGTTGCTTTGTTTTTTAGATGTTTCAGGAAACACCATACACTTCTCCCGAGTGGCTGTTGGCAATTGACATCCCGCCCATCAGCATAACAAGGCTCCCAGTTCTCCATGGCCTGTCCTGCGTTTCTGGATTTTACACTTTTTTCAGATGGCCCTTTTGACCGGGGGGAAGTGAGACTTCATTGTAGTGCAGATTTCCTTTGCAAGCTTGCTTGGTTGGCCAAAAAGGGCGTATGCGTTTTTTCCTGAATATATTCAGGAAAAAACGCATACGCCCTTTTTGGCCAAGTGCATCATTGTGGACGTTCTGCCTCTTTTCCTATGCTTTAAATGCAATTCCAGTCTACCTCCCGAAATCGGTTTCCTGCAATTCTGCCCCGCTTTCAAGTCCTCTTGGCAGCCTTACTTCAGTATATTTTTGGACGATAGCTATCATTTATAACTCTGCAGGTTTGTGAATTACAGTGCCCCTGAGCTCCTTTCTTCAACTCGCTTTCTCGTGAGCTGGCCGCAACACCGCAGGATAGCTTCAGGCCCTAATCTGGTTCCGGCACGGCACGCTGAGCCTTTGGTTAATTCCTCTTCCTGGTGCGAAATGAGAGTTAAATTTGCCCGTCAAGACACCTCCAGCTAGTCTGTCATTGGTTCTCCCTATTCCTGTTCATCTTCCGCAGAAATTGCAAACTGGGCCAAACAGGAGGTTAAAGGCACTGACTCTCCAAGTCGGGAGAGTGTTAGTAAAGCGTCTGGAATGTTGCACCCGAGTACCAGGGGACGAAAACTGACACATATTGGAACACGTCTCCCGCTCACATGGTTGATCATACTCTGGGTTCCACATGCATTTTTTAGCTGAAGGAAGAATACCTTAAACCTGGAGAGTTGAGACCCGTGGAATGGGTACCATGCAATATGACTTCAAAGGGTCTTCATTTGCTCACCGAACCTCTCCAGTCCTATCACTGCTGCGTTTATGCCCCTGTACACACGCTTGATTCTCTTTCGGAGACATAGCAATCCATAGGTTTTAAGATACTTCCTAGTCAGGTACACTCTTAGGCGTTTAATATGGGGTGTTGAGTCCATTTCGTTGAGCAAGGAGTAGCTCTTGTCTATTCCATATTTGGCTTAAGGAACTTTATCTGTGCTCATTTCAATCTCTGGTTTTATGCAGCACCCCAACTCACCTTTCCCCTTAAGCAAGCATAAGTTGGGTTTCTAAATTTGAGACCCTGTTCTGTTTTGTAATTCAGTTCCTGTGTAGCCAAGTTTACATTCCGTGTATTAGTGCTATCTTATGATGTTTCTTTTTCTGTGAGACTTATTTCAGTTAGAATCATCGTACCTGAATCCACTCATTATGCTGCTACGGGCCTGATGACATAGATTTCATTGGTGAGTGATACTGCATTGTACGTAAGTACCACAACTTCTTTATCCATTTTTCACTTTCTGCGATATTGAACTTGTACCGTAAACCACGTTCTTGTAAACAGAGCCGTCCCAACCTTTGGGGTGGCTGTGTCTTTTTGATTTTAATTTCCCTAAGCTATAGGACCATAAGTGGAAGTGCCCTAGGCTCTGTTGCTTTGTTTTTTAGATGTTTCAGGAAACACCATACACTTCTCCCGAGTGGCTGTTGGCAATTGACATCCCGCCCATCAGCATAACAAGGCTCCCACTTCTCCATGGCCTGTCCTGCCTTTCTGGATTTTACACTTTTTTCAGATGGCCCTTTTGACCGGGGGGGAAGTGAGACTTCATTGTAGTGCAGATTTCCTTTGCAAGCTTGCTTGGTTGGCCAAAAAGGGCGTATGCGTTTTTTCCTGAATATAGTCAGGAAAAAACGCATATGCCCTTTTTGGCCAAGTGCATCATTGTGGACGTTCTGCCTCTTTTCCTATGCTTTAAATGCAATTCCAGTCTACCTCCTGAAATCGGTTTCCTGCAATTCTGCCCCGCTTCCAAGTCCTCTTGGCAGCCTTACTTCAGTATATTTTTGGACGATAGCTGTCATTTATAACTCGGCAGGTTTGTGAATTACAGTGCCCCTGAGCTCCTTTCTTCAACTCGCTTTCTCGTGAGCTGGCCGCAACACCGCAGGATTGCTTCAGGCCGTAATCTGGTTCCGGCACGGCACGCTGAGCCTTTGGTTCATTCCTCTTCCTGGTGGGAAATGAGAGTTAAATTTGCCCATCCAGATCCCTCCAGCTAGTCTCTCATTCGTTCTCCCTATTACTGTTCATCTTCCGCAGAAATTGCAAACTGGGCCAAACAGGAGGTTAAAGGCACTGACTCTCCAAGTCGGGAGAGTGTTAGTAAAGCATCTGGAATGTTGCACCCGAGTACCAGGGGACGAAAACTGACACATATTGGAACACGTCTCCCGATCACACGGTTGATCATACTCTGGGTTCCACATGCATGTTTTAGCTGAAGGAAGAATACCTTAAACCTGGAGAGTTGAGACCCGTGGAATGGGTACCATGCAATATGACTTCAAAGGGTCTTCATTTGCTCACCGAACCTCTCCAGTCCTATCACTGCTGCGTTTATGCCCCTGTACACATGCTTGATTCTCTTTCGGAGACATAGTAATCCATAGGTTTTAAGATATTTCCTAGTCAGGTACATTCTTAGGCGTTTAATATGGGGTGTTGAGTCCATTTCGTTGAGCAAGGAGTAGCTCTTGTCTATTCCATATTTGGCTTAAGGAACTTTATCTGTGCTCATTTCAATCTCTGGTTTTATGCAGCACCCCAACTCACCTTTCCCCTTAAGCAAGCATAAGTTGGTTTTCTAAATTTGAGACCCTGTTCTGTTTTGTAATTCAGTTCCTGGGTAGCCAAGTTTACATTGCGTGTATTAGTGATATCTTATGATGTTTCTTTTTCTGTGTGACTTATTTCAGTTAGAATCATCATACCTGAATGCACTCATTATGCTGCTACGGGCCTGATGACATAGATTTCATTGCTGAGTGATACTGCATTGTACGTAAGTACCACAACTTCTTTATCCATTTTTCACTTTCTGCGATATTGAACTTGTACCGTAAACCAGGTTCTTGTAAACAGACCCGTCCCAACCTTTGAGGTGGCTGTGTCTTTTTGATTTTAATTTCCCTAAGCTATAGGACCATAAGTGCAATTGCCCTAGGCTCTGTTGCTTTGTTTTTTAGATGTTTCAGGAAACACCATACACTTCTCCCGAGTGGCTGTTGGCCATTTACATCCCGCCCATCAGCATAAGAAGGCTCCCAGTTCTCCATCGCCTGTCCTGCCTTTCTGGATTTTACACTTTTTTCAGATGGCCCTTTTGACCGGGGGGAAGTGAGACTTCATTGTAGTGCAGATTTCCTTTGCAAGCTTGCTTGGTTGGCCAAAAAGGGCGTATGCGTTTTTTCCTGAATATATTCAGGAAAAAACGCATACGCCCTTTTTGGCCAAGTGCATCATTGTGGACGTTCTGCCTCTTTTCCTATGCTTTAAATGCAATTCCAGTCTACCTCCTGAAATCGGTTTCCTGCAATACTGCCCCACTTTCAAGTCCTCTTGGCAGCCTTACTTCAGTATATTTTTGGACGATAGCTGTCATTTATAACTCTGCAGGTTTGTGAATTACAGTGCCCCTGAGCTCCTTTCTTCAACTCGCTTTCTCGTGAGCTGGCCGCAACACCACAGGATGGCTTCAGGCCCTAATCTGGTTCCAGCACGGCACGTTGAGCCTTTGGTTAATTCCTCTTCCTGGTGCGAAATGAGAGTTAAATTTGCCCGTCCAGACACCTCCAGCTAGTCTGTCATTGGTTCTCCCTATTCCTGTTCATCTTCCGCAGAAATTGCAAACTGGGCCAAACAGGAGGTTAAAGGCACTGACTCTCCAAGTCGGGAGAGTGTTCGTAAAGCGTCTGGAATGTTGCACCCGAGTACCAGGGGACGAAAACTGACACATATTTGAACACGTCTCCCGCTCACATGGTTGATCATACTCTGGGTTCCACATGCATGTTTTAGCTGAAGGAAGAATCCCTTAAACCTGGAAAGTTGAGACCCGTGGAATGGGTACCATGCAATATGACTTCAAAGGGTCTTCATTTGCTCACAGAACCTCTCCAATCCTATCACTGCTGCGTTTATGCCCCTGTACACACGCTTGATTCTCTTTCGGAGACATAGCAATCCATAGGTTTTAAGATACTTCCTAGTCAGGTACACTCTTAGGCGTTTAATATGGGGTGTTGAGTCCATTTCCTTGAGCAAGGAGTAGCTCTTGTCTATTCCATATTTGGCTTAAGGAACTTTATCTGTGCTCATTTCAATCTCTGGTTTTATGCAGCACGCCAACTCACCTTTCCCCTTAAGCAAGCATAAGTTGGTTTTCTAAATTTGAGACCCTGTTCTGTTTTGTAATTCAGTTCCTGTGTAGCCAAGTTTACATTCCGTGTATTAGTGATATCTTATGATGTTTCTTTTTCTGTGTGACTTATTTCAGTTAGAATCATCGTACCTGAATCCACTCATTATGCTGCTACGGGCCTGATGACATAGATTTCATTGCTGTGTGATATTGCATTGTACGTAAGTACCACAACTTCTATCCATTTTTCACTTTCTGTGATATTGTACTTGTACCGTAAGCCAGGTTCTTGTAAACAAAGCCGTCCCAACTTTTGGGGTGGCTGTGTCTTTTTGATTTTAATTTCCCTATTCTATAGGACGATAAGTGGAAGTGCCCTAAGCTCTGTTGCTTTGTTTTTTAGATGTTTCAGGAAACACCATACACTTCTCCCGAGTGGCTGTTGGTAATTTACATCCTGCCCATCAGCATAACAAGGCTCCCAGGTCTCCATGGGCTGTCCTGACTTTCTGGATTTTACACTTTTTTCAGATGGCCCTTTTGACCGGGGGGAAGTGAGACTTCATTGTAGTGCAGATTTCCTTTGCAAGCTTGCTTGGTTGGCCAAAAAGGGCGTATGCGTTTTTTCCTGAATATATTCAGGAAAAAACGCATACGCCCTTTTTGGCCAAGTGCATCATTGTGGACGTTCTGCCTCTTTTCCTATGCTTTAAATGCAATTCCAGTCTACCTCCTGAAATCGGTTTCCTGCAATTCTGCCCCACTTTCAAGTCCTCTTGGCAGCCTTACTTCAGTATATTTTTGGACGATAGCTGTCATTTATAACTCTGCAGGTTTGTGAATTACAGTGCCCCTGAGCTCCTTTCTTCAACTCGCTTTCTCGTGAGCGGCCCGCAACACCGCAGGATTGCTTCACGCCCTAATCTGGTTCCGGCACGGCACGCTGAGCCTTTGGTTAATTCCTCTTCCTGGTGGGAAATGAGAGTTAAATTTGCCCATCCAGACCCCTCCAGCTAGTCTCTCATTCGTTCTCAATATTCCTGTTCATCTTCCGCAGAAATTGCAAACTGGGCCAAACAGGAGGTTACAGGCACTGACTCTCCAAGTCGGGAGAGTGTTAGTAAAGCGTCTGGAATGTTGCACCCGAGTACCAGGGGACGAAAACTGACACATATTTGAACACGTCTCCCGCTCACATGGTTGATCATACTCTGGGTTCCACATGCATGTTTTAGCTGAAGGAAGAATACCTTAAACCTGGAAAGTTGAGACCCGTGGAATGGGTACCATGCAATATGACTTCAAAGGGTCTTCATTTGCTCACCGAACCTCTCCAGTCCTATCACTGCTGCGTTTATGCCCCTGTACACACGCTTGATTCTCTTTCGGAGACATAGCAGTCCATAGGTTTTAAGATACTTCCTAGTCAGGTACATTCTTAGGCGTTTAATATGGGGTGTTGAGTCCATTTCGTTGAGCAAGGAGTAGCTCTTGTCTATTCCATATTTGGCTTAAGGAACTTTATCTGTGCTCATTTCAATCTCTGGTTTTATGCAGCACCCCAACTCACCTTTCCCCTTAAGCAAGCATAAGTTGGTTTTCGAAATTTGAGACCCTGTTCTGTTTTGTAATTCAGTTCCTGTGTAGCCAAGTTTACATTCCGTGTATTAGTGCTATCTTATGATGTTTCTTTTTCTGTGAGACTTATTTCAGTTAGAATCATCGTACCTGAATCCACTCATTATGCTGCTACGGGCCTGATGACATAGATTTCATTGCTGTGTGATATTGCATTGTACGTAAGTACCACAACTTCTTTATCCATTTTTCACTTTCTGTGATATTGTACTTGTACCGTAAGCCAGGTTCTTGTAAACAGAGCCGTCCCAACCTTTGGGGTGGCTGTGTCTTTTTGATTTTAATTTCTCTAAGCTATAGGACCATAAGTGGAAGTTCCCTAGGCTCTGTTGCTTTGATTTTTAGATGTTTCAGGAAACACCATACACATCTCCCGAGTGGCTGTTGGCAAATAACATCCCGCCCATCATCATAACAAGGCTCCCTGTTCTCCATGGCCTGTCCTGCCTTTCTGGATTTTACACTTTTTTCAGATGGCCCTTTTGACCGGGGGGAAGTGAGACTTCATTGTAGTGCAGATTTCCTTTGCAAGCTTGCTTGGTTGGCCAAAAAGGGCGTATGCGTTTTTTCCTGAATATATTCAGGAAAAAACGCATACGCCCTTTTTGGGCAAGTCAGGTTTTTGAATTGCAGTGGCCCTTAGCTCCATTTTTCAGCTCTTAGTTTTGTGATCTTGCCCCATAACCACAGGATTCCTTGAAGCCCTATTCTTCTTCTGGGCACCTTGCTGGGCCTTTGGTTCATTCTTCTTACTGATGTGAAATTAGAGTGACATGTGCCCATTGAAACCGCTTAAGCTAGTTTCTCACTGGTTCCCCCTATTCCCATTCATCCTCCGCACTAACTGAAGACTGTGCGATACCAGAACTTAAAGGCATTGACTCTCCATGTGGGGATGTTGTTAGTAAAGCGGCTGGAATGTCGATCCGGAGCCCCAGGAGAGGAAAAATGTGGTGCGTTTTAGAAACCTTTCCCGATCAGTCGCTGGGTTTCCCAAGCATGGTTTAGCTGTAGGAAGATTCCCTTCAACCTGGAGTGTTGGGACCCTTGGAATGAGTAGCATGAAGTATTGCATTAAACTTTCGGCAGTTGCTCACCGAAGCTCACCAATCCTCTCAGCCCCAAGTGTCCAGCCTTATGTCTTATCCAGCTGTGGGTTTATATGTGGTCAATCCAGGTTGCATCACAGCCCCTGAGCGAATTTTGTAAGAATTTTTCTCTCTTTCATTGTTTCTGCGTTTTGTTTTTAACATTTATTTCTATAATGGGGTTTAGCTCATTTTCACTGCTGTGTTTGTGCTGCTCTGCACACGCTTGATTCCCTTATGGAGATAGATCAATACATGGGTTTTAAGATTCTTATTACTCAGATATATTTCTCTGCGGTGTATAGGGTGTGTTGAGGCCAGTTCATTGAGCAAGGTGTAGATCTTGTCTAATACCTATTTGGTTTCTTGAACGGTATCTGTGCTAGTTTCAAACTCTGGTTTTATGCATCACCCCACCTCTCCTTTCCCCTTAAGCTGACATAAGTGTGTTTTCTAAATGTGAGACACTGTTCTGTTCTGTAATTCATTTCTTGTGCAGCCATATTTACCCTCCCTCTATAAGTGATATCTTATGATATGTTTCTTTTTCTGTTTGACTTATTTCAAGTAGTATTATCGGACCTAAATCCACTCTTTATCCTTCTACTAGCCTTATTACATTGATTTCATGGTGAAGAGATATTCCATTGTACATAAGTACCACATCTTCTTTATCCATTGTTCTCTTTCCTGGGATATTTAAGGTGTACTGAAGTTGAGGTTCTTGTAAACAGAGTAGCCCTAAACTGTGGTGTGCTTGTGTCTTGTTGATTTTTAGACTTCCCTAGATATACTCCCATGATTGGAAGTGTCCTATGCTCTGTAGCTCTGTTTTTAGATGATTTAGGAACCACCATACACTTCTCCAGAGTGGCTCTCGGCAGTTCACACACTGCCCATCAGCGTATAAAGGCTCCCTGTTCTCCATGGCCTGTCCTGCATTTCTGGTTTTTACAACTTTTTAGGATGGCCCTTTTGACCGGTGGGAAATGAGACTTCTTTGTTGTGCACATTTGCATTGCTTGCTTGCTTCGTTGCCCATAAAGTGCGTATGCGTTTTTTCCTGGATATAATCAGGAAAAATCGCATACGCCCTTTTGGGCCAACTGCATCATTGTCGAAATTCTGCCGCTTTTCATGTGCGTTAAAGACGAGTCCAATCTATCTCTTGAAATCTGTTTCTTGCAATTCTGTCTTGCATTCAGATCCTCTTCTTTGCCTTACCTCGACATATTTTTGGACGTTAGTTTTCATTTATAACTCTGCAGGTTTGTGAATTGCAGTGACCCTGAGCTCCATGTTTTAAGTTGCTCTTTTGTGAGCTGGCCTCAAACCCGCAGGATTGCTTCAGGCCCTATTTTGGCTCCGGCGAGGCAGGCTGAGCCTTTTTTTAATTCTTATTCTTAATGGGAAATTAGAGTGATATGTGCCCGTCCAAACCCCTACAACTCTTCTCTCATTGGTTCCCCCTCTTCCCGTTCATCCTCCTCACAATTTGCAAAATGTGTGAAACAGAAGTTTAAATGTGCTGATTCTCCAAGTGGGGAGCTTCTAAGTAACGTGGCTGGAATGGTGAACAGGAGCACCAGGAGAGGATAAATGAGGTGCATCACATGGTGTACAGTCCTCTGGGTTTTCCATGCATGTTTTAGCTGTAGGAAGATCCCTTGAACCTGCAGATTTGGGACCCATTGAATGGGTACCAGGTAGTATTACTTTAAAGGGTGTGCATTTCCTCACCCAACCTCACATTTCTCTTAGCGCAAACAGTTTCCAGCCTTATGTCTCATCCTGCTGTGGGTCTAGATGTGTTCAATCCATGTTGCATCACCGTCCCTGAGGAAAAGTTGTAAGAGGTTTTCTCTGTCTCTCTGTCGTTTATTTTTTTCAATTTATTACTATATTGGTTACAGCTGATTTTCAAAGCTCTGTTTCTTGCTGCTGTACATCCACTTGATTCACGTACAGAGAGACATCAATAAATTCTTTTTCAGATTCTTACCAGTCGTATATATTCTTTTCCGGTGACTTGAGTGTGCTGAGTGCAGTTCTTTTAGCTACCGTGTAGGCCTTGTTGATTATCAGTTTGGTATTTGGAATGGTATCTTTGCTAATTTCAACCTCCTGGATGATGCCTCACCCCTCCCCACCTTTCCCGTTTAGCAGCCTTATGCGTGTTTTCTACATATTTGACTATGGTTTTGTTTTGTAATTTATTTCATGTGTAGCCATTTTGGATTCCACCTTTAAGTGATATCTTATGATATGTGTCTTTTTCTTTTTGAATTCTGTCACTTAGAATGATCATACGTAACTCCTCCGGAGTTGTTACAGCTGGCCATATTTCATTGATTTCCAGGCTGAATAATATTCCACTCTACCTAAGTACCACATCTCTATCCATTTTTTCCCTCCAGAGACATTTAAGTTATATCCTAGTCGAGGATCTTTTAAACAGAGAGGGGGTAAACATTGGGGTGCCTGTGTCCTCTCGAGTTTTGTTTTTCCCAAGATATACGCCCATGAGTGCAAGTGCCCTATGCTCTGTAGCTCATTGTTTAGATGCTTTAGTAAACACAATACACTTCTCCAGAATGGCCGTTGGCAATATACATTTCCACTATAAGTCTCACAGGGCTCCCTCTTCTCCTTGCCCTGTCCTGCATTTCTGTTGTTTACGCTTTATGAGGATGGCTCTTCTGACTGATGCGAAGTGATGTCTTTTGTAGTATTGACTTCCAGTGCCCACCTGTTTGGGTGGCTAAAAAGGTGTACGCTCTTTTCTTGAATATATACACAAAAAAACGCATACACCCTTTTTGGCCAACTGCAATGTTGGCAATGTTCAGCTCCTTTTCTTGTGCTTAATGGCGAGTCCTTTCTACCTCCTCAAATCCCTTTCCTGCCATTCTCCCTTGCTTACAAGTCCTTTTCTCTGACTTTCCTCAAGACATTTTTCAGTGATGGATATTTTCAACTCTGCAGTTTTGTGAATTTTACTGCCCCTGAGTTCTATTGTTCAACTTGTGTTTATGGGAACTGGCCACAAAGCAGCGGGATTTCCTCAAGCCCTATACTGTTTCCATGGGCAACCCTAGCCTTTGGTCAATTCGTCTTCCTGATTGGAAATTAGAGTGACATGTGCCTGTCTGAACACGTAGGACTTGTCTCTCATTGTTCCTCATCCTTCCGCTTCATCCTCTGGACAAATTCCAAACTGTACGCAACAGGATGTTGACAGTGCTGACATCTCCAAGTGGGGAGACTGTTAGTAAAGACGCTGGAGGGGTGAACCCGAGCACCAGGAGATGAGGAGATGAGATGCCTTTTCCAAACTCTTCCCGATCAGACGGTATACCATCCTCTGGGTGTGACAGACATGTTTTAGCAGTAGGAAGAGTCCCATTCATGTAAGGAGAACACCAGGGCTTTTTCAAAATCAGTGTCTCCCCGAAACCCAAACTGGGGAATTTTTTAAGCTACGGCTACACATATGTTCATTAAGGGCCTTGGGAAGTAGGCAGAGTCCAAACTTTAGATGATTGAAGTCTTCAGGGTCAGAAGCACTCACCACCAGCTTCCCTTAGGTTACACTTTAACTGTCATTGATAGATGATGTCAATAAAAATATCTATTCTTTTTCAGATTATTTCCCCTTATAGGTTATTGCAAAATGTTGAGTGTAGTTCCCTGTGCTATACAGTAGTTCCTTGTTGATGATCTATTTTATACATAGCAGTGTGTATGTGTTCATCCCAAACTGTTAATTTATCCCTCCTCCCACCTTTCCCCTTTGGTAATAATAAATTATAAGATTTTATACTTCTCAGAAATGGGGGAGCTGAAAGAGAGGTATCATTTTCAATGGAAAAGCATTTAAAACAAGATTGAAGGTTTAACCAAGATTATTAGATGTACATCCTTGGAAAGAAATCACTTCATTTCTCTAATATTGAGCTGACAAATAAGACAAACCTTTTCACTGAACTTGCTTATAATAAAGTGATGGAAATATCCAATGGAAGTGTTAGAAACATCTTATTTTACCCGAGCCTTATACACTGTTCTATGTTAACTACACTTTGGCTCACACATCTGTTCATTGAGGTTACAATAGTCCCAATTTCTGTTACTGATCCTCCAGAGTGGACCCCAACAAGTGTCCCCCTGCCCAGTGTCATTGGGGCCAACAGATCGAGACTGAGTTTGGTTCACAAGCAAAGGAAACTTTATATTTTGATCAGAGAATGGAGAGGTGAGAGCATGTACTACCCCGTGGGCTGTGGGCTGGGCTGCTGTGTAGAGATCCTGTCAGAGTCAGTGGGAGGGAGGGGGCGGAGCTCTCGAGGGCCGGGTTGGCTGTAGCTCAGGCTCTATATCGCGGAGTCTGCACTGGGCCCCAGGAGCTGAGGTGTCGACCCAGCCATTCTGCACTAGGAAATCTGGTCTGAAGTGCCGGGTGTGGAACCTCTGCATGCGGGACCCTAGGAGCACGTGAAATTAGACAAAGCACAAAGGATAAAAAAGGTTAGACTTGACTTTATTGCCCAGATTCTATTTTTATCTCCCAGGGATTTTTAATGGGCTTTGCTGGGGACAAACCCCCCCCTCTGCCTTTTGTCCCGTTCCTCATTCTTGGAGTGCTGAGGGTGCAGACCCTTCTTCTGTAACTGCTGAGTGCTGAGTTGGGAGCCCTCATACCCTGGGGCGAGGGTCAGAGCTTCTCCCCAGCAGCCTCCAGGTGACGTTGATTGTCCCCAGGCCCCCTGCCTCCCTGCTCGTCCACCTGAGCACCAGCATTGGAAGTGTTATAGATTCTAATGACCTTTAAGGGTCCAGGAAAGAGATGTGCAGAGACGCTGTGGGGGCCGGTTTCACCCCGCCCCACATTTGTTCGGCCACCTTAGGCCGACCGTTTCTGCCAGCCTAGATGCTCTGACCAGTAGTCTGCGCTTTCTTCAATTAGGCCCCTGAATTAACGTACAAACAGCACCAGGTGTCAGAGCCCTGCCCGCTCAACTCCCAGACAGTCCAGGGTCAGTTGTGATCAAGGACCATGATGGCCACTGAGTCAACAGCCTTTTGAAGTAAACAAGAGTCCAGCCGGTCTTACTGGCCACCATCATCACGGTGTCTGTAGGCTTTTCTATGGTGACAGTGTGATATACGGTTCCCCCGCCAAGATTATTAGCTCCCCTCTGGGTGCAGTAAGTCCTGCAAGCAGTAGTCTACTCTTTTGGGACACACTCTTGTTGTTTTATGAGAGAAACTCCAGGTCAAGTGATGTTCACACGAGTCGTCATGGTGCCCTGTTGCCCCCGGTTATCTCTCTGGATGTTGGAGTTGGAGGGCCTCCTCACTCGAGGTCGGTGTGCCCACGGAGCGAACCCTGCAACTTCAGGGCATGGTTGGTGGTTAGGATCACCACGTGGGGTCCTTTTCCCTTAGGAGGGAGGTGGCCTTTTGGGCTGCTGATTTCCAGGTTTTTAGATACCACCAGTATCTTGGCCAGATGTGGCAGTGGGCCAAGCCCCTTGGTGACCATAGTTTATCCTACCTGGATGGCATTCTTGCATTGTTCCATTTCAAGTGGTCCCAGGTTTTGCACTAATTCTCCAATGGCGATTCACCTTTCACCGGGAATGTAAAGGTCAAAGGGTTTAGCTAAATTAGGGAGTTCCAGGGCAAGGGTCTGAATTGACTGCTCTTTCCATTCTTGAAAGGCCACTTCTGGATTCTATTCAAAAGGATCATCATCTTTTCCTTTCAGTGTTTCATATAGAGGCCCAGCTAGTAGACTGTAGTTAGGGATCCAGAAGCAGCAAACCCTGGCCTCCCCAGGAACCCCTAAGCTGTCTTCTAGTTTTAGAAAGGGGTAAGGCTGAAAATGGTTTCTTCCCTTTCCTGGGATGGACTTCTCCAACCTTCTGTGAGAATGAAGCCCAGGCAGGTCACGGCAGTCTGTGATATTTGAGCTTTTTCTTGGACAACTTCTATCCTTTATTGGCTTGGTAGTTCAGAGGCCTCCTTAGTAGGGCTGGCGATCAGAATGTCGTCTGCATATTGAAGGAGGGTTTCCTTTTCCAGAGGTAGAACTTTTAGGTCTTTAGCTAAGCTTTCCCCAAAGATGGTGTGGGAATTTTTGCACCCTTGGGGCCAGACGGCCCGGAAGTATTGTTTTAGTTGTATGTTGAGTCCTGCCACTCACAAGCCAAAATTTCTTGTGACTCTGGGACTAATGGAATACAAAAGAAGGCATCATTGAAGACTAATACAGAATACCATGTCCTGGTGGTTGGTAGAATGACCAGCAGGGTGTAGGAATTAGGAGCAACTGGAGGTATATCCTCGGTGGCTTCACTGACTGTCCTGACATCCTTTACCAGGTCCCCAGCAGCCCATGGGGCTCTCGTGGTCAGACCAATCCCAGAATATGGAGCTCACCTGGGCAGGTACCCCACCCCCACCCCAGCCCACAGGGCTCTCGTGGTCAGGCCCCTCCCAGGATACAGAGCTACCCTTGCAGGTACTGTGGCAGGGCTGGGCACACAGGAACCGTGCACATAGCCCTCATTGCAGAGCACCCCCAGCTCACCTGTCGCTCAGAGCTGACACAGAGCACCTCAGAGCAGGACTTGAACTAACAAACAGCAGCTGCGACAGGTCTGTGACCCTGGGCATCACTCCGTGAGGCCTCCCTCCACCTGGTCTTCCAGAGACTTCCACTGCACCCGGGGCACCAGGCCTCTGTCTCCAACCACCACCCACCCCTCCTCTCCCTGACTCCTGGGTTCCTCTCATTAGGAGAGGGTTTTCTTGAAGTTGTCTCCCACTCATGGGCCAGATAAAATGATTAGAAAACAAGCCAAAGCTGCAGCCCCTTGTCTATCCTGACTCTCAGGAGCCCACACCTGTTCCTTGGACCTGGCCGGTTCAGCAAGTTCCATTTTCTGCAACTGTGAGCCCCTGAGGGGTGATGATTGGCTGACCTGGGCAGCCTTACCGTGCCGGCCAGCCCTCCCCAGGTGTGCCTGGGTTGAGATCACTATAAATACCACTCCAGGCAGCAAGAGCCCCTGCAGCCGTGCCTGACGCCATTTTCTCTGCCCTGTCAGCAGTCTCGGGGCTGGGCTGGTGGGAGGGAGTGAGAGGCCACGGTTTTGTGGGTGGCCCAGTGTGAGTGGGGCTCTGCTGGACTTTCTGCAGCAGTTGCCAGGCTGCCACCTGCTAAAGAAGAAGATGTGTCACCCATACCTGCTGCTGGAATTTCTCCCTGGGCAGAGGTGAGGAAGGAAAAAAGCAGTGGGGGCAGGGACAGGACGGGTATCTCAGGCAGGGAAATGGAAATCTTCCAGAAGAGCACCCAGGGCCAGGACCATCCTGGCTGGCCTGCAGGCACCAAGTCGGCCGGCATGCTGTCACTCGTGTGGCTCTATGGCCCTCCCTCTAGGCTTTCAAGTCCTTGTATATATTCAGGTGTTTTACCTGGGATGGGTGGGAATAGTTCAGCAGCAACTGGCCTGGGGCTCAGCTCACGTTTACTCACAGATGCCTCGGCACGGTGCCCCAGCTTTGCAATGAGGACGCTTGTTGCGTGGGGGCTGCTGGCTGAATGGGAGACGATTCCCCACCACTGACCAGCTTCAGAATTGTTTACAACTGGAGCAAGTGCCCTGATACGGTTTTCCTCTGTGGAACTGGTGGGTTCTGTGTTTTTTTTCTCTTTTTCGTTTTGGGTTCAAGGTAGATTTTATTCCTCTTTTTTGTATTTACAGATATAAGCATGGAAATAATTTATTCATATAAATACATGTATGTGAAGGGAATAATTGTTTTTTCTATTTTTTAAATTTTATTTCTTTTTAATTTTGAATTTTATTTTATATTTTTATACAGCAGGTTCTTATTGGTTATCTATTTTATACATATAAATGTATACATGCCAATCCCAGTCTCTCAACTCCTCCCACCACCACCCCCAACAGCTTTCCCCCCTTGTTGTCCATACGTTTGTTGTCTACATCTGTTGCTCTATTTATGCCTTGCAAAATGGTTAATCTGTACAGGTTTTCTAGGTTCCACATATATGCATGAATATACAAGATTTGTTTTTCTCTTTCTGACTTACTTCACTCTGTATGACAGTCTCTAGATGCATCGACGTCTGTACAAATGACCCAATTTCATTCCTTTTCATGGCTTAGTAATATTCCATTTTATATATGTACCACAGCTTTATGCATTCGTCTGTCTGTGGGCATTTAGGTTGCTTCCATTACCTCGATATTGTAAATAGTGATGCAATGAACATTGCGGTGAATGTCTCTTTTTGATTTATGGTTTTGTCTGGGTATATGTCCAGTACTGGGATTGCTGTATCATATGGTAATTCTATTGTTAGTTTCTTAAGAAATTCCATATTGTTCTCCATAGTGACTGTATCAATTTATATTCCCAACAATAGTGGAAGAGGGTTCCTTTTCTCCACACCCTTTCCAGCATTTTTTGCTTGTAGATTTTCTATGATGCCTATTCTACCAGGTGTGAGGTGATACCTCATTGTTGAATCCATTTCGTGGAGCAAGGGGTAGGTCTTGTCTATTCCATATTTGGCTTATGGAACGGTATCTGTGCTAATTTCAAACTCTGGTTTAATGCAGCACCCCAACTCACCTTCCCCCTTAAGCAAGCATAAGTTAGTTTTCTAAACTTGAGACCCTGTTCTGTTTTGTAATTCAGTTCATGTGTAGCCAAGTTCACATTCCGTGTATTAGTGATACCTTATGATGTTTCTTTTTCTGTGTGACTTATTTCACTTAGAATCATCGTGCCTCAATCCACTCATTATGCTGGTACGGGCCTGGTGACATAGATTTCATTGCTGAGTGGTATTCTGTTGTACATAAGTACCGCAACTTCTTTATCCATTATTTGCTCTCTGGGATATTTAACTTGTGCCGAAGAAGAGATTCCAGTAAAAAGAACCGTCCCAACCTTTGGGGTGGCTGTGTCTTTTTGATTTTAAATTAACTAAGCTATAGGACCATAAGTGGAAGTGCCCTAGGCTCTGTTGCTTTGTTTTTTAGATGTTTCAGGAAACATCATACACTTCTCCCGAGTGGCTGCTGGCAATTTACATCCCGCCCATCAGCATAACAAGGCTCCCAGTTCTCCATGGCCTGTCCTGCCTTTCTGGATTTTACACTTTTTTCAGATGGCCCTTTTGACCGGGGGGAAGTGAGACTTCATTGTAGTGCAGATTTCCTTTGCAAGCTTGCTTGGTTGGCCAAAAAGGGCGTATGCGTTTTTTCCTGAATATATTCAGGAAAAAACGCATACGCCCTTTTTGGCCAAGTGCATCATTGTGGACGTTCTGCCTCTTTTCCTATGCTTTAAATGCAATTCCAGTCTACCTCCTGAAATCGGTTTCCTGCAATTCTGCCCCGCTTTCAAGTCCTCTTGGCAGCCTTACTTCAGTATATTTTTGGACGATAGCTGTCATTTATAACTCTGCAGGTTTGTGAATTACAGTGCCCCTGAGCTCCTTTCTTCAACTCGCTTTCTCGTGAGCTGGCCGCAACACCGCAGGATGGCTTCAGGCCCTAATCTGGTTCCGGCACGGCACGTAGAGCCTTTGGTTAATTTCTCTTCCTGGTGGGAAATGAGAGTTAAATTTGCCCGTCCAGACACCTCCAGCTAGTCTGTCATTGGTTCTGCCTATTCCTGTTCATCTTCCGCAGAAATTGCAAACTGGGCCAAACAGGAGGTTAAAGGCACTGACTCTCCAAGTCGGGAGAGTGTTAGTAAAGCGTCTGGAATTTTGCACCCGAGTACCAGGGGACGAAAACTGACACATATTGGAACACGTCTCCCGATCACACGGTTGATCATACTCTGGGTTCCACATGCATATTTTAGCTGAAAGAAGAATACCTTAAACCTGGAGAGTTGAGACCCGTGGAATGGGTACCATGCAATATGACTTCAAAGGGTCTTCATTTGCTCACCGAACCTCTCCAGTCCTATCAGTGCTGCGTTTATGCCCCTGTGCACATGCTTGATTCTCTTTCGGAGACATAGCAATCCATAGGTTTTAAGATACTTCCTAGTCAGGTACATTCTTAGGCGTTTAATATGGGGTGTTGAGTCCATTTCCTTGAGCAAGGAGTAGCTCTTGTCTATTCCATATTTGGCTTAAGGAACTTTATCTGTGCTCATTTCAATCTCTGGTTTTATGCAGCACCCCAACTCACCTTTCCCCTTAAGCAAGCATAAGTTGGGTTTCTAAATTTGAGACCCTGTTCTGTTTTGTAATTCAGTTCCTGTGTAGCCAAGTTTACATTCCGTGTATTAGTGATATCTTATGATGTTTCTTTTTCTGTGTGACTTATTTCAGTTAGAATCATCATACCTGAATCCACTCATTATGCTGCTACGGGCCTGATGACATAGATTTCCTTGCTGAGTGATATTGCATTGTACGTAAGTACCACAACTTCTTTATCCATTTTTCACTTTCTGCGATATTGAACTTGTACCGAAACCAGGTTCTTGTAAACAGAGCCGTCCCAACGTTTGGGGTGGTTGTGTCTTTTTGATTTTAATTTCCCTAAGCTATAGGACCATAAGTGGAAGTGCCCTAGGCTCTGTTGATTTGTTTTTTAGATGTTTCAGGAAACACCATACACTTCTCCCGAGTGGCTGTTGGCAATTTACATCCCGCCCATCAGCATAACAAGGCTCCAAGTTCTCCATGGCCTGTCCTGCCTTTCTGGATTTTACACTTTTTTCAGATGGCCCTTTTGACCGGGGGGAATTGAGACTTCATTGTAGTGCAGATTTCCTTTGCAAGCTTGCTTGGTTGGCCAAAAAGGGCGTATGCGTTTTTTCCTGAATATATTCAGGAAAAAACGCATACGCCCTTTTTGGCCAAGTGCATCATTGTGGACGTTCTGCCTCTTTTCCTATGCTTTAAATGCAATTCCAGTCTACCTCCTGAAATCGGTTTCCTGCAATTCTGCCCCGCTTTCAAGTCCTCTTGGCAGCCTTACTTCAGTATATTTTTGGACGATAGCTGTCATTTATAACTCTGCAGGTTTGTGAATTACAGTGCCCCTGAGCTCCTTTCTTCAACTCGCTTTCTCGTGAGCTGGCCGCAACACCGCAGGATGGCTTCAGGCCCTAATCTGGTTCCGGCACGGCACGCTGAGCCTTTGGTTAATTCCTCTTCCTGGTGGAAATGAGAGTTAAATTTGCCCGTCCAGACACCTCCAGCTAGTCTCTCATTGGTTCTCCCTATTCCTGTTCATCTTCCGCAGAAATTGCAAACTGGGCCAAACAGGAGGTTAAAGGCACTGACTCTCCAAGTCGGGAGAGTGTTAGTAAAGCGTCTGGAATTTTGCACCCGAGTACCAGGGGACGAAAACTGACACATATTGGAACACGTCTCCCGATCACACGGTTGATCATACTCTGGGTTCCACATGCATATTTTAGCTGAAGGAAGAATACCTTAAACCTGGAGAGTTGAGACCCGTGGAATGGGTACCATGCAATATGACTTCAAAGGGTCTTCATTTGCTCACCGAACCTCTCCAGTCCTATCACTGCTGCGTTTATGCCCCTGTACACATGCTTGATTCTCTTTCAGAGACATAGCAATCCATAGGTTTTAAGATACTTCCTAGTCAGGTACATTCTTAGGCGTTTAATATGGGGTGTTGAGTCCATTTCGTTGAGCAAGGAGTAGCTCTTGTCTATTCCATATTTGGCTTAAGGAACTTTATCTGTGCTCATTTCAATCTCTGGTTTTATGCAGCACCCCAACTCACCTTTCCCCTTAAGCAAGCATAAGTTGGGTTTCTAAATTTGAGACCCTGTTCTGTTTTGTAATTCAGTTCCTGTGTAGCCAAGTTTACATTCCGTGTATTAGTGCTATCTTATGATGTTTCTTTTTCTGTGTGACTTATTTCAGTTAGAATCATCATACCTGAATCCACTCATTATGCTGCTACGGGCCTGATGACATAGATTTCCTTGCTGAGTGATATTGCATTGTACGTAAGTACCACAACTTCTTTATCCATTTTTCACTTTCTGCGGTATTGAACTTGTACCGTAAACCAGGTTCTTGTAAACAGAGCCGTCCCAACCTTTTGGGTGGCTGTGTCTTTTTGATTTTAATTTCCCTAAGCTATAGGACCATAAGTGGAAGTGCCCTAGGCTCTGTTGCTTTGTTTTTTAGATGTTTCAGGAAACACCATACACTTCTCCCGAGTGGCTGTTGGCAATTTACATCCCGTCCATCAGCATAACAAGGCTCCCAGTTCTCCATGGCCTGTCCTGCCTTTCTGGATTTTACACTTTTTTCAGATGGCCCTTTTGACCGGGGGGAAGTGAGACTTCATTGTAGTGCAGATTTCCTTTGCAAGCTTGCTTGGTTGGCCAAAAAGGGCGTATGCGTTTTTTCCTGAATATATTCAGGAAAAAACGCATACGCCCTTTTTGGCCAAGTGCATCATTGTGGACGTTCTGCCTCTTTTCCTATGCTTTAAATGCAATTCCAGTCTACCTCCTGAAATCGGTTTCCTGCAATTCTGCCCCGCTTTCAAGTCCTCTTGGCAGCCTTACTTCAGTATATTTTTGGACGATAGCTGTCATTTATAACTCTGCAGGTTTGTGAATTACAGTGCCCCTGAGCTCCTTTCTTCAACTCACTTTCTCGTGAGCTGGCCGCAACACCGCAGGATGGCTTCAGGCCCTAATCTGGTTCCGGCACGGCACGCTGAGCCTTTGGTTAATTCCTCTTCCTGGTGGGAAATGAGAGTTAAATTTGCCCGTCCAGACACCTCCAGCTAGTCTCTCATTGGTTCTCCCTATTCCTGTTCATCTTCTGCAGAATTTGCAAACTGGGCCAAACAGGAGGTTAAAGGCACTGAGTCTCGAAGTCGGGAGAGTGTTAGTAAAGCGTCTGGAATTTGCACCCGAGTACCAGAGGATGAAAACTGAGACATATTTGAACACGTCTCCCGATCACACGGTTGATCATACTCTGGGTTCCACATGCATGTTTTAGCTGAAGGAAGAATACCTTAAACCTGGAGAGTTGAGACCCGTGGAATGGGTACCATGCAATATGACTTCAAAGGGTCTTCATTTGCTCACCGAACCTCTCCAGTCCTATCACTGCTGCGTTTATGCCCCTGTACACACGCTTGATTCTCTTTCGGAGACATAGCAATCCATAGGTTTTAAGATACTTCCTAGTCAGGTACACTCTTAGGCGTTTAATATGGGGTGTTGAGTCCATTTCGTTGAGCAAGGAGTAGCTCTTGTCTATTCCATATTTGGCTTAAGGAACTTTCTCTGTGCTCATTTCAATCTCTGGTTTTATGCAGCACCCCAACTCACCTTTCCCCTTAAGCAAGCATAAGTTGGGTTTCTAAATTTGAGACCCTGTTCTGTTTTGTAATTCAGTTCCTATGTAGCCAAGTTTACATTCCGTGTATTAGTGATATCTTATGATGTTTCTTTTTCTGTGTGACTTATTTCAGTTAGAATCATCATACCTGAATCCACTCATTATGCTGCTACGGGCCTGATGACATAGATTTCCTTGCTGAGTGATATTGCATTGTACGTAAGTACCACAACTTCTTTATCCATTTTTCACTTTCTGCGGTATTGAACTTGTACTGTAAACCAGGTTCTTGTAAACAGAGCCGTCCCAACCTTTTGGGTGGTTGTGTCTTTTTGATTTTAATTTCCATAATCTATAGGACCATAAGTGGAAGTGCCCTAGGCTCTGTTGCTTTGTTTTTTAGATGTTTCAGGAAACACCATACACTTCTCCCAAGTGGCTGTTGGCAATTTACATCCCGCCCATCAGCATAACAAGGCTCCCAGTTCTCCATGGCCTGTCCTGCCTTTCTGGATTTTACACTTTTTTCAGATGGCCCTTTTGACCGGGGGGAAGTGAGACTTCATTGTAGTGCAGATTTCCTTTGCAAGCTTGCTTGGTTGGCCAAAAAGGGCGTATGCGTTTTTTCCTGAATATATTCAGGAAAAAACGCATACGCCCTTTTTGGCCAAGTGCATCATTGTGGACGTTCTGCCTCTTTTCCTATGCTTTAAATGCAATTCCAGTCTACCTCCTGAAATCGGTTTCCTGCAATTCTGCCCCGCTTTCAAGTCCTCTTGGCAGCCTTACTTCAGTATATTTTTGGACGATAGCTGTCATTTATAACTCTGCAGGTTTGTGAATTACAGTGCCCCTGAGCTCCTTTCTTCAACTCGCTTTCTCGTGAGCTGGCCGCAACACCGCAGGATGGCTTCAGGCCCTAATCTGGTTCCGGCACGGCACGCAGAGCCTTTGGTTAATTCCTCTTCCTGGTGGGAAATGAGAGTTAAATTTGCCCGTCCAGACACCTCCAGCTAGTCTGTCATTGGTTCTGCCTATTCCTGTTCATCTTCCGCAGAAATTGCAAACTGGGCCAAACAGGAGGTTAAAGGCACTGACTCTCCAAGTCGGGAGAGTGTTAGTAAAGCGTCTGGAATTTTGCACCCGAGTACCAGGGGACGAAAACTGACACATATTGGAACACGTCTCCCGATCACACGGTTGATCATACTCTGGGTTCCACATGCATATTTTAGCTGAAAGAAGAATACCTTAAACCTGGAGAGTTGAGACCCGTGGAATGGGTACCATGCAATATGACTTCAAAGGGTCTTCATTTGCTCACCGAACCTCTCCAGTCCTATCACTGCTGCGTTGATGCCCCTGTGCACAGGCTTGATTCTCTTTCGGAGACATAGCAATCCATAGGTTTTAAGATACTTCCTAGTCAGGTACATTCTTAGGCGTTTAATATGGGGTGTTGAGTCCATTTCCTTGAGCAAGGAGTAGCTCTTGTCTATTCCATATTTGGCTTAAGGAACTTTATCTGTGCTCATTTCAATCTCTGGTTTTATGCAGCACCCCAACTCACCTTTCCCCTTAAGCAAGCATAAGTTGGGTTTCTAAATTTGAGACCCTGTTCTGTTTTGTAATTCAGTTCCTGTGTAGCCAAGTTTACATTGCGTGTATTAGTGATATCTTATGATGTTTCTTTTTCTGTGTGACTTATTTCAGTTAGAATCATCATACCTGAATCCACTCATTATGCTGCTACGGGCCTGATGACATAGATTTCCTTGCTGAGTGATATTGCATTGTACGTAAGTACCACAACTTCTTTATCCATTTTTCACTTTCTGCGATATTGAACTTGTACCGAAACCAGGTTCTTGTAAACAGAGCCGTCCCAACCTTTGGGGTGGTTGTGTCTTTTTTATTTTAATTTCCCTAAGCTATAGGACCATAAGTGGAAGTGCCCTAGGCTCTGTTGCTTTGTTTTTTAGATGTTTCAGGAAACACCATACACTTCTCCCGAGTGGCTGTTGGCAATTTACATCCCGCCCATCAGCATAACAAGGCTCCCAGTTCTCCATGGCCTGTCCTGCCTTTCTGGATTTTACACTTTTTTCAGATGGCCCTTTTGACCGGGGGGAAGTGAGACTTCATTGTAGTGCAGATTTCCTTTGCAAGCTTGCTTGGTTGGCCAAAAAGAGCGTATGCGTTTTTTCCTGAATATATTCAGGAAAAAACGCATACGCCCTTTTTGGCCAAGTGCATCATTGTGGACGTTCTGCCTCTTTTCCTATGCTTTAAATGCAATTCCAGTCTACCTCCTGAAATCGATTTCCTGCAATTCTGCCCCGCTTTCAAGTCCTCTTGGCAGCCTTACTTCAGTATATTTTTGGACGATAGCTGTCATTTATAACTCTGCTGGTTTGTGAATTACAGTGCCCCTGAGCTCCTTTCTTCAACTCGCTTTCTCGTGAGCTGGCCGCAACACCGCAGGATGGCTTCAGGCCCTAATCTGGTTCCGGCACGGCACGCTGAGCCTTTGGTTAATTCCTCTTCCTGGTGGGAAATGAGAGTTAAATTGGCCCGTCCAGACACCTCCAGCTAGTCTCTCATTGGTTCTCCCTATTCCTGTTCATCTTCCTCAGAAATTGCAAACTGGGCCAAACAGGAGGTTAAAGGCACTGACTCTCCAAGTCGGGAGAGTGTTAGTAAAGCGTCTGGAATGTTGCACCCGAGTACCAGGGGACGAAAACTGACACATATTGGAACACGTCTCCCGATCACACGGTTGATCATACTCTGGGTTCCACATGCATGTTTTAGCTGAAGGAAGAATCCCTTAAACCTGGAGAGTTGAGACCCGTGGAATGGGTACCATGCAATATGACTTCAAAGGGTCTTCATTTGCTCACCGAACCTCTCCAGTCCTATCACTGCTGCGTTTATGCCCCTGTACACACGCTTGATTCTCTTTCGGAGACATAGCAATCCATAGGTTTTAAGATACTTCCTAGTCAGGTACATTCTTAGGTGTTTAATATGGGGTGTTGAGTCCATTTCGTTGAGCAAGGAGTAGCTCTTGTCTATTCCATATTTGGCTTAAGGAACTTTATCTGTGCTCATTTCAATCTCTGGTTTTATGCAGCACCCCAACTCACCTTTCCCCTTAAGCAAGCATAAGTTGGGTTTCTAAATTTGAGACCCTGTTCTGTTTTGTAATTCAGTTCCTGTGTAGCCAAGTTTACATTCCGTGTATTAGTGATATCTTATGATGTTTCTTTTTCTGTGTGACTTATTTCAGTTAGAATCATCTTACCTGAATCCACTTATTATGCTGCTACGGGCCTGATGACATAGATTTCATTGCTGAGTGATACTGCATTGTACGTAAGTACCACAACTTCTTTATCCATTTTTCACTTTCTGCGATATTGAACTTGTACCGTAAACCAGGTTCTTGTAAACAGAGCCATCCCAACCTTTGGGGTGGCTGTGTCTTTATGATTTTAATTTCTCTAAGCTATAGGACCATAAGTGGAAGTGCCCTAGGCTCTGTTGGTTTGATTTTTAGATGTTTCAGGAAACACCATACACTTATCCCGAGTGGCTGTTGGCAATTTACATCCCGTCCATCAGCATAACAAGGCTCCCAGTTCTCCATGGCCTGTCCTGCCTTTCTGGATTTTACACTTTTTTCAGATGGCCCTTTTGACCGGGGGGAAGTGAGACTTCATTGTAGTGCAGATTTCCTTTGCAAGCTTGCTTGGTTGGCCAAAAAGGGCGTATGCGTTTTTTCCTGAATATATTCAGGAAAAAACGCATACGCCCTTTTTGGCCAAGTGCATCATTGTGGACGTTCTGCCTCTTTTCCTATGCTTTAAATGCAATTCCAGTCTACCTCCTGAAATCGGTTTCCTGCAATTCTGCCCCGCATTCAAGTCCTCTTGGCAGCCTTACTTCAGTATATTTTTGGACGATAGCTGTCATTTATAACTCTGCAGGTTTGTGAATTACAGTGCCCCTGAGCTCCTTTCTTCAACTCGCTTTCTCGTGAGCTGGCCGCAACACCGCAGGATGGCTTCAGGCCCTAATCTGGTTCCGGCATGGCACGCTGAGCCTTTGGTTAATTCCTCTTCCTGGTGGGAAATGAGAGTTAAATTTGCCCGTCCAGACCCCTCCAGCTAGTCTGTCATTGGTTCTCCCTATTCCTGTTCATCTTCCGCAGAAATTGCAAACTGGGCCAAACAGGAGGTTAAAGGCACTGACTCTCCAAGTCGGGAGAGTGTTCGTAAAGCGTCTAGAATGTTGCAACCGAGTAGCAGGGGACGAAAACTGACACATATTGGAACACGTCTCCCGATCACACGGTTGATCATACTCTGGGTTCCACATGCATGTTTTAGCTGAAGGAAGAATCCCTTAAACCTGGAAAGTTGAGACCCGTGGATTGGGTACCATGCAATATGACTTCAAAGGGTCTTCATTTGCTCACCGAACCTCTCCAATCCTATCACTGCTGCGTTTATGCCCCTGTACGCACGCTTGATTCTCTTTCGGAGACATAGCAATCCATAGGTTTTAAGATACTTCCTAGTCAGGTACATTCTTAGGTGTTTAATATGGGGTGTTGAGTCCATTTCGTTGAGCAAGGAGTAGCTCTTGTCTATTCCATATTTGGCTTAAGGAACTTTATCTGTGCTCATTTCAATCTCTGGTTTTATGCAGCACCCCAACTCACCTTTCCCCTTAAGCAAGCATAAGTTGGGTTTCTAAATTTGAGACCCTGTTCTGTTTTGTAATTCAGTTCCTGTGTAGCCAAGTTTACATTCCGTGTATTAGTGATATCTTATGATGTTTCTTTTTCTGTGTGACTTATTTCAGTTAGAATCATCTTACCTGAATCCACTTATTATGCTGCTACGGGCCTGATGACATAGATTTCATTGCTGAGTGATACTGCATTGTACGTAAGTACCACAACTTCTTTATCCATTTTTCACTTTCTGCGATATTGAACTTGTACCGTAAACCAGGTTCTTGTAAACAGAGCCGTCCCAACCTTTGGGGTGGCTGTGTCTTTATGATTTTAATTTCTCTAAGCTATAGGACCATAAGTGGAAGGGCCCTAGGCTCTGTTGGTTTGATTTTTAGATGTTTCAGGAAACACCATACACTTATCCCGAGTGGCTGTTGGCAATTTACATCCCGTCCATCAGCATAACAAGGCTCCCAGTTCTCCATGGCCTGTCCTGCCTTTCTGGATTTTACACTTTTTTCAGATGGCCCTTTTGACCGGGGGGAAGTGAGACTTCATTGTAGTGCAGATTTCCTTTGCAAGCTTGCTTGGTTGGCCAAAAAGGGCGTATGCGTTTTTTCCTGAATATATTCAGGAAAAAACGCATACGCCCTTTTTGGCCAAGTGCATCATTGTGGACGTTCTGCCTCTTTTCCTATGCTTTAAATGCAATTCCAGTCTACCTCCGGAAATCGGTTTCCTGCAATTCTGCACCGTTTTCAAGTCCTCTTGGCAGCCTTACTTCAGTATATTTTTGGACGATAGCTGTCATTTATAACTCTGCAGGTTTGTGAATTACAGTGCCCCTGAGCTCCTTTCTTCAACTCGCTTTCTCGTGAGCTGGCCGCAACACTGCAGGATGGCTTCAGGCCCTAATCTGGTTCCGGCACGGCACGCTGAGCCTTTGGTTAATTCCTCTTCCTGGTGGGAAATGAGAGTTAAATTTGCCCGTCCAGACCCCTCCATCTAGTCTGTCATTGGTTCTCCCTATTCCTGTTCATCTTCCGCAGAAATTGCAAACTGGGCCAAACAGGAGGTTAAAGGCACTGACTCTCCAAGTCGGGAGAGTGTTAGTAAAGCGTCTGGAATGTTGCACCCGAGTACCAGGGGACGAAAACTGAGACATATTGGAACACGTCTCCCGATCACACGGTTGATCATACTCTGGGTTCCACATGCATGTTTTAGCTGAAGGAAGAATCCCTTAAACCTGGAGAGTTGAGACCCGTGGAATGGGTACCATGCAATATGACTTCAAAGGGTCTTCATTTGCTCACCGAACCTCTCCAGTCCTATCACTGCTGCGTTTATGCCCCTGTACACACGCTTGATTCTCTTTCGGAGACATAGCAATCCATAGGTTTTAAGATACTTCCTAGTCAGGTACATTCTTAGGCGTTTAATATGGGGTGTTGAGTCCATTTCGTTGAGCAAGGAGTAGCTCTTGTCTATTCCATATTTGACTTAAGGAACTTTTTCTGTGCTCATTTCAATCTCTGGTTTTATGCAGCACCCCAACTCACCTTTCCCCTTAAGCAAGCATAAGTTGGGTTTCTAAATTTGAGACCCTGTTCTGTTTTGTAATTCAGTTCCTGTGTAGCCAAGTTTACATTCCGTGTATTAGTGATATCTTATGATGTTTCTTTTTCTGTGTGACTTATTTCAGTTAGAATCATCGTACCTGAATCCACTCATTATGCTGCTACGGGCCTGTTGACATAGATTTCATTGCTGAGTGATACTGCATTGTACGTAAGTACCACAACTTCTTTATCCATTTTTCACTTTCTGCGATATTGAACTTGTACCGTAAACCAGGTTCTTGTAAACAGAGCCGTCCCAACTTTTGGGGTGGCTGTGTCTTTTGATTTTAATTTGCCTAAGCTATAGGACCATAAGTGGAAGTGCCCTAGGCTCTGTTGGTTTGATTTTTAGATGTTTCAGGAAACACCATACACTTCTCCCGAGTGGCTGTTGGCAATTTACATCCCGCCCATCAGCATAAGAAGGCTCCCAGTTCTCCATGGCCTGTCCTGCCTTTCTGGATTTTACACTTTTTTCAGATGGCCCTTTTGACCGGGGGGAAGTGAGACTTCATTGTAGTGCAGATTTCCTTTGCAAGCTTGCTTGGTTGGCCAAAAAGGGCGTATGCGTTTTTTCCTGAATATATTCAGGAAAAAACGCATACGCCCTTTTTGGCCAAGTGCATTATTGTGGACGTTCTGCCTCTTTTCCTATGCTTTAAATGCAATTCCAGTCTACCTCCTGAAATCGGTTTCCTGCAATTCTGCCCCGCATTCAAGTCCTCTTGGCAGCCTTACTTCAGTATATTTTTGGACGATAGCTGTCATTTATAACTCTGCAGGTTTGTGAATTACAGTGCCCCTGAGCTCCTTTCTTCAACTCGCTTTCTCGTGAGCTGGCCGCAACACCGCAGGATGGCTTCAGGCCCTAATCTGGTTCCGGCATGGCACGCTGAGCCTTTGGTTAATTCCTCTTCCTGGTGGGAAATGAGAGTTAAATTTGCCCGTCCAGACCCCTCCAGCTAGTCTGTCATTGGTTCTCCCTATTCCTGTTCATCTTCCGCAGAAATTGCAAACTGGGCCAAACAGGAGGTTAAAGGCACTGACTCTCCAAGTCGGGAGAGTGTTCGTAAAGCGTCTAGAATGTTGCAACCGAGTAGCAGGGGACGAAAACTGACACATATTGGAACACGTCTCCCGATCACACGGTTGATCATACTCTGGGTTCCACATGCATGTTTTAGCTGAAGGAAGAATCCCTTAAACCTGGAAAGTTGAGACCCGTGGATTGGGTACCATGCAATATGACTTCAAAGGGTCTTCATTTGCTCACCGAACCTCTCCAATCCTATCACTGCTGCGTTTATGCCCCTGTACGCACGCTTGATTCTCTTTCGGAGACATAGCAATCCATAGGTTTTAAGATACTTCCTAGTCAGGTACATTCTTAGGTGTTTAATATGGGGTGTTGAGTCCATTTCGTTGAGCAAGGAGTAGCTCTTGTCTATTCCATATTTGGCTTAAGGAACTTTATCTGTGCTCATTTCAATCTCTGGTTTTATGCAGCACCCCAACTCACCTTTCCCCTTAAGCAAGCATAAGTTGGGTTTCTAAATTTGAGACCCTGTTCTGTTTTGTAATTTAGTTCCTCTGTAGCCAAGTTTACATTCCGTGTATTAGTGATATCTTATGATGTTTCTTTTTCTGTGTGACTTATTTCAGTTAGAATCATCTTACCTGAATCCACTTATTATGCTGCTACGGGCCTGATGACATAGATTTCATTGCTGAGTGATACTGCATTGTACGTAAGTACCACAACTTCTTTATCCATTTTTCACTTTCTGCGATATTGAACTTGTACCGTAAACCAGGTTCTTGTAAACAGAGCCGTCCCAACCTTTGGGGTGGCTGTGTCTTTATGATTTTAATTTCTCTAAGCTATAGGACCATAAGTGGAAGTGCCCTAGGCTCTGTTGGTTTGATTTTTAGATGTTTCAGGAAACACCATACACTTATCCCGAGTGGCTGTTGGCAATTTACATCCCGTCCATCAGCATAACAAGGCTCCCAGTTCTCCATGGCCTGTCCTGCCTTTCTGGATTTTACACTTTTTTCAGATGGCCCTTTTGACCGGGGGGAAGTGAGACTTCATTGTAGTGCAGATTTCCTTTGCAAGCTTGCTTGGTTGGCCAAAAAGGGCGTATGCGTTTTTTCCTGAATATATTCAGGAAAAAACGCATACGCCCTTTTTGGCCAAGTGCATCATTGTGGACGTTCTGCCTCTTTTCCTATGCTTTAAATGCAATTCCAGTCTACCTCCGGAAATCGGTTTCCTGCAATTCTGCACCGCTTTCAAGTCCTCTTGGCAGCCTTACTTCAGTATATTTTTGGACGATAGCTGTCATTTATAACTCTGCAGGTTTGTGAATTACAGTGCCCCTGAGCTCCTTTCTTCAACTCGCTTTCTCGTGAGCTGGCCGCAACACTGCAGGATGGCTTCAGGCCCTAATCTGGTTCCGGCACGGCACGCTGAGCCTTTGGTTAATTCCTCTTCCTGGTGGGAAATGAGAGTTAAATTTGCCCGTCCAGACCCCTCCATCTAGTCTGTCATTGGTTCTCCCTATTCCTGTTCATCTTCCGCAGAAATTGCAAACTGTGCCAAACAGGAGGTTAAAGGCACTGACTCTCCAAGTCGGGAGAGTGTTAGTAAAGCGTCTGGAATGTTGCACCCGAGTACCAGGGGACGAAAACTGAGACATATTGGAACACGTCTCCCGATCACACGGTTGATCATACTCTGGGTTCCACATGCATGTTTTAGCTGAAGGAAGAATCCCTTAAACCTGGAGAGTTGAGACCCGTGGAATGGGTACCATGCAATATGACTTCAAAGGGTCTTCATTTGCTCACCGAACCTCTCCAGTCCTATCACTGCTGCGTTTATGCCCCTGTACACACGCTTGATTCTCTTTCGGAGACATAGCAATCCATAGGTTTTAAGATACTTCCTAGTCAGGTACATTCTTAGGCGTTTAATATGGGGTGTTGAGTCCATTTCGTTGAGCAAGGAGTAGCTCTTGTCTATTCCATATTTGACTTAAGGAACTTTTTCTGTGCTCATTTCAATCTCTGGTTTTATGCAGCACCCCAACTCACCTTTCCCCTTAAGCAAGCATAAGTTGGGTTTCTAAATTTGAGACCCTGTTCTGTTTTGTAATTCAGTTCCTGTGTAGCCAAGTTTACATTCCGTGTATTAGTGATATCTTATGATGTTTCTTTTTCTGTGTGACTTATTTCAGTTAGAATCATCATACCTGAATCCACTCATTATGCTGCTACGGGCCTGATGACATAGATTTCCTTGCTGAGTGATATTGCATTGTACGTAAGTACCACAACTTCTTTATCCATTTTTCACTTTCTGCGATATTCAACTTGTACCGTAAAGCAGGTTCTTGTAAACAGAGCCGTCCCAACCTTTGGGGCGGCTCTGTCTTTCTGATTTTAATTTCTCTAAGCTATAGGACCATAAGTGGAAGTGCCCTAGGCTCTGTTGGTTTGATTTTTAGATGTTTCAGGAAACACCATACACATCTCCCGAGTGGCTGTTGGCAAATAACATCCCGCCCATCATCATAACAAGGCTCCCTGTTCTCCATGGCCTGTCCTGCCTTTCTGGATTTTACACTTTTTTCAGATGGCCCTTTTGACCGGGGGGTATTGAGACTTCATTGTAGTGCAGATTTCCTTTGCAAGCTTGCTTGGTTGGCCAAAAAGGGCGTATGCGTTTTTTCCTGAATATATTCAGGAAAAAACACATACGCCCTTTTTGGGCAAGTCAGGTTTTTTGAATTGCAGTGGCCCTTAGCTCCATTTTTCAGCTCTTAGTTTTGTGATCTTGCCCCATAACCACAGGATTCCTTGAAGCCCTATTCTTCTTCTGGGGCACCTTGCTGTGCCTTTGGTTCATTCTTCTTACTGATGTGAAATTAGAGTGACATGTGCCCGTTGAAACCGCTTAAGCTAGTTTCTCACTGGTTCCCCCTATTCCCATTCATCCTCCGCACTAACTGAAGACTGTGCGATACCAGAACTTAAAGGCATTGACTCTCCATGTGGGGATGTTGTTAGTAAAGCGGCTGGAATGTCGATCCGGAGCCCCAGGAGAGGAAAAATGTGGTGCGTTTTAGAAACCTTTCCCGATCAGTCGCTGGGTTTCCCAAGCATGGTTTAGCTGTAGGAAGATTCCCTTCAACCTGGAGTGTTGGGACCCTTGGAATGAGTAGCATGAAGTATTGCATTAAACTTTCGGCAGTTGCTCACCGAAGCTCACCAATCCTCTCAGCCCCAAGTGTCCAGCCTTATGTCTTATCCAGCTGTGGGTTTATATGTGGTCAATCCAGGTTGCATCACAGCCCCTGAGCGAATTTTGTAAGAATTTTTCTCTCTTTCATTGTTTCTGCGTTTTGTTTTTAACATTTATTTCTATAATGGGGTTTAGCTCATTTTCACTGCTGTGTTTGTGCCGCTCTGCACACACTTGATTCCCTTATGGAGATAGATCAATACATGGGTTTTAAGATTCTTATTACTCAGATATATTTCTCTGCGGTGTATAGGGTGTGTTGAGGCCAGTTCATTGAGCAAGGTGTAGATCTTGTCTAATACCTATTTGGTTTCTTGAACGGTATCTGTGCTAATTTCAAACTCTGGTTTTATGCATCACCCCACCTCTCCTTTCCCCTTAAGCTGACATAAGTGTGTTTTCTAAATGTGAGACACTGTTCTGTTCTGTAATTCATTTCTTGTGCAGCCATATTTACCCTCCCTCTATAAGTGATATCTTATGATATGTTTCTTTTTCTGTTTGACTTATTTCAAGTAGTATTATCGGACCTAAATCCACTCTTTATCCTTCTACTAGCCTTATTACATTGATTTCATGGTGAAGAGATATTCCATTGTACATAAGTACCACATCTTCTTTATCCATTGTTCTCTTTCCTGGGATATTTAAGGTGTACTGAAGTTGAGGTTCTTGTAAACAGAGTAGCCCTAAACTGTGGTGTGCTTGTGTCTTGTTGATTTTTAGACTTCCCTAGATATACTCCCATGATTGGAAGTGTCCTATGCTCTGTAGCTCTGTTTTTAGATGATTTAGGAACCACCATACACTTCTCCAGAGTGGCTCTCGGCAGTTCACACACTGCCCATCAGCGTATAAAGGCTCCCTGTTCTCCATGGCCTGTCCTGCATTTCTGGTTTTTACAACTTTTTAGGATGGCCCTTTTGACCGGTGGGAAATGAGACTTCTTTGTTGTGCACATTTGCATTGCTTGCTTGCTTCGTTGCCCATAAAGTGCGTATGCGTTTTTTCCTGGATATAATCAGGAAAAATCGCATACGCCCTTTTGGGCCAACTGCATCATTGTCGAAATTCTGCCGC
The DNA here is from genome assembly GCF_949774975.1 of Lagenorhynchus albirostris. NCBI lineage: Eukaryota > Metazoa > Chordata > Mammalia > Artiodactyla > Delphinidae > Lagenorhynchus > Lagenorhynchus albirostris. Next base: position 96,784,934 of record NC_083100.1, on the reverse strand, counting down.
TTTTCATGTGCGTTAAAGACGAGTCCAATCTATCTCTTGAAATCTGTTTCTTGCAATTCTGTCTTGCATTCAGATCCTCTTCTTTGCCTTACCTCAACATATTTTTGGACGTTAGTTTTCATTTATAACTCTGCAGGTTTGTGAATTGCAGTGACCCTGAGCTCCATGTTTTAAGTTGCTCTTTTGTGAGCTGGCCTCAAACCCGCAGGATTGCTTCAGGCCCTATTTTGGCTCCGGCGAGGCAGGCTGAGCCTTTTTTTAATTCTTATTCTTAATGGGAAATTAGAGTGATATGTGCCCGTCCAAACCCCTACAACTCTTCTCTCATTGGTTCCCCCTCTTCCCGTTCATCCTCCTCACAATTTGCAAAATGTGTGAAACAGAAGTTTAAATGTGCTGATTCTCCAAGTGGGGAGCTTCTAAGTAACGTGGCTGGAATGGTGAACAGGAGCACCAGGAGAGGATAAATGAGGTGCATCACATGGTGTACAGTCCTCTGGGTTTTCCATGCATGTTTTAGCTGTAGGAAGATCCCTTGAACCTGCAGATTTGGGACCCATTGAATGGGTACCAGGTAGTATTACTTTAAAGGGTGTGCATTTCCTCACCCAACCTCACATTTCTCTTAGCGCAAACAGTTTCCAGCCTTATGTCTCATCCTGCTGTGGGTCTAGATGTGTTCAATCCATGTTGCATCACCGTCCCTGAGGAAAAGTTGTAAGAGGTTTTCTCTGTCTCTCTGTCGTTTATTTTTTTCAATTTATTACTATATTGGTTACAGCTGATTTTCAAAGCTCTGTTTCTTGCTGCTGTACATCCACTTGATTCACGTACAGAGAGACATCAATAAATTCTTTTTCAGATTCTTACCAGTCGTATATATTCTTTTCCGGTGACTTGAGTGTGCTGAGTGCAGTTCTTTTAGCTACCGTGTAGGCCTTGTTGATTATCAGTTTGGTATTTGGAATGGTATCTTTGCTAATTTCAACCTCCTGGATGATGCCTCACCCCTCCCCACCTTTCCCGTTTAGCAGCCTTATGCGTGTTTTCTACATATTTGACTATGTTTTTGTTTTGTAATTTATTTCATGTGTAGCCATTTTGGATTCCACCTTTAAGTGATATCTTATGATATGTGTCTTTTTCTTTTTGAATTCTGTCACTTAGAATGATCATACGTAACTCCTCCGGAGTTGTTACAGCTGGCCATATTTCATTGATTTCCAGGCTGAATAATATTCCACTCTACCTAAGTACCACATCTCTATCCATTTTTTCCCTCCAGAGACATTTAAGTTATATCCTAGTCGAGGATCTTTTAAACAGAGAGGGGGTAAACATTGGGGTGCCTGTGTCCTCTCGAGTTTTGTTTTTCCCAAGATATACGCCCATGAGTGCAAGTGCCCTATGCTCTGTAGCTCATTGTTTAGATGCTTTAGTAAACACAATACACTTCTCCAGAATGGCCGTTGGCAATATACATTTCCACTATAAGTCTCACAGGGCTCCCTCTTCTCCTTGCCCTGTCCTGCATTTCTGTTGTTTACGCTTTATGAGGATGGCTCTTCTGACTGATGCGAAGTGATGTCTTTTGTAGTATTGACTTCCAGTGCCCACCTGTTTGGGTGGCTAAAAAGGTGTACGCTCTTTTCTTGAATATATACACAAAAAAACGCATACACCCTTTTTGGCCAACTGCAATGTTGGCAATGTTCAGCTCCTTTTCTTGTGCTTAATGGCGAGTCCTTTCTACCTCCTCAAATCCCTTTCCTGCCATTCTCCCTTGCTTACAAGTCCTTTTCTCTGACTTTCCTCAAGACATTTTTCAGTGATGGATATTTTCAACTCTGCAGTTTTGTGAATTTTACTGCCCCTGAGTTCTATTGTTCAACTTGTGTTTATGGGAACTGGCCACAAAGCAGCGGGATTTCCTCAAGCCCTATACTGTTTCCATGGGCAACCCTAGCCTTTGGTCAATTCGTCTTCCTGATTGGAAATTAGAGTGACATGTGCCTGTCTGAACACGTAGGACTTGTCTCTCATTGTTCCTCATCCTTCCGCTTCATCCTCTGGACAAATTCCAAACTGTACGCAACAGGATGTTGACAGTGCTGACATCTCCAAGTGGGGAGACTGTTAGTAAAGACGCTGGAGGGGTGAACCCGAGCACCAGGAGATGAGGAGATGAGATGCCTTTTCCAAACTCTTCCCGATCAGACGGTATACCATCCTCTGGGTGTGACAGACATGTTTTAGCAGTAGGAAGAGTCCCATTCATGTAAGGAGAACACCAGGGCTTTTTCAAAATCAGTGTCTCCCCGAAACCCAAACTGGGGAATTTTTTAAGCTACGGCTACACATATGTTCATTAAGGGCCTTGGGAAGTAGGCAGAGTCCAAACTTTAGATGATTGAAGTCTTCAGGGTCAGAAGCACTCACCACCAGCTTCCCTTAGGTTACACTTTAACTGTCATTGATAGATGATGTCAATAAAAATATCTATTCTTTTTCAGATTATTTCCCCTTATAGGTTATTGCAAAATGTTGAGTGTAGTTCCCTGTGCTATACAGTAGTTCCTTGTTGATGATCTATTTTATACATAGCAGTGTGTATGTGTTCATCCCAAACTGTTAATTTATCCCTCCTCCCACCTTTCCCCTTTGGTAATAATAAATTATAAGATTTTATACTTCTCAGAAATGGGGGAGCTGAAAGAGAGGTATCATTTTCAATGGAAAAGCATTTAAAACAAGATTGAAGGTTTAACCAAGATTATTAGATGTACATCCTTGGAAAGAAATCACTTCATTTCTCTAATATTGAGCTGACAAATAAGACAAACCTTTTCACTGAACTTGCTTATAATAAAGTGATGGAAATATCCAATGGAAGTGTTAGAAACATCTTATTTTACCCGAGCCTTATACACTGTTCTATGTTAACTACACTTTGGCTCACACATCTGTTCATTGAGGTTACAATAGTCTCAATTTCTGTTACTGATCCTCCAGAGTGGACCCCAACAAGTGTCCCCCTGCCCAGTGTCATTGGGACCAACAGATCGAGACTGAGTTTGGTTCACAAGCAAAGGAAACTTTATATTTTGATCAGAGAATGGAGAGGTGAGAGCATGTACTACCCCGTGGGCTGTGGGCTGGGCTGCTGTGTAGAGATCCTGTCAGAGTCAGTGGGAGGGAGGGGGCGGAGCTCTCGAGGGCCGGGTTGGCTGTAGCTCAGGCTCTATATCGCGGAGTCTGCACTGGGCCCCAGGAGCTGAGGTGTCGACCCAGCCATTCTGCACTAGGAAATCTGGTCTGAAGTGCCGGGTGTGGAACCTCTGCATGCGGGACCCTAGGAGCACGTGAAATTAGACAAAGCACAAAGGATAAAAAAGGTTAGACTTGACTTTATTGCCCAGATTCTATTTTTATCTCCCAGGGATTTTTAATGGGCTTTGCTGGGGACAAACCCCCCCCCTCTGCCTTTTGTCCCGTTCCTCATTCTTGGAGTGCTGAGGGTGCAGACCCTTCTTCTGTAACTGCTGAGTGCTGAGTTGGGAGCCCTCATACCCTGGGGCGAGGGTCAGAGCTTCTCCCCAGCAGCCTCCAGGTGACGTTGATTGTCCCCAGGCCCCCTGCCTCCCTGCTCGTCCACCTGAGCACCAGCATTGGAAGTGTTATAGATTCCAATGACCTTTAAGGGTCCAGGAAAGAGATGTGCAGAGACGCTGTGGGGGCCGGTTTCACCCCGCCCCACATTTGTTCGGCCACCTTAGGCCGACCGTTTCTGCCAGCCTAGATGCTCTGACCAGTAGTCTGCGCTTTCTTCAATTAGGCCCCTGAATTAACGTACAAACAGCACCAGGTGTCAGAGCCCTGCCCGCTCAACTCCCAGACAGTCCAGGGTCAGTGGTGATCAAGGACCGTGATGGCCACTGAGTCAACAGCCTTTTGAAGTAAACAAGAGTCCAGCCGGTCTTACTGGCCACCATCATCACGGTGTCTGTAGGCTTTTCTATGGTGACAGTGTGATATACGGTTCCCCCGCCAAGATTATTAGCTCCCTTCTGGGTGCAGTAAGTCCTGCAAGCAGTAGTCTACTCTTTTGGGACACACTCTTGTTGTTTTATGAGAGAAACTCCAGGTCAAGTGATGTTCACACGAGTCGTCATGGTGCCCTGTTGCCCCCGGTTATCTCTCTGGATGTTGGAGTTGGAGGGCCTCCTCACTCGAGGTCGGTGTGCCCACAGAGCGAACCCTGCAACTTCAGGGCATGGTTGGTGGTTAGGATCACCACGTGGGGTCCTTTTCCCTTAGGAGGGAGGTGGCCTTTTGGGCTGCTGATTTCCAGGTTTTTAGATACCGCCAGTATCTTGGCCAGATGTGGCAGTGGGCCAAGCCCCTTGGTGACCATAGTTTATCCTACCTGGATGGCATTCTTGCATTGTTCCATTTCAAGTGGTCCCAGGTTTTGCACTAATTCTCCAATGGCGATTCACCTTTCACCGGGAATGTAAAGGTCAAAGGGTTTAGCTAAATTAGGGAGTTCCAGGACAAGGGTCTGAATTGACTGCTCTTTCCATTCTTGAAAGGCCACTTGTGGATTCTATTCAAAAGGATCATCATCTTTTCCTTTCAGTGTTTCATATAGAGGCCCAGCTAGTAGACTGTAGTTAGGGATCCAGAAGCAGCAAACCCTGGCCTCCCCAGGAACCCCTAAGCTGTCTTCTAGTTTTAGAAAGGGGTAAGGCTGAAAATGGTTTCTTCCCTTTCCTGGGATGGACTTCTCCAACCTTCTGTGAGAATGAAGCCCAGGCAGGTCACGGCAGTCTGTGATATTTGAGCTTTTTCTTGGACAACTTCTATCCTTTATTGGCTTGGTAGTTCAGAGGCCTCCTTAGTAGGGCTGGCGATCAGAATGTCGTCTGCATATTGAAGGAGGGTTTCCTTTTCCAGAGGTAGAACTTTTAGGTCTTTAGCTAAGCTTTCCCCAAAGATGGTGTGGGAATTTTTGCACCCTTGGGGCCAGACGGCCCGGAAGTATTGTTTTAGTTGTATGTTGAGTCCTGCCACTCACAAGCCAAAATTTCTTGTGACTCTGGGACTAATGGAATACAAAAGAAGGCATCATTGAAGACTAATACAGAATACCATGTCCTGGTGGTTGGTAGAATGACCAGCAGGGTGTAGGAATTAGGAGCAACTGGAGGTATATCCTCGGTGGCTTCACTGACTGTCCTGACATCCTTTACCAGGTCCCCAGCAGCCCATGGGGCTCTCGTGGTCAGACCAATCCCAGAATATGGAGCTCACCTGGGCAGGTACCCCACCCCCACCCCAGCCCACAGGGCTCTCGTGGTCAGGCCCCTCCCAGGATACAGAGCTACCCTTGCAGGTACTGTGGCAGGGCTGGGCACACAGGAACCGTGCACATAGCCCTCATTGCAGAGCACCCCCAGCTCACCTGTCGCTCAGAGCTGACACAGAGCACCTCAGAGCAGGACTTGAACTAACAAACAGCAGCTGCGACAGGTCTGTGACCCTGGGCATCACTCCGTGAGGCCTCCCTCCACCTGGTCTTCCAGAGACTTCCACTGCACCCGGGGCACCAGGCCTCTGTCTCCAACCACCACCCACCCCTCCTCTCCCTGACTCCTGGGTTCCTCTCATTAGGAGAGGGTTTTCTTGAAGTTGTCTCCCACTCATGGGCCAGATAAAATGATTAGAAAACAAGCCAAAGCTGCAGCCCCTTGTCTATCCTGACTCTCAGGAGCCCACACCTGTTCCTTGGACCTGGCCGGTTCAGCAAGTTCCATTTTCTGCAACTGTGAGCCCCTGAGGGGTGATGATTGGCTGACCTGGGCAGCCTTACCGTGCCGGCCAGCCCTCCCCAGGTGTGCCTGGGTTGAGATCACTATAAATACCACTCCAGGCAGCAAGAGCCCCTGCAGCCGTGCCTGACGCCATTTTCTCTGCCCTGTCAGCAGTCTCGGGGCTGGGCTGGTGGGAGGGAGTGAGAGGCCACGGCTTTGTGGGTGGCCCAGTGTGAGTGGGGCTCTGCTGGACTTTCTGCAGCAGTTGCCAGGCTGCCACCTGCTAAAGAAGAAGATGTGTCACCCATACCTGCTGCTGGAATTTCTCCCTGGGCAGAGGTGAGGAAGGAAAAAAGCAGTGGGGGCAGGGACAGGACGGGTATCTCAGGCAGGGAAATGGAAATCTTCCAGAAGAGCACCCAGGGCCAGGACCATCCTGGCTGGCCTGCAGGCACCAAGTCGGCCGGCATGCTGTCACTCGTGTGGCTCTATGGCCCTCCCTCTAGGCTTTCAGGTCCTTGTATATATTCAGGTGTTTTACCTGGGATGGGTGGGAATAGTTCAGCAGCAACTGGCCTGGGGCTCAGCTCACGTTTACTCACAGATGCCTCGGCACGGTGCCCCAGCTTTGCAATGAGGACGCTTGTTGCGTGGGGGCTGCTGGCTGAATGGGAGACGATTCCCCACCACTGACCAACTTCAGAATTGTTTACAACTGGAGCAAGTGCCCTGATACGGTTTTCCTCTGTGGAACTGGTGGGTTCTGTGTTTTTTTTCTCTTTTTCGTTTTGGGTTCAAGGTAGATTTTATTCCTCTTTTTTGTATTTACAGATATAAGCATGGAAATAATTTATTCATATAAATACATGTATGTGAAGGGAATAATTGTTTTTTCTATTTTTTAAATTTTATTTCTTTTTAATTTTGAATTTTATTTTATATTTTTATACAGCAGGTTCTTATTGGTTATCTATTTTATACATATAAATGTATACATGCCAATCCCAGTCTCTCAACTCCTCCCACCACCCCCCCCAACAGCTTTCCCCCCTTGTTGTCCATACGTTTGTTGTCTACATCTGTTGCTCTATTTATGCCTTGCAAAATGGTTAATCTGTACAGGTTTTCTAGGTTCCACATATATGCATGAATATACAAGATTTGTTTTTCTCTTTCTGACTTACTTCACTCTGTATGACAGTCTCTAGATGCATCGACGTCTCTACAAATGACCCAATTTCATTCCTTTTCATGGCTTAGTAATATTCCATTTTATATATGTACCACGGCTTTATGCATTCGTCTGTCTGTGGGCATTTAGGTTGCTTCCATTACCTCGATATTGTAAATAGTGATGCAATGAACATTGCGGTGAATGTCTCTTTTTGATTTATGGTTTTGTCTGGGTATATGTCCAGTACTGGGATTGCTGTATCATATGGTAATTCTATTGTTAGTTTCTTAAGAAATTCCATATTGTTCTCCATAGTGACTGTATCAATTTATATTCCCAACAATAGTGGAAGAGGGTTCCTTTTCTCCACACCCTTTCCAGCATTTTTTGCTTGTAGATTTTCTATGATGCCTATTCTACCAGGTGTGAGGTGATACCTCATTGTTGAATCCATTTCGTTGAGCAAGGGGTAGGTCTTGTCTATTCCATATTTGGCTTATGGAACGGTATCTGTGCTAATTTCAAACTCTGGTTTAATGCAGCACCCCAACTCACCTTCCCCCTTAAGCAAGCATAAGTTAGTTTTCTAAACTTGAGACCCTGTTCTGTTTTGTAATTCAGTTCCTGTGTAGCCAAGTTCACATTCCGTGTATTAGTGATACCTTATGATGTTTCTTTTTCTGTGTGACTTATTTCACTTAGAATCATCGTGCCTCAATCCACTCATTATGCTGCTACGGGCCTGGTGACATAGATTTCATTGCTGAGTGGTATTCTGTTGTACATAAGTACTGCAACTTCTTTATCCATTATTTGCTCTCTGGGATATTTAACTTGTGCCCAAGAAGAGATTCCAGTAAAAAGAACCGTCCCAACCTTTGGGGTGGCTGTGTCTTGTTGATTTTAAATTAACTAAGCTATAGGACCATAAGTGGAAGTGCCCTAGGCTCTGTTGCTTTGTTTTTTAGATGTTTCAGGAAACACCATACACTTCTCCCGAGTGGCTGTTGGCAATTTACATCCCGCCCATCAGCATAACAAGGCTCCCAGTTCTCCATGGCCTGTCCTGCCTTTCTGGATTTTACACCTTTTTCAGATGGCCCTTTTGACCGGGGGGAAGTGAGACTTCATTGTAGTGCAGATTTCCTTTGCAAGCTTGCTTGGTTGGCCAAAAAGGGCGTATGCGTTTTTTCCTGAATATATTCAGGAAAAAACGCATACGCCCTTTTTGGCCAAGTGCATCATTGTGGACGTTCTGCCTCTTTTCCTATGCTTTAAATGCAATTCCAGTCTACCTCCTGAAATCGGTTTCCTGCAATTCTGCCCCGCTTTCAAGTCCTCTTGGCAGCCTTACTTCAGTATATTTTTGGACGATAGCTGTCATTTATAACTCTGCAGGTTTGTGAATTACAGTGCCCCTGAGCTCCTTTCTTCAACTCGCTTTCTCGTGAGCTGGCCGCAACACCGCAGGATGGCTTCAGGCCCTAATCTGGTTCCGGCACGGCACGCTGAGCCTTTGGTTAATTCCTCTTCCTGGTGGGAAATGAGAGTTAAATTTGCCCGTCCAGACACCTCCAGCTAGTCTCTCATTGGTTCTCCCTATTCCTGTTCATCTTCCGCAGAAATTGCAAACTGGGGCAAACAGGAGGTTAAAGGCACTGACTCTCCAAGTCGGGAGAGTGTTAGTAAAGCATCTGGAATGTTGCACCCGAGTACCAGGGGACGAAAACTGACACATATTGGAACACGTCTCCCGATCACACGGTTGATCATACTCTGGGTTCCACATGCATGTTTTAGCTGAAGGAAGAATACCTTAAACCTGGAGAGTTGAGACCCGTGGAATGGGTACCATGCAATATGACTTCAAAGGGTCTTCATTTGCTCACCGAACCTCTCCAGTCCTATCACTGCTGCGTTTATGCCCCTGTACACACGCTTGATTCTCTTTCGGAGACATAGCAATCCATAGGTTTTAAGATACTTCCTAGTCAGGTATATTCTTAGGTGTTTAATATGGGGTGTTGAGTCCATTTCGTTGAGCAAGGAGTAGCTCTTGTCTATTCCATATTTGGCTTAAGGAACTTTATCTGTGCTCATTTCAATCTCTGGTTTTATGCAGCACGCCAACTCACCTTTCCCCTTAAGCAAGCATAAGTTGGTTTTCTAAATTTGAGACCCTGTTCTGTTTTGTAATCCAGTTCCTATGTAGCCAAGTTTACATTCCGTGTATTAGTGATATCTTATGATGTTTCTTTTTCTGTGAGACTTATTTCAGTTAGAATCATCGTACCTGAATCCACTCATTATGCTGCTACGGGCCTGATGACATAGACTTCCTTGCTGAGTGATATTGCATTGTACGTAAGTACCACAACTTCTTTATCCATTTTTCACTTTCTGCGATATTGAAGTTGTACGGCAAACCACGTCTTGTAAACAGAGCCGTCCCAACATTTGCGGTGGCTGTGTCTTTTTGATTTTAATTTCCCTAAGCTATAGGACCATAAGTGGAAGTGCCCTAGGCTCTGTTGCTTTGTTTTTTAGATGTTTCAGGAAACACCATACACTTCTCCCGAGTGGCTGTTGGCAATTGACATCCCGCCCATCAGCATAACAAGGCTCCCACTTCTCCATGGCCTGTCCTGCCTTTCTGGATTTTACACTTTTTTCAGATGGCCCTTTTGACCGGGGGGAAGTGAGACTTCATTGTAGTGCAGATTTCCTTTGCAAGCTTGCTTGGTTGGCCAAAAAGGGCGTATGCGTTTTTTCCTGAATATATTCAGGAAAAAACGCATACGCCCTTTTTGGCCAAGTGCATCATTGTGGACGTTCTGCCTCTTTTCCTATGCTTTAAATGCAATTCCAGTCTACCTCCTGAAATCGGTTTCCTGCAATTCTGCCCCGCTTCCAAGTCCTCTTGGCAGCCTTACTTCAGTATATTTTTGGACGATAGCTGTCATTTATAACTCGGCAGGTTTGTGAATTACAGTGCCCCTGAGCTCCTTTCTTCAACTCGCTTTCTCGTGAGCTGGCCGCAACACCGCGGGATTGCTTCGGGCCCTAATCTTGTTCCGGCACGGCACGCTGAGCCTTTGGTTAATTCCTCTTCCTGGTGGGAAATGAGAGTTAAATTTGCCCGTCCAGACACCTCCAGCTAGTCTGTCATTGGTTCTCCCTATTCCTGTTCATCTTCCGCAGAAATTGCAAACTGGGCCAAACAGGAGGTTAAAGGCACTGACTCTCCAAGTCGGGAGAGTGTTCGTAAAGCGTCTAGAATGTTGCAACCGAGTAGCAGGGGACGAAAACTGACACATATTGGAACACGTCTCCCGATCACACGGTTGATCATACTCTGGGTTCCACATGCATGTTTTAGCTGAAGGAAGAATCCCTTAAACCTGGAAAGTTGAGACCCGTGGATTGGGTACCATGCAATATGACTTCAAAGGGTCTTCATTTGCTCACCGAAACTCTCCAATCCTATCACTGCTGCGTTTATGCCCCTGTACGCACGCTTGATTCTCTTTCGGAGACATAGCAATCCATAGGTTTTAAGATACTTCCTAGTCAGGTACATTCTTAGGTGTTTAATATGGGGTGTTGAGTCCATTTCGTTGAGCAAGGAGTAGCTCTTGTCTATTCCATATTTGGCTTAAGGAACTTTATCTGTGCTCATTTCAATCTCTGGTTTTATGCAGCACCCCAACTCACCTTTCCCCTTAAGCAAGCATAAGTTGGGTTTCTAAATTTGAGACCCTGTTCTGTTTTGTAATTTAGTTCCTCTGTAGCCAAGTTTACATTCCGTGTATTAGTGATATCTTATGATGTTTCTTTTTCTGTGTGACTTATTTCAGTTAGAATCATCTTACCTGAATCCACTTATTATGCTGCTACGGGCCTGATGACATAGATTTCATTGCTGAGTGATACTGCATTGTACGTAAGTACCACAACTTCTTTATCCATTTTTCACTTTCTGCGATATTGAACTTGTACCGTAAACCAGGTTCTTGTAAACAGAGCCGTCCCAACCTTTGGGGTGGCTGTGTCTTTATGATTTTAATTTCTCTAAGCTATAGGACCATAAGTGGAAGTGCCCTAGGCTCTGTTGGTTTGATTTTTAGATGTTTCAGGAAACACCATACACTTATCCCGAGTGGCTGTTGGCAATTTACATCCCGTCCATCAGCATAACAAGGCTCCCAGTTCTCCATGGCCTGTCCTGCCTTTCTGGATTTTACACTTTTTTCAGATGGCCCTTTTGACCGGGGGGAAGTGAGACTTCATTGTAGTGCAGATTTCCTTTGCAAGCTTGCTTGGTTGGCCAAAAAGGGCGTATGCGTTTTTTCCTGAATATATTCAGGAAAAAACGCATACGCCCTTTTTGGCCAAGTGCATCATTGTGGACGTTCTGCCTCTTTTCCTATGCTTTAAATGCAATTCCAGTCTACCTCCGGAAATCGGTTTCCTGCAATTCTGCACCGTTTTCAAGTCCTCTTGGCAGCCTTACTTCAGTATATTTTTGGACGATAGCTGTCATTTATAACTCTGCAGGTTTGTGAATTACAGTGCCCCTGAGCTCCTTTCTTCAACTCGCTTTCTCGTGAGCTGGCCGCAACACCGCAGGATGGCTTCAGGCCCTAATCTGGTTCCGGCATGGCACGCTGAGCCTTTGGTTAATTCCTCTTCCTGGTGGGAAATGAGAGTTAAATTTGCCCGTCCAGACCCCTCCAGCTAGTCTGTCATTGGTTCTCCCTATTCCTGTTCATCTTCCGCAGAAATTGCAAACTGGGCCAAACAGGAGGTTAAAGGCACTGACTCTCCAAGTCGGGAGAGTGTTCGTAAAGCGTCTAGAATGTTGCAACCGAGTAGCAGGGGACGAAAACTGACACATATTGGAACACGTCTCCCGATCACACGGTTGATCATACTCTGGGTTCCACATGCATGTTTTAGCTGAAGGAAGAATCCCTTAAACCTGGAAAGTTGAGACCCGTGGATTGGGTACCATGCAATATGACTTCAAAGGGTCTTCATTTGCTCACCGAACCTCTCCAATCCTATCACTGCTGCGTTTATGCCCCTGTACGCACGCTTGATTCTCTTTCGGAGACATAGCAATCCATAGGTTTTAAGATACTTCCTAGTCAGGTACATTCTTAGGTGTTTAATATGGGGTGTTGAGTCCATTTCGTTGAGCAAGGAGTAGCTCTTGTCTATTCCATATTTGGCTTAAGGAACTTTATCTGTGCTCATTTCAATCTCTGGTTTTATGCAGCACCCCAACTCACCTTTCCCCTTAAGCAAGCATAAGTTGGGTTTCTAAATTTGAGACCCTGTTCTGTTTTGTAATTCAGTTCCTGTGTAGCCAAGTTTACATTCCGTGTATTAGTGATATCTTATGATGTTTCTTTTTCTGTGTGACTTATTTCAGTTAGAATCATCTTACCTGAATCCACTTATTATGCTGCTACGGGCCTGATGACATAGATTTCATTGCTGAGTGATACTGCATTGTACGTAAGTACCACAACTTCTTTATCCATTTTTCACTTTCTGCGATATTGAACTTGTACCGTAAACCAGGTTCTTGTAAACAGAGCCGTCCCAACCTTTGGGGTGGCTGTGTCTTTATGATTTTAATTTCTCTAAGCTATAGGACCATAAGTGGAAGGGCCCTAGGCTCTGTTGGTTTGATTTTTAGATGTTTCAGGAAACACCATACACTTATCCCGAGTGGCTGTTGGCAATTTACATCCCGTCCATCAGCATAACAAGGCTCCCAGTTCTCCATGGCCTGTCCTGCCTTTCTGGATTTTACACTTTTTTCAGATGGCCCTTTTGACCGGGGGGAAGTGAGACTTCATTGTAGTGCAGATTTCCTTTGCAAGCTTGCTTGGTTGGCCAAAAAGGGCGTATGCGTTTTTTCCTGAATATATTCAGGAAAAAACGCATACGCCCTTTTTGGCCAAGTGCATCATTGTGGACGTTCTGCCTCTTTTCCTATGCTTTAAATGCAATTCCAGTCTACCTCCGGAAATCGGTTTCCTGCAATTCTGCACCGTTTTCAAGTCCTCTTGGCAGCCTTACTTCAGTATATTTTTGGACGATAGCTGTCATTTATAACTCTGCAGGTTTCTGAATTACAGTGCCCCTGAGCTCCTTTCTTCAACTCGCTTTCTCGTGAGCTGGCCGCAACACTGCAGGATGGCTTCAGGCCCTAATCTGGTTCCGGCACGGCACGCTGAGCCTTTGGTTAATTCCTCTTCCTGGTGGGAAATGAGAGTTAAATTTGCCCGTCCAGACCCCTCCATCTAGTCTGTCATTGGTTCTCCCTATTCCTGTTCATCTTCCGCAGAAATTGCAAACTGGGCCAAACAGGAGGTTAAAGGCACTGACTCTCCAAGTCGGGAGAGTGTTAGTAAAGCGTCTGGAATGTTGCACCCGAGTACCAGGGGACGAAAACTGAGACATATTGGAACACGTCTCCCGATCACACGGTTGATCATACTCTGGGTTCCACATGCATGTTTTAGCTGAAGGAAGAATCCCTTAAACCTGGAGAGTTGAGACCCGTGGAATGGGTACCATGCAATATGACTTCAAAGGGTCTTCATTTGCTCACCGAACCTCTCCAGTCCTATCACTGCTGCGTTTATGCCCCTGTACACACGCTTGATTCTCTTTCGGAGACATAGCAATCCATAGGTTTTAAGATACTTCCTAGTCAGGTACATTCTTAGGCGTTTAATATGGGGTGTTGAGTCCATTTCGTTGAGCAAGGAGTAGCTCTTGTCTATTCCATATTTGACTTAAGGAACTTTTTCTGTGCTCATTTCAATCTCTGGTTTTATGCAGCACCCCAACTCACCTTTCCCCTTAAGCAAGCATAAGTTGGGTTTCTAAATTTGAGACCCTGTTCTGTTTTGTAATTCAGTTCCTGTGTAGCCAAGTTTACATTCCGTGTATTAGTGATATCTTATGATGTTTCTTTTTCTGTGTGACTTATTTCAGTTAGAATCATCGTACCTGAATCCACTCATTATGCTGCTACGGGCCTGTTGACATAGATTTCATTGCTGAGTGATACTGCATTGTACGTAAGTACCACAACTTCTTTATCCATTTTTCACTTTCTGCGATATTGAACTTGTACCGTAAACCAGGTTCTTGTAAACAGAGCCGTCCCAACTTTTGGGGTGGCTGTGTCTTTTGATTTTAATTTCTCTAAGCTATAGGACCATAAGTGGAAGTGCCCTAGGCTCTGTTGGTTTGATTTTTAGATGTTTCAGGAAACACCATACACTTCTCCCGAGTGGCTGTTGGCAATTTACATCCCGCCCATCAGCATAACAAGGCTCCCAGTTCTCCATGGCCTGTCCTGCCTTTCTGGATTTTACACTTTTTTCAGATGGCCCTTTTGACCGGGGGGAAGTGAGACTTCATTGTAGTGCAGATTTCCTTTGCAAGCTTGCTTGGTTGGCCAAAAAGGGCGTATGCGTTTTTTCCTGAATATATTCAGGAAAAAACGCATACGCCCTTTTTGGCCAAGTGCATTATTGTGGACGTTCTGCCTCTTTTCCTATGCTTTAAATGCAATTCCAGTCTACCTCCTGAAATCGGTTTCCTGCAATTCTGCCCCGCATTCAAGTCCTCTTGGCAGCCTTACTTCAGTATATTTTTGGACGATAGCTGTCATTTATAACTCTGCAGGTTTGTGAATTACAGTGCCCCTGAGCTCCTTTCTTCAACTCGCTTTCTCGTGAGCTGGCCGCAACACCGCAGGATGGCTTCAGGCCCTAATCTGGTTCCGGCATGGCACGCTGAGCCTTTGGTTAATTCCTCTTCCTGGTGGGAAATGAGAGTTAAATTTGCCCGTCCAGACCCCTCCAGCTAGTCTGTCATTGGTTCTCCCTATTCCTGTTCATCTTCCGCAGAAATTGCAAACTGGGCCAAACAGGAGGTTAAAGGCACTGACTCTCCAAGTCGGGAGAGTGTTCGTAAAGCGTCTAGAATGTTGCAACCGAGTAGCAGGGGACGAAAACTGACACATATTGGAACACGTCTCCCGATCACACGGTTGATCATACTCTGGGTTCCACATGCATGTTTTAGCTGAAGGAAGAATCCCTTAAACCTGGAAAGTTGAGACCCGTGGATTGGGTACCATGCAATATGACTTCAAAGGGTCTTCATTTGCTCACCGAACCTCTCCAATCCTATCACTGCTGCGTTTATGCCCCTGTACGCACGCTTGATTCTCTTTTGGAGACATAGCAATCCATAGGTTTTAAGATACTTCCTAGTCAGGTACATTCTTAGGTGTTTAATATGGGGTGTTGAGTCCATTTCGTTGAGCAAGGAGTAGCTCTTGTCTATTCCATATTTGGCTTAAGGAACTTTATCTGTGCTCATTTCAATCTCTGGTTTTATGCAGCACCCCAACTCACCTTTCCCCTTAAGCAAGCATAAGTTGGGTTTCTAAATTTGAGACCCTGTTCTGTTTTGTAATTTAGTTCCTCTGTAGCCAAGTTTACATTCCGTGTATTAGTGATATCTTATGATGTTTCTTTTTCTGTGTGACTTATTTCAGTTAGAATCATCTTACCTGAATCCACTTATTATGCTGCTACGGGCCTGATGACATAGATTTCATTGCTGAGTGATACTGCATTGTACGTAAGTACCACAACTTCTTTATCCATTTTTCACTTTCTGCGATATTGAACTTGTACCGTAAACCAGGTTCTTGTAAACAGAGCCGTCCCAACCTTTGGGGTGGCTGTGTCTTTATGATTTTAATTTCTCTAAGCTATAGGACCATAAGTGGAAGTGCCCTAGGCTCTGTTGGTTTGATTTTTAGATGTTTCAGGAAACACCATACACTTCTCCCGAGTGGCTGTTGGCAATTTACATCCCGTCCATCAGCATAACAAGGCTCCCAGTTCTCCATGGCCTGTCCTGCCTTTCTGGATTTTACACTTTTTTCAGATGGCCCTTTTGACCGGGGGGAAGTGAGACTTCATTGTAGTGCAGATTTCCTTTGCAAGCTTGCTTGGTTGGCCAAAAAGGGCGTATGCGTTTTTTCCTGAATATATTCAGGAAAAAACGCATACGCCCTTTTTGGCCAAGTGCATCATTGTGGACGTTCTGCCTCTTTTCCTATGCTTTAAATGCAATTCCAGTCTACCTCCGGAAATCGGTTTCCTGCAATTCTGCACCGCTTTCAAGTCCTCTTGGCAGCCTTACTTCAGTATATTTTTGGACGATAGCTGTCATTTATAACTCTGCAGGTTTGTGAATTACAGTGCCCCTGAGCTCCTTTCTTCAACTCGCTTTCTCGTGAGCTGGCCGCAACACTGCAGGATGGCTTCAGGCCCTAATCTGGTTCCGGCACGGCACGCTGAGCCTTTGGTTAATTCCTCTTCCTGGTGGGAAATGAGAGTTAAATTTGCCCGTCCAGACCCCTCCATCTAGTCTGTCATTGGTTCTCCCTATTCCTGTTCATCTTCCGCAGAAATTGCAAACTGTGCCAAACAGGAGGTTAAAGGCACTGACTCTCCAAGTCGGGAGAGTGTTAGTAAAGCGTCTGGAATGTTGCACCCGAGTACCAGGGGACGAAAACTGAGACATATTGGAACACGTCTCCCGATCACACGGTTGATCATACTCTGGGTTCCACATGCATGTTTTAGCTGAAGGAAGAATCCCTTAAACCTGGAGAGTTGAGACCCGTGGAATGGGTACCATGCAATATGACTTCAAAGGGTCTTCATTTGCTCACCGAACCTCTCCAGTCCTATCACTGCTGCGTTTATGCCCCTGTACACACGCTTGATTCTCTTTTGGAGACATAGCAATCCATAGGTTTTAAGATACTTCCTAGTCAGGTACATTCTTAGGCGTTTAATATGGGGTGTTGAGTCCATTTCGTTGAGCAAGGAGTAGCTCTTGTCTATTCCATATTTGACTTAAGGAACTTTTTCTGTGCTCATTTCAATCTCTGGTTTTATGCAGCACCCCAACTCACCTTTCCCCTTAAGCAAGCATAAGTTGGGTTTCTAAATTTGAGACCCTGTTCTGTTTTGTAATTCAGTTCCTGTGTAGCCAAGTTTACATTCCGTGTATTAGTGATATCTTATGATGTTTCTTTTTCTGTGTGACTTATTTCAGTTAGAATCATCATACCTGAATCCACTCATTATGCTGCTACGGGCCTGATGACATAGATTTCCTTGCTGAGTGATATTGCATTGTACGTAAGTACCACAACTTCTTTATCCATTTTTCACTTTCTGCGATATTCAACTTGTACCGTAAAGCAGGTTCTTGTAAACAGAGCCGTCCCAACCTTTGGGGCGGCTCTGTCTTTCTGATTTTAATTTCTCTAAGCTATAGGACCATAAGTGGAAGTGCCCTAGGCTCTGTTGGTTTGATTTTTAGATGTTTCAGGAAACACCATACACATCTCCCGAGTGGCTGTTGGCAAATAACATCCCGCCCATCATCATAACAAGGCTCCCTGTTCTCCATGGCCTGTCCTGCCTTTCTGGATTTTACACTTTTTTCAGATGGCCCTTTTGACCGGGGGGTATTGAGACTTCATTGTAGTGCAGATTTCCTTTGCAAGCTTGCTTGGTTGGCCAAAAAGGGCGTATGCGTTTTTTCCTGAATATATTCAGGAAAAAACACATACGCCCTTTTTGGGCAAGTCAGGTTTTTTGAATTGCAGTGGCCCTTAGCTCCATTTTTCAGCTCTTAGTTTTGTGATCTTGCCCCATAACCACAGGATTCCTTGAAGCCCTATTCTTCTTCTGGGGCTCCTTGCTGTGCCTTTGGTTCATTCTTCTTACTGATGTGAAATTAGAGTGACATGTGCCCATTGAAACCGCTTAAGCTAGTTTCTCACTGGTTCCCCCTATTCCCATTCATCCTCCGCACTAACTGAAGACTGTGCGATACCAGAACTTAAAGGCATTGACTCTCCATGTGGGGATGTTGTTAGTAAAGCGGCTGGAATGTCGATCCGGAGCCCCAGGAGAGGAAAAATGTGGTGCGTTTTAGAAACCTTTCCCGATCAGTCGCTGGGTTTCCCAAGCATGGTTTAGCTGTAGGAAGATTCCCTTCAACCTGGAGTGTTGGGACCCTTGGAATGAGTAGCATGAAGTATTGCATTAAACTTTCGGCAGTTGCTCACCGAAGCTCACCAATCCTCTCAGCCCCAAGTGTCCAGCCTTATGTCTTATCCAGCTGTGGGTTTATATGTGGTCAATCCAGGTTGCATCACAGCCCCTGAGCGAATTTTGTAAGAATTTTTCTCTCTTTCATTGTTTCTGCGTTTTGTTTTTAACATTTATTTCTATAATGGGGTTTAGCTCATTTTCACTGCTGTGTTTGTGCCGCTCTGCACACACTTGATTCCCTTATGGAGATAGATCAATACATGGGTTTTAAGATTCTTATTACTCAGATATATTTCTCTGCGGTGTATAGGGTGTGTTGAGGCCAGTTCATTGAGCAAGGTGTAGATCTTGTCTAATACCTATTTGGTTTCTTGAACGGTATCTGTGCTAATTTCAAACTCTGGTTTTATGCATCACCCCACCTCTCCTTTCCCCTTAAGCTGACATAAGTGTGTTTTCTAAATGTGAGACACTGTTCTGTTCTGTAATTCATTTCTTGTGCAGCCATATTTACCCTCCCTCTATAAGTGATATCTTATGATATGTTTCTTTTTCTGTTTGACTTATTTCAAGTAGTATTATCGGACCTAAATCCACTCTTTATCCTTCTACTAGCCTTATTACATTGATTTCATGGTGAAGAGATATTCCATTGTACATAAGTACCACATCTTCTTTATCCATTGTTCTCTTTCCTGGGATATTTAAGGTGTACTGAAGTTGAGGTTCTTGTAAACAGAGTAGCCCTAAACTGTGGTGTGCTTGTGTCTTGTTGATTTTTAGACTTCCCTAGATATACTCCCATGATTGGAAGTGTCCTATGCTCTGTAGCTCTGTTTTTAGATGATTTAGGAACCACCATACACTTCTCCAGAGTGGCTCTCGGCAGTTCACACACTGCCCATCAGCGTATAAAGGCTCCCTGTTCTCCATGGCCTGTCCTGCATTTCTGGTTTTTACAATTTTTTAGGATGGCCCTTTTGACCGGTGGGAAATGAGACTTCTTTGTTGTGCACATTTGCATTGCTTGCTTGCTTCGTTGCCCATAAAGTGCGTATGCGTTTTTTCCTGGATATAATCAGGAAAAATCGCATACGCCCTTTTGGGCCAACTGCATCATTGTCGAAATTCTGCCGCTTTTCATGTGCGTTAAAGACGAGTCCAATCTATCTCTTGAAATCTGTTTCTTGCAATTCTGTCTTGCATTCAGATCCTCTTCTTTGCCTTACCTCGACATATTTTTGGACGTTAGTTTTCATTTATAACTCTGCAGGTTTGTGAATTGCAGTGACCCTGAGCTCCATGTTTTAAGTTGCTCTTTTGTGAGCTGGCCTCAAACCCGCAGGATTGCTTCAGGCCCTATTTTGGCTCCGGCGAGGCAGGCTGAGCCTTTTTTTAATTCTTATTCTTAATGGGAAATTAGAGTGATATGTGCCCGTCCAAACCCCTACAACTCTTCTCTCATTGGTTCCCCCTCTTCCCGTTCATCCTCCTCACAATTTGCAAAATGTGTGAAACAGAAGTTTAAATGTGCTGATTCTCCAAGTGGGGAGCTTCTAAGTAACGTGGCTGGAATGGTGAACAGGAGCACCAGGAGAGGATAAATGAGGTGCATCACATGGTGTACAGTCCTCTGGGTTTTCCATGCATGTTTTAGCTGTAGGAAGATCCCTTGAACCTGCAGATTTGGGACCCATTGAATGGGTACCAGGTAGTATTACTTTAAAGGGTGTGCATTTCCTCACCCAACCTCACATTTCTCTTAGCGCAAACAGTTTCCAGCCTTATGTCTCATCCTGCTGTGGGTCTAGATGTGTTCAATCCATGTTGCATCACCGTCCCTGAGGAAAAGTTGTAAGAGGTTTTCTCTGTCTCTCTGTCGTTTATTTTTTTCAATTTATTACTATATTGGTTACAGCTGATTTTCAAAGCTCTGTTTCTTGCTGCTGTACATCCACTTGATTCACGTACAGAGAGACATCAATAAATTCTTTTTCAGATTCTTACCAGTCGTATATATTCTTTTCTGGTGACTTGAGTGTGCTGAGTGCAGTTCTTTTAGCTACCGTGTAGGCCTTGTTGATTATCAGTTTGGTATTTGGAATGGTATCTTTGCTAATTTCAACCTCCTGGATGATGCCTCACCCCTCCCCACCTTTCCCGTTTAGCAGCCTTATGCGTGTTTTCTACATATTTGACTATGTTTTTGTTTTGTAATTTATTTCATGTGTAGCCATTTTGGATTCCACCTTTAAGTGATATCTTATGATATGTGTCTTTTTCTTTTTGAATTCTGTCACTTAGAATGATCATACGTAACTCCTCCGGAGTTGTTACAGCTGGCCATATTTCATTGATTTCCAGGCTGAATAATATTCCACTCTACCTAAGTACCACATCTCTATCCATTTTTTCCCTCCAGAGACATTTAAGTTATATCCTAGTCGAGGATCTTTTAAACAGAGAGGGGGTAAACATTGGGGTGCCTGTGTCCTCTCGAGTTTTGTTTTTCCCAAGATATACGCCCATGAGTGCAAGTGCCCTATGCTCTGTAGCTCATTGTTTAGATGCTTTAGTAAACACAATACACTTCTCCAGAATGGCCGTTGGCAATATACATTTCCACTATAAGTCTCACAGGGCTCCCTCTTCTCCTTGCCCTGTCCTGCATTTCTGTTGTTTACGCTTTATGAGGATGGCTCTTCTGACTGATGCAAAGTGATGTCTTTTGTAGTATTGACTTCCAGTGCCCACCTGTTTGGGTGGCTAAAAAGGTGTACGCTCTTTTCTTGAATATATACACAAAAAAACGCATACACCCTTTTTGGCCAACTGCAATGTTGGCAATGTTCAGCTCCTTTTCTTGTGCTTAATGGCGAGTCCTTTCTACCTCCTCAAATCCCTTTCCTGCCATTCTCCCTTGCTTACAAGTCCTTTTCTCTGACTTTCCTCAAGACATTTTTCAGTGATGGATATTTTCAACTCTGCAGTTTTGTGAATTTTACTGCCCCTGAGTTCTATTGTTCAACTTGTGTTTATGGGAACTGGCCACAAAGCAGCGGGATTTCCTCAAGCCCTATACTGTTTCCATGGGCAACCCTAGCCTTTGGTCAATTCGTCTTCCTGATTGGAAATTAGAGTGACATGTGCCTGTCTGAACACGTAGGACTTGTCTCTCATTGTTCCTCATCCTTCCGCTTCATCCTCTGGACAAATTCCAAACTGTACGCAACAGGATGTTGACAGTGCTGACATCTCCAAGTGGGGAGACTGTTAGTAAAGACGCTGGAGGGGTGAACCCGAGCACCAGGAGATGAGGAGATGAGATGCCTTTTCCAAACTCTTCCCGATCAGACGGTATACCATCCTCTGGGTGTGACAGACATGTTTTAGCAGTAGGAAGAGTCCCATTCATGTAAGGAGAACACCAGGGCTTTTTCAAAATCAGTGTCTCCCCGAAACCCAAACTGGGGAATTTTTTAAGCTACGGCTACACATATGTTCATTAAGGGCCTTGGGAAGTAGGCAGAGTCCAAACTTTAGATGATTGAAGTCTTCAGGGTCAGAAGCACTCACCACCAGCTTCCCTTAGGTTACACTTTAACTGTCATTGATAGATGATGTCAATAAAAATATCTATTCTTTTTCAGATTATTTCCCCTTATAGGTTATTGCAAAATGTTGAGTGTAGTTCCCTGTGCTATACAGTAGTTCCTTGTTGATGATCTATTTTATACATAGCAGTGTGTATGTGTTCATCCCAAACTGTTAATTTATCCCTCCTCCCACCTTTCCCCTTTGGTAATAATAAATTATAAGATTTTATACTTCTCAGAAATGGGGGAGCTGAAAGAGAGGTATCATTTTCAATGGAAAAGCATTTAAAACAAGATTGAAGGTTTAACCAAGATTATTAGATGTACATCCTTGGAAAGAAATCACTTCATTTCTCTAATATTGAGCTGACAAATAAGACAAACCTTTTCACTGAACTTGCTTATAATAAAGTGATGGAAATATCCAATGGAAGTGTTAGAAACATCTTATTTTACCCGAGCCTTATACACTGTTCTATGTTAACTACACTTTGGCTCACACATCTGTTCATTGAGGTTACAATAGTCTCAATTTCTGTTACTGATCCTCCAGAGTGGACCCCAACAAGTGTCCCCCTGCCCAGTGTCATTGGGGCCAACAGATCGAGACTGAGTTTGGTTCACAAGCAAAGGAAACTTTATATTTTGATCAGAGAATGGAGAGGTGAGAGCATGTACTACCCCGTGGGCTGTGGGCTGGGCTGCTGTGTAGAGATCCTGTCAGAGTCAGTGGGAGGGAGGGGGCGGAGCTCTCGAGGGCCGGGTTGGCTGTAGCTCAGGCTCTATATCGCGGAGTCTGCACTGGGCCCCAGGAGCTGAGGTGTCGACCCAGCCATTCTGCACTAGGAAATCTGGTCTGAAGTGCCGGGTGTGGAACCTCTGCATGCGGGACCCTAGGAGCACGTGAAATTAGACAAAGCACAAAGGATAAAAAAGGTTAGACTTGACTTTATTGCCCAGATTCTATTTTTATCTCCCAGGGATTTTTAATGGGCTTTGCTGGGGACAAACCCCCCCCCTCTGCCTTTTGTCCCGTTCCTCATTCTTGGAGTGCTGAGGGTGCAGACCCTTCTTCTGTAACTGCTGAGTGCTGAGTTGGGAGCCCTCATACCCTGGGGCGAGGGTCAGAGCTTCTCCCCAGCAGCCTCCAGGTGACGTTGATTGTCCCCAGGCCCCCTGCCTCCCTGCTCGTCCACCTGAGCACCAGCATTGGAAGTGTTATAGATTCTAATGACCTTTAAGGGTCCAGGAAAGAGATGTGCAGAGACGCTGTGGGGGCCGGTTTCACCCCGCCCCACATTTGTTCGGCCACCTTAGGCCGACCGTTTCTGCCAGCCTAGATGCTCTGACCAGTAGTCTGCGCTTTCTTCAATTAGGCCCCTGAATTAACGTACAAACAGCACCAGGTGTCAGAGCCCTGCCCGCTCAACTCCCAGACAGTCCAGGGTCAGTGGTGATCAAGGACCGTGATGGCCACTGAGTCAACAGCCTTTGGAAGTAAACAAGAGTCCAGCCGGTCTTACTGGCCACCATCATCACGGTGTCTGTAGGCTTTTCTATGGTGACAGTGTGATATACGGTTCCCCCGCCAAGATTATTAGCTCCCCTCTGGGTGCAGTAAGTCCTGCAAGCAGTAGTCTACTCTTTTGGGACACACTCTTGTTGTTTTATGAGAGAAACTCCAGGTCAAGTGATGTTCACACGAGTCGTCATGGTGCCCTGTTGCCCCCGGTTATCTCTCTGGATGTTGGAGTTGGAGGGCCTCCTCACTCGAGGTCGGTGTGCCCACGGAGCGAACCCTGCAACTTCAGGGCATGGTTGGTGGTTAGGATCACCACGTGGGGTCCTTTTCCCTTAGGAGGGAGGTGGCCTTTTGGGCTGCTGATTTCCAGGTTTTTAGATACCGCCAGTATCTTGGCCAGATGTGGCAGTGGGCCAAGCCCCTTGGTGACCATAGTTTATCCTACCTGGATGGCATTCTTGCATTGTTCCATTTCAAGTGGTCCCAGGTTTTGCACTAATTCTCCAATGGCGATTCACCTTTCACCGGGAATGTAAAGGTCAAAGGGTTTAGCTAAATTAGGGAGTTCCAGGGCAAGGGTCTGAATTGACTGCTCTTTCCATTCTTGAAAGGCCACTTGTGGATTCTATTCAAAAGGATCATCATCTTTTCCTTTCAGTGTTTCATATAGAGGCCCAGCTAGTAGACTGTAGTTAGGGATCCAGAAGCAGCAAACCCTGGCCTCCCCAGGAACCCCTAAGCTGTCTTCTAGTTTTAGAAAGGGGTAAGGCTGAAAATGGTTTCTTCCCTTTCCTGGGATGGACTTCTCCAACCTTCTGTGAGAATGAAGCCCAGGCAGGTCACGGCAGTCTGTGATATTTGAGCTTTTTCTTGGACAACTTCTATCCTTTATTGGCTTGGTAGTTCAGAGGCCTCCTTAGTAGGGCTGGCGATCAGAATGTCGTCTGCATATTGAAGGAGGGTTTCCTTTTCCAGAGGTAGAACTTTTAGGTCTTCAGCTAAGCTTTCCCCAAAGATGGTGTGGGAATTTTTGCACCCTTGGGGCCAGACGGCCCGGAAGTATTGTTTTAGTTGTATGTTGAGTCCTGCCACTCACAAGCCAAAATTTCTTGTGACTCTGGGACTAATGGAATACAAAAGAAGGCATCATTGAAGACTAATACAGAATACCATGTCCTGGTGGTTGGTAGAATGACCAGCAGGGTGTAGGAATTAGGAGCAACTGGAGGTATATCCTCGGTGGCTTCACTGACTGTCCTGACATCCTTTACCAGGTCCCCAGCAGCCCATGGGGCTCTCGTGGTCAGACCAATCCCAGAATATGGAGCTCACCTGGGCAGGTACCCCACCCCCACCCCAGCCCACAGGGCTCTCGTGGTCAGGCCCCTCCCAGGATACAGAGCTACCCTTGCAGGTACTGTGGCAGGGCTGGGCACACAGGAACCGTGCACATAGCCCTCATTGCAGAGCACCCCCAGCTCACCTGTCGCTCAGAGCTGACACAGAGCACCTCAGAGCAGGACTTGAACTAACAAACAGCAGCTGCGACAGGTCTGTGACCCTGGGCATCACTCCGTGAGGCCTCCCTCCACCTGGTCTTCCAGAGACTTCCACTGCACCCGGGGCACCAGGCCTCTGTCTCCAACCACCACCCACCCCTCCTCTCCCTGACTCCTGGGTTCCTCTCATTAGGAGAGGGTTTTCTTGAAGTTGTCTCCCACTCATGGGCCAGATAAAATGATTAGAAAACAAGCCAAAGCTGCAGCCCCTTGTCTATCCTGACTCTCAGGAGCCCACACCTGTTCCTTGGACCTGGCCGGTTCAGCAAGTTCCATTTTCTGCAACTGTGAGCCCCTGAGGGGTGATGATTGGCTGACCTGGGCAGCCTTACCGTGCCGGCCAGCCCTCCCCAGGTGTGCCTGGGTTGAGATCACTATAAATACCACTCCAGGCAGCAAGAGCCCCTGCAGCCGTGCCTGACGCCATTTTCTCTGCCCTGTCAGCAGTCTCGGGGCTGGGCTGGTGGGAGGGAGTGAGAGGCCACGGTTTTGTGGGTGGCCCAGTGTGAGTGGGGCTCTGCTGGACTTTCTGCAGCAGTTGCCAGGCTGCCACCTGCTAAAGAAGAAGATGTGTCACCCATACCTGCTGCTGGAATTTCTCCCTGGGCAGAGGTGAGGAAGGAAAAAAGCAGTGGGGGCAGGGACAGGACGGGTATCTCAGGCAGGGAAATGGAAATCTTCCAGAAGAGCACCCAGGGCCAGGACCATCCTGGCTGGCCTGCAGGCACCAAGTCGGCCGGCATGCTGTCACTCGTGTGGCTCTATGGCCCTCCCTCTAGGCTTTCAAGTCCTTGTATATATTCAGGTGTTTTACCTGGGATGGGTGGGAATAGTTCAGCAGCAACTGGCCTGGGGCTCAGCTCACGTTTACTCACAGATGCCTCGGCACGGTGCCCCAGCTTTGCAATGAGGACGCTTGTTGCGTGGGGGCTGCTGGCTGAATGGGAGACGATTCCCCACCACTGACCAGCTTCAGAATTGTTTACAACTGGAGCAAGTGCCCTGATACGGTTTTCCTCTGTGGAACTGGTGGGTTCTGTGTTTTTTTTCTCTTTTTCGTTTTGGGTTCAAGGTAGATTTTATTCCTCTTTTTTGTATTTACAGATATAAGCATGGAAATAATTTATTCATATAAATACATGTATGTGAAGGGAATAATTGTTTTTTCTATTTTTTAAATTTTATTTCTTTTTAATTTTGAATTTTATTTTATATTTTTATACAGCAGGTTCTTATTGGTTATCTATTTTATACATATAAATGTATACATGCCAATCCCAGTCTCTCAACTCCTCCCACCACCCCCCCCAACAGCTTTCCCCCCTTGTTGTCCATACGTTTGTTGTCTACATCTGTTGCTCTATTTATGCCTTGCAAAATGGTTAATCTGTACAGGTTTTCTAGGTTCCACATATATGCATGAATATACAAGATTTGTTTTTCTCTTTCTGACTTACTTCACTCTGTATGACAGTCTCTAGATGCATCGACATCTCTACAAATGACCCAATTTCATTCCTTTTCATGGCTTAGTAATATTCCATTTTATATATGTACCACGGCTTTATGCATTCGTCTGTCTGTGGGCATTTAGGTTGCTTCCATTACCTCGATATTGTAAATAGTGATGCAATGAACATTGCGGTGAATGTCTCTTTTTGATTTATGGTTTTGTCTGGGTATATGTCCAGTACTGGGATTGCTGTATCATATGGTAATTCTATTGTTAGTTTCTTAAGAAATTCCATATTGTTCTCCATAGTGACTGTATCAATTTATATTCCCAACAATAGTGGAAGAGGGTTCCTTTTCTCCACACCCTTTCCAGCATTTTTTGCTTGTAGATTTTCTATGATGCCTATTCTACCAGGTGTGAGGTGATACCTCATTGTTGAATCCATTTCGTTGAGCAAGGGGTAGGTCTTGTCTATTCCATATTTGGCTTATGGAACGGTATCTGTGCTAATTTCAAACTCTGGTTTAATGCAGCACCCCAACTCACCTTCCCCCTTAAGCAAGCATAAGTTAGTTTTCTAAACTTGAGACCCTGTTCTGTTTTGTAATTCAGTTCCTGTGTAGCCAAGTTCACATTCCGTGTATTAGTGATACCTTATGATGTTTCTTTTTCTGTGTGACTTATTTCACTTAGAATCATCGTGCCTCAATCCACTCATTATGCTGGTACGGGCCTGGTGACATAGATTTCATTGCTGAGTGGTATTCTGTTGTACATAAGTACCGCAACTTCTTTATCCATTATTTGCTCTCTGGGATATTTAACTTGTGCCGAAGAAGAGATTCCAGTAAAAAGAACCGTCCCAACCTTTGGGGTGGCTGTGTCTTTTTGATTTTAAATTAACTAAGCTATAGGACCATAAGTGGAAGTGCCCTAGGCTCTGTTGCTTTGTTTTTTAGATGTTTCAGGAAACACCATACACTTCTCCCGAGTGGCTGTTGGCAATTGACATCCTGCCCATCAGCATAACAAAGCTCCCAGTTCTCCATGGCCTGTCCTGCCTTTCTGGATTTTACACTTTTTTCAGATGGCCCTTTTGACCGGGGGGAAGTGAGACTTCATTGTAGTGCAGATTTCCTTTGCAAGCTTGCTTGGTTGGCCAAAAAGGGCGTATGCGTTTTTTCCTGAATATATTCAGGAAAAAACGCATACGCCCTTTTTGGCCAAGTGCATCATTGTGGACGTTCTGCCTCTTTTCCTATGCTTTAAATGCAATTCCAGTCTACCTCCTGAAATCGGTTTCCTGCAATTCTGCCCCGCTTTCAAGTCCTCTTGGCAGCCTTACTTCAGTATATTTTTGGACGATAGCTGTCATTTATAACTCTGCAAGTTTGTGAATTTCTGTGCCCCTGAGCTCCTTTCTTCAACTCGCTTTCTCGTGAGCTGGCCGCAACACCGCAGGATGGCTTCAGGCCCTAATCTGGTTCCGGCACGGCACGCTGAGCCTTTGGTTAATTCCTCTTCCTGGTGCGAAATGAGAGTTAAATTTGCCCGTCCAGACACCTCCAGCTAGTCTCTCATTGGTTCTCCCTATTCCTGTTCATCTTCCGCAGAAATTGCAAACTGGGCCAAACAGGAGGTTAAAGGCACTGACTCTCCAAGTCGGGAGAGTGTTAGTAAAGCGTCTGGAATGTTGCACCCGAGTACCAGGGGACGAAAACTGACACATATTGGAACACGTCTCCCGATCACACGGTTGATCATACTCTGGGTTCCACATGCATGTTTTAGCTGAAGGAAGAATACCTTAAACCTGGAGAGTTGAGACCCGTGGAATGGGTACCATGCAATATGACTTCAAAGGGTCTTCATTTGCTCACCGAACCTCTCCAATCCTATCACTGCTGCGTTTATGCCCCTGTACACATGCTTGATTCTCTTTCGGAGACATAGCAGTCCATAGGTTTTAAGATACTTCCTAGTCAGGTACATTCTTAGGCGTTTAATATGGGGTGTTGATTCCATTTCGTTGAGCAAGGAGTAGCTCTTGTCTATTCCATATTTGGCTTAAGGAACTTTATCTGTGCTCATTTCAATCTCTGGTTTTATGCAGCACCCCAACTCACCTTTCCCCTTAAGGAAGCATAAGTTGGTTTTCTAAATTTGAGACCCTGTTCTGTTTGGTAATTCAGTTCCTATGTAGCCAAGTTTACATTCCGTGTGTTAGTGATATCTTATGATATTTCTTTTTCTGTGAGACTTATTTCAGTTAGAATCATCATACCTGAATCCACTCATTATGCTGCTACGGGCCTGATGACATAGATTTCATTGCTGAGTGATATTGCATTGTACGTAAGTACCACAACTTCTTTATCCATTTTTCACTTTCTGCGATATTGAACTTGTACCGTAAATGAGTTTCTTGTAAACAGAGCCATCCCAACCTTTTGGGTGGCTCTGTCTTTTTGACTTTAATTTCCCTAAGCTATAGGACCATAAGTGGAAGTGCCCTAGGCTCTGTTGCTTTGATTTTTAGATGTTTCAGGAAACACCATACACTTCTCCCGAGTGGCTGTTGGCAATTGACATCCCGCCCATCAGCATAACAAGGCTCCCAGTTCTCCATGGCGTGTCCTGCCTTTCTGGATTTTACACTTTTTTCAGATGGCCCTTTTGACCGGGGGGAAGTGAGACTTCATTGTAGTGCAGATTTCCTTTGCAAGCTTGCTTGGTTGGCCAAAAAGGGCGTATGCGTTTTTTCCTGAATATATTCAGGAAAAAACGCATACGCCCTTTTTGGCCAAGTGCATCATTGTGGACGTTCTGCCTCTTTTCCTATGCTTTAAATGCAATTCCAGTCTACCTCCTGAAATCGGTTTCCTGCAATTCTGCCCCGCTTTCAAGTCCTCTTGGCAGCCTTACTTCAGTATATTTTTGGAAGATAGCTGTCATTTATAACTCTGCAGGTTTGTGTATTACAGTGCCCCTGAGCTCCTTTCTTCAACTCGCTTTCTCGTGAGCTGGCCGCAACACCGCAGGATGGCTTCAGGCCGTAATCTGGTTCCGGCACGGCACGCTGAGCCTTTGGTTAATTCCTCTTCCTGGTGGGAAATGAGAGTTAAATTTGCCCGTCCAGACACCTCCAGCTAGTCTCTCATTGGTCCTCCCTATTCGTGTTCATCTTCTGCAGAAATTGCAAACTGGGCCAAACAGGAGGTTAAAGGCACTGACTCTCCAAGTCGGGAGAGTGTTAGTAAAGCGTCTGGAATGTTGCCCCCGAGTACCAGAGGACGAAAACTGAGACATATTGGAACACGTCTCCCGATCACACGGTTGATCATACTCTGGGTTCCACATGCATGTTTTAGCTGAAGGAAGAATCCCTTAAACCTGGAGAGTTGAGACCCGTGGAATGGGTACCATGCAATATGACTTCAAAGGGTTTTCATTTGCTCACCGAACCTCTCCAGTCCTATCACTGCTGCGTTTATGCCCCTGTACACATGCTTGATTCTCTTTCGGAGACGTAGCATTCCTTAGGTTTTAAGCTACTTACTAGTCAGGTACATTCTTAGGTGTTTAATATGGGGTGATGAGTCCGTTTCGTTGAGCAAGGAGTAGCTCTTGTCTATTCCATATTTGGCTTAAGGAACTTTATCTGTGCTCATTTCAATCTCTGGTTTTATGCAGCACCCCAACTCACCTTTCCCCTTAAGCAAGCATAAGTTGGGTTTCTAAATTTGAGACCCTGTTCTGTTTTGTAATTCAGTTCCTGTGTAGCCACGTTTACATTCCGTGTATTAGTGATATCTTATGATGTTTCTTTTTCTGTGTGACTTATTTCAGTTAGAATCATCATACCTGAATCCACTCATTATGCTGCTACGGGCCTGATGACATAGATTTCCTTGCTGAGTGTTACTGCATTGTACGTAAGTACCACAACTTCTTTATCCATTTTTCACTTTCTGCGATATTGAACTTGTACCGTAAACCAGGTTCTTGTAAACAGAGCCGTCCCAACTTTTGGGGTGGCTGTGTCTTTTTGATTTTAATTTCCCTAAGCTATAGGACCATAAGTGGAAGTGCCCTAGGCTCTGTTGCTTTGTTTTTTACATGTTTCAGGAAACACCATACACTTCTCCCGAGTGGCTGTTGGCAATTTACATCCCGCCCATCAGCATAACAAGGCTCCCAGTTCTCCATGGCCTGTCCTGCCTTTCTGGATTTTACACTTTTTTCAGATGGCCCTTTTGACCGGGGGGAAGTGAGACTTCATTGTAGTGCAGATTTCCTTTGCAAGCTTGCTTGGTTGGCCAAAAAGGGCGTATGCGTTTTTTCCTGAATATATTCAGGAAAAAACGCATACGCCCTTTTTGGCCAAGTGCATCATTGTGGACGTTCTGCCTCTTTTCCTATGCTTTAAATGCAATTCCAGTCTACCTCCTGAAATCGGTTTCCTGCAATTCTGCCCCGCTTTCAAGTCCTCTTGGCAGCCTTACTTCAGTATATTTTTGGACGATAGCTGTCATTTATAACTCTGCAAGTTTGTGAATTTCTGTGCCCCTGAGCTCCTTTCTTCAACTCGCTTTCTCGTGAGCTGGCCGCAACACCGCAGGATGGCTTCAGGCCCTAATCTGGTTCCGGCACGGCACGCTGAGCCTTTGGTTAATTCCTCTTCCTGGTGGGAAATGAGAGTTAAATTTGCCCGTCCAGACACCTCCAGCTAGTCTCTCATTGGTTCTCCCTATTCCTGTTCATCTTCCGCAGAAATTGCAAACTGGGCCAAACAGGAGGTTAAAGGCACTGACTCTCCAAGTCGGGAGAGTGTTAGTAAAGCGTCTGGAATGTTGCACCCGAGTACCAGGGGACGAAAACTGAGACATATTGGAACACGTCTCCCGATCACACGGTTGATCATACTCTGGGTTCCACATGCATGTTTTAGCTGAAGGAAGAATCCCTTAAACCTGGAGAGTTGAGACCCGTGGAATGGGTACCATGCAATATGACTTCAAAGGGTCTTCATTTGCTCACCGAACCTCTCCAGTCCTATCACTGCTGCGTTTATGCCCCTGTACACACGCTTGATTCTCTTTCGGAGACATAGCATCCATAGGTTTTAAGATACTTCCTAGTCAGGTACATTCTTAGGCGTTTAATATGGGGTGTTGAGTCCATTTCGTTGAGCAAGGAGTAGCTCTTGTCTATTCCATATTTGGCTTAAGGAACTTTATCTGTGCTCATTTCAATCTCTGGTTTTATGCAGCACCCCAACTCACCTTTCCCCTTAAGCAAGCATAAGTTGGGTTTCTAAATTTGAGACCCTGTTCTGCTTTGTAATTCAGTTCCTGTGTAGCCAAGTTTACATTCCGTGTATTAGTGATATCTTATGATGTTTCTTTTTCTTTGTGACTTATTTCAGTTAGAATCATCGTACCTGAATCCACTCATTATGCTGCTAAGGGCATGATGACATAGATTTCATTGCTGTGTGATATTGCATTGTACGTAAGTACCACAACTTCTTTATCCATTTTTCACTTTCTGCGATATTGAACTTGTACCGTAAACCAGGTTCTTGTAAACAGAGCCGTCCCAACCTTTGGGGTGGCTGTGTCTTTTTGATTTTAATTTCCCTAAGCTATAGGACCATAAGTGGAAGTGCCCTAGGCTCTGTTGCTTTGTTTTTTAGATGTTTCAGGAAACACCATACACTTCTCCCGAGTGGCTGTTGGCAATTTACATCCCGCCCATCAGCATAACAAGGCTCCCAGTTCTCCATGGCCTGTCCTGCCTTTCTGGATTTTACACTTTTTTCAGATGGCCCTTTTCACCGGGGGGAAGTGAGACTTCATTGTAGTGCAGATATCCTTTGCAAGCTTGCTTGGTTGGCCAAAAAGGGCGTATGCGTTTTTTCCTGAATATATTCAGGAAAAAACGCATACGCCCTTTTTGGCCAAGTGCATCATTGTGGACGTTCTGCCTCTTTTCCTATGCTTTAAATGCAATTCCAGTCTACCTCCCGAAATCGGTTTCCTGCAATTCTGCCCCGCTTTCAAGTCCTCTTGGCAGCCTTACTTCAGTATATTTTTGGACGATAGCTGTCATTTATAACTCTGCAGGTTTGTGAATTACAGTGCCCCTGAGCTCCTTTCTTCAACTCGCTTTCTCGTGAGCTGGCCGCAACACCGCAGGATGGCTTCAGGCCGTAATCTGGTTCCGGCACGGCACGCTGAGCCTTTGGTTAATTCCTCTTCCTGGTGGGAAATGAGAGTTAAATTTGCCCGTCCAGACACCTCCAGCTAGTCTCTCATTGGTCCTCCCTATTCGTGTTCATCTTCTGCAGAAATTGCAAACTGGGCCAAACAGGAGGTTAAAGGCACTGACTCTCCAAGTCGGGAGAGTGTTAGTAAAGCGTCTGGAATGTTGCCCCCGAGTACAAGAGGATGAAAACTGAGACATATTGGAACACGTCTCCCGATCACACGGTTGATCATACTCTGGGTTCCACATGCATGTTTTAGCTGAAGGAAGAATACCTTAAACCTGGAGAGTTGAGACCCGTGGAATGGGTACCATGCAATATGACTTCAAAGGGTTTTCATTTGCTCACCGAACCTCTCCAGTCCTATCACTGCTGCGTTTATGCCCCTGTACACATGCTTGATTCTCTTTCGGAGACGTAGCATTCCTTAGGTTTTAAGCTACTTACTAGTCAGGTACATTCTTAGGTGTTTAATATGGGGTGATGAGTCCGTTTCGTTGAGCAAGGAGTAGCTCTTGTCTATTCCATATTTGGCTTAAGGAACTTTATCTGTGCTCATTTCAATCTCTGGTTTTATGCAGCACCCCAACTCACCTTTCCCCTTAAGCAAGCATAAGTTGGGTTTCTAAATTTGAGACCCTGTTCTGTTTTGTAATTCAGTTCCTGTGTAGCCACGTTTACATTCCGTGTATTAGTGATATCTTATGATGTTTCTTTTTCTGTGTGACTTATTTCAGTTAGAATCATCATACCTGAATCCACTCATTATGCTGCTACGGGCCTGATGACATAGATTTCCTTGCTGAGTGTTACTGCATTGTACGTAAGTACCACAACTTCTTTATCCATTTTTCACTTTCTGCGATATTGAACTTGTACCGTAAACCAGGTTCTTGTAAACAGAGCCGTCCCAACCTTTGGGGTGGCTGTGTCTTTTTGATTTTAATTTCCCTAAGCTATAGGACCATAAGTGGAAGTGCCCTAGGCTCTGTTGCTTTGTTTTTTACATGTTTCAGGAAACACCATACACTTCTCCCGAGTGGCTGTTGGCAATTTACATCCCGCCCATAAGCATAACAAGGCTCCCAGTTCTCCATGGCCTGTCCTGCCTTTCTGGATTTTACACTTTTTTCAGATGGCCCTTTTGACCGGGGGGAAGTGAGACTTCATTGTAGTGCAGATTTCCTTTGCAAGCTTGCTTGGTTGGCCAAAAAGGGCGTATGCGTTTTTTCCTGAATATATTCAGGAAAAAACGCATACGCCCTTCTTGGGCAAGTCAGGTTTTTGAATTGCAGTGGCCCTTAGCTCCATTTTTCAGCTCTTAGTTTTGTGATCTTGCCCCATAACCACAGGATTCCTTGAAGCCCTATTCTTCTTCTGGGGCACCTTGCTGTGCCTTTGGTTCATTCTTCTTACTGATGTGAAATTAGAGTGACATGTGCCCATTGAAACCGCTACAGCTATTTTCTCACTGGTTCCCCCTATTCCCATTCATCCTCCGCACTAACTGAAGACTGTGCGATACCAGAACTTAAAGGCATTGACTCTCCATGTGGGGATGTTGTTAGTAAAGCGGCTGGAATGTCGATCCGGAGCCCCAGGAGAGGAAAAATGTGGTGCGTTTTAGAAACCTTTCCCGATCAGTCGCTGGGTTTCCCAAGCATGGTTTAGCTGTAGGAAGATTCCCTTCAACCTGGAGTGTTGGGACCCTTGGAATGAGTAGCATGAAGTATTGCATTAAACTTTCGGCAGTTGCTCACCGAAGCTCACCAATCCTCTCAGCCCCAAGTGTCCAGCCTTATGTCTTATCCAGCTGTGGGTTTATATGTGGTCAATCCAGGTTGCATCACAGCCCCTGAGCGAATTTTGTAAGAATTTTTCTCTCTTTCATTGTTTCTGCGTTTTGTTTTTAACATTTATTTCTATAATGGGGTTTAGCTCATTTTCACTGCTGTGTTTGTGCCGCTCTGCACACACTTGATTCCCTTATGGAGATAGATCAATACATGGGTTTTAAGATTCTTATTACTCAGATATATTTCTCTGCGGTGTATAGGGTGTGTTGAGGCCAGTTCATTGAGCAAGGTGTAGATCTTGTCTAATACCTATTTGGTTTCTTGAACGGTATCTGTGCTAATTTCAAACTCTGGTTTTATGCATCACCCCACCTCTCCTTTCCCCTTAAGCTGACATAAGTGTGTTTTCTAAATGTGAGACACTGTTCTGTTCTGTAATTCATTTCTTGTGCAGCCATATTTACCCTCCCTCTATAAGTGATATCTTATGATATGTTTCTTTTTCTGTTTGACTTATTTCAAGTAGTATTATCGGACCTAAATCCACTCTTTATCCTTCTACTAGCCTTATTACATTGATTTCATGGTGAAGAGATATTCCATTGTACATAAGTACCACATCTTCTTTATCCATTGTTCTCTTTCCTGGGATATTTAAGGTGTACTGAAGTTGAGGTTCTTGTAAACAGAGTAGCCCTAAACTGTGGTGTGCTTGTGTCTTGTTGATTTTTAGACTTCCCTAGATATACTCCCATGATTGGAAGTGTCCTATGCTCTGTAGCTCTGTTTTTAGATGATTTAGGAACCACCATACACTTCTCCAGAGTGGCTCTCGGCAGTTCACACACTGCCCATCAGCGTATAAAGGCTCCCTGTTCTCCATGGCCTGTCCTGCATTTCTGGTTTTTACAACTTTTTAGGATGGCCCTTTTGACCGGTGGGAAATGAGACTTCTTTGTTGTGCACATTTGCATTGCTTGCTTGCTTCGTTGCCCATAAAGTGCGTATGCGTTTTTTCCTGGATATAATCAGGAAAAATCGCATACGCCCTTTTGGGCCAACTGCATCATTGTCGAAATTCTGCCGCTTTTCATGTGCGTTAAAGACGAGTCCAATCTATCTCTTGAAATCTGTTTCTTGCAATTCTGTCTTGCATTCAGATCCTCTTCTTTGCCTTACCTCAACATATTTTTGGACGTTAGTTTTCATTTATAACTCTGCAGGTTTGTGAATTGCAGTGACCCTGAGCTCCATGTTTTAAGTTGCTCTTTTGTGAGCTGGCCTCAAACCCGCAGGATTGCTTCAGGCCCTATTTTGGCTCCGGCGAGGCAGGCTGAGCCTTTTTTTAATTCTTATTCTTAATGGGAAATTAGAGTGATATGTGCCCGTCCAAACCCCTACAACTCTTCTCTCATTGGTTCCCCCTCTTCCCGTTCATCCTCCTCACAATTTGCAAAATGTGTGAAACAGAAGTTTAAATGTGCTGATTCTCCAAGTGGGGAGCTTCTAAGTAACGTGGCTGGAATGGTGAACAGGAGCACCAGGAGAGGATAAATGAGGTGCATCACATGGTGTACAGTCCTCTGGGTTTTCCATGCATGTTTTAGCTGTAGGAAGATCCCTTGAACCTGCAGATTTGGGACCCATTGAATGGGTACCAGGTAGTATTACTTTAAAGGGTGTGCATTTCCTCACCCAACCTCACATTTCTCTTAGCGCAAACAGTTTCCAGCCTTATGTCTCATCCTGCTGTGGGTCTAGATGTGTTCAATCCATGTTGCATCACCGTCCCTGAGGAAAAGTTGTAAGAGGTTTTCTCTGTCTCTCTGTCGTTTATTTTTTTCAATTTATTACTATATTGGTTACAGCTGATTTTCAAAGCTCTGTTTCTTGCTGCTGTACATCCACTTGATTCACGTACAGAGAGACATCAATAAATTCTTTTTCAGATTCTTACCAGTCGTATATATTCTTTTCCGGTGACTTGAGTGTGCTGAGTGCAGTTCTTTTAGCTACCGTGTAGGCCTTGTTGATTATCAGTTTGGTATTTGGAATGGTATCTTTGCTAATTTCAACCTCCTGGATGATGCCTCACCCCTCCCCACCTTTCCCGTTTAGCAGCCTTATGCGTGTTTTCTACATATTTGACTATGTTTTTGTTTTGTAATTTATTTCATGTGTAGCCATTTTGGATTCCACCTTTAAGTGATATCTTATGATATGTGTCTTTTTCTTTTTGAATTCTGTCACTTAGAATGATCATACGTAACTCCTCCGGAGTTGTTACAGCTGGCCATATTTCATTGATTTCCAGGCTGAATAATATTCCACTCTACCTAAGTACCACATCTCTATCCATTTTTTCCCTCCAGAGACATTTAAGTTATATCCTCGTCGAGGATCTTTTAAACAGAGAGGGGGTAAACATTGGGGTGCCTGTGTCCTCTCGATTTTTGTTTTTCCCAAGATATACGCCCATGAGTGCAAGTGCCCTATGCTCTGTAGCTCATTGTTTAGATGCTTTAGTAAACACAATACACTTCTCCAGAATGGCCGTTGGCAATATACATTTCCACTATAAGTCTCACAGGGCTCCCTCTTCTCCTTGCCCTGTCCTGCATTTCTGTTGTTTACGCTTTATGAGGATGGCTCTTCTGACTGATGCAAAGTGATGTCTTTTGTAGTATTGACTTCCAGTGCCCACCTGTTTGGGTGGCTAAAAAGGTGTACGCTCTTTTCTTGAATATATACACAAAAAAACGCATACACCCTTTTTGGCCAACTGCAATGTTGGCAATGTTCAGCTCCTTTTCTTGTGCTTAATGGCGAGTCCTTTCTACCTCCTCAAATCCCTTTCCTGCCATTCTCCCTTGCTTACAAGTCCTTTTCTCTGACTTTCCTCAAGACATTTTTCAGTGATGGATATTTTCAACTCTGCAGTTTTGTGAATTTTACTGCCCCTGAGTTCTATTGTTCAACTTGTGTTTATGGGAACTGGCCACAAAGCAGCGGGATTTCCTCAAGCCCTATACTGTTTCCATGGGCAACCCTAGCCTTTGGTCAATTCGTCTTCCTGATTGGAAATTAGAGTGACATGTGCCTGTCTGAACACGTAGGACTTGTCTCTCATTGTTCCTCATCCTTCCGCTTCATCCTCTGGACAAATTCCAAACTGTACGCAACAGGATGTTGACAGTGCTGACATCTCCAAGTGGGGAGACTGTTAGTAAAGACGCTGGAGGGGTGAACCCGAGCACCAGGAGATGAGGAGATGAGATGCCTTTTCCAAACTCTTCCCGATCAGACGGTATACCATCCTCTGGGTGTGACAGACATGTTTTAGCAGTAGGAAGAGTCCCATTCATGTAAGGAGAACACCAGGGCTTTTTCAAAATCAGTGTCTCCCCGAAACCCAAACTGGGGAATTTTTTAAGCTACGGCTACACATATGTTCATTAAGGGCCTTGGGAAGTAGGCAGAGTCCAAACTTTAGATGATTGAAGTCTTCAGGGTCAGAAGCACTCACCACCAGCTTCCCTTAGGTTACACTTTAACTGTCATTGATAGATGATGTCAATAAAAATATCTATTCTTTTTCAGATTATTTCCCCTTATAGGTTATTGCAAAATGTTGAGTGTAGTTCCCTGTGCTATACAGTAGTTCCTTGTTGATGATCTATTTTATACATAGCAGTGTGTATGTGTTCATCCCAAACTGTTAATTTATCCCTCCTCCCACCTTTCCCCTTTGGTAATAATAAATTATAAGATTTTATACTTCTCAGAAATGGGGGAGCTGAAAGAGAGGTATCATTTTCAATGGAAAAGCATTTAAAACAAGATTGAAGGTTTAACCAAGATTATTAGATGTACATCCTTGGAAAGAAATCACTTCATTTCTCTAATATTGAGCTGACAAATAAGACAAACCTTTTCACTGAACTTGCTTATAATAAAGTGATGGAAATATCCAATGGAAGTGTTAGAAACATCTTATTTTACCCGAGCCTTATACACTGTTCTATGTTAACTACACTTTGGCTCACACATCTGTTCATTGAGGTTACAATAGTCTCAATTTCTGTTACTGATCCTCCAGAGTGGACCCCAACAAGTGTCCCCCTGCCCAGTGTCATTGGGGCCAACAGATCGAGACTGAGTTTTGTTCACAAGCAAAGGAAACTTTATATTTTGATCAGAGAATGGAGAGGTGAGAGCATGTACTACCCCGTGGGCTGTGGGCTGGGCTGCTGTGTAGAGATCCTGTCAGAGTCAGTGGGAGGGAGGGGGCGGAGCTCTCGAGGGCCGGGTTGGCTGTAGCTCAGGCTCTATATCGCGGAGTCTGCACTGGGCCCCAGGAGCTGAGGTGTCGACCCAGCCATTCTGCACTAGGAAAT
Organism: Lagenorhynchus albirostris; assembly: GCF_949774975.1. Taxonomy (NCBI): domain Eukaryota; kingdom Metazoa; phylum Chordata; class Mammalia; order Artiodactyla; family Delphinidae; genus Lagenorhynchus; species Lagenorhynchus albirostris. Next base: position 96,746,164 of record NC_083100.1, on the reverse strand, counting down.
CTGGTCTGAAGTGCCGGGTGTGGAACCTCTGCATGCGGGACCCTAGGAGCACGTGAAATTAGACAAAGCACAAAGGATAAAAAAGGTTAGGCTTGACTTTATTGCCCAGATTCTATTTTTATCTCCCAGGGATTTTTAATGGGCTTTGCTGGGGACAAACCCCCCCCCTCTGCCTTTTGTCCCGTTCCTCATTCTTGGAGTGCTGAGGGTGCAGACCCTTCTTCTGTAACTGCTGAGTGCTGAGTTGGGAGCCCTCATACCCTGGGGCGAGGGTCAGAGCTTCTCCCCAGCAGCCTCCAGGTGACGTTGATTGTCCCCAGGCCCCCTGCCTCCCTGCTCGTCCACCTGAGCACCAGCATTGGAAGTGTTATAGATTCTAATGACCTTTAAGGGTCCAGGAAAGAGATGTGCAGAGACGCTGTGGGGGCCGGTTTCACCCCGCCCCACATTTGTTCGGCCACCTTAGGCTGACCGTTTCTGCCAGCCTAGATGCTCTGACCAGTAGTCTGCGCTTTCTTCAATTAGGCCCCTGAATTAACGTACAAACAGCACCAGGTGTCAGAGCCCTGCCCGCTCAACTCCCAGACAGTCCAGGGTCAGTGGTGATCAAGGACCATGATGGCCACTGAGTCAACAGCCTTTTGAAGTAAACAAGAGTCCAGCCGGTCTTACTGGCCACCATCATCACGGTGTCTGTAGGCTTTTCTATGGTGACAGTGTGATATACGGTTCCCCCGCCAAGATTATTAGCTCCCCTCTGGGTGCAGTAAGTCCTGCAAGCAGTAGTCTACTCTTTTGGGACACACTCTTGTTGTTTTATGAGAGAAACTCCAGGTCAAGTGATGTTCACACGAGTCGTCATGGTGCCCTGTTGCCCCCGGTTATCTCTCTGGATGTTGGAGTTGGAGGGCCTCCTCACTTGAGGTCGGTGTGCCCACGGAGCGAACCCTGCAACTTCAGGGCATGGTTGGTGGCTAGGATCACCACGTGGGGTCCTTTTCCCTTAGGAGGGAGGTGGCCTTTTGGGCTGCTGATTTCCAGGTTTTTAGATACCGCCAGTATCTTGGCCAGATGTGGCAGTGGGCCAAGCCCCTTGGTGACCATAGTTTATCCTACCTGGATGGCATTCTTGCATTGTTCCATTTCAAGTGGTCCCAGGTTTTGCACTAATTCTCCAATGGCGATTCACCTTTCACCGGGAATGTAAAGGTCAAAGGGTTTAGCTAAATTAGGGAGTTCCAGGGCAAGGGTCTGAATTGACTGCTCTTTCCATTCTTGAAAGGCCACTTCTGGATTCTATTCAAAAGGATCATCATCTTTTCCTTTCAGTGTTTCATATAGAGGCCCAGCTAGTAGACTGTAGTTAGGGATCCAGAAGCAGCAAACCCTGGCCTCCCCAGGAACCCCTAAGCTGTCTTCTAGTTTTAGAAAGGGGTAAGGCTGAAAATGGTTTCTTCCCTTTCCTGGGATGGACTTCTCCAACCTTCTGTGAGAATGAAGCCCAGGCAGGTCACGGCAGTCTGTGATATTTGAGCTTTTTCTTGGACAACTTCTATCCTTTATTGGCTTGGTAGTTCAGAGGCCTCCTTAGTAGGGCTGGCGATCAGAATGTCGTCTGCATATTGAAGGAGGGTTTCCTTTTCCAGAGGTAGAACTTTTAGGTCTTTAGCTAGGCTTTCCCCAAAGATGGTGTGGGAATTTTTGCACCCTTGGGGCCAGACGGCCCGGAAGTATTGTTTTAGTTGTATGTTGAGTCCTGCCACTCACAAGCCAAAATTTCTTGTGACTCTGGGACTAATGGAATACAAAAGAAGGCATCATTGAAGACTAATACAGAATACCATGTCCTGGTGGTTGGTAGAATGACCAGCAGGGTGTAGGAATTAGGAGCAACTGGAGGTATATCCTCGGTGGCTTCACTGACTGTCCTGACATCCTTTACCAGGTCCCCAGCAGCCCATGGGGCTCTCGTGGTCAGACCAATCCCAGAATATGGAGCTCACCTGGGCAGGTACCCCACCCCCACTCCAGCCCACAGGGCTCTCGTGGTCAGGCCCCTCCCAGGATACAGAGCTACCCTTGCAGGTACTGTGGCAGGGCTGGGCACACAGGAACCGTGCACATAGCCCTCATTGCAGAGCACCCCCAGCTCACCTGTCGCTCAGAGCTGACACAGAGCACCTCAGAGCAGGACTTGAACTAACAAACAGCAGCTGCGACAGGTCTGTGACCCTGGGCATCACTCCGTGAGGCCTCCCTCCACCTGGTCTTCCAGAGACTTCCACTGCACCCGGGGCACCAGGCCTCTGTCTCCAACCACCACCCACCCCTCCTCTCCCTGACTCCTGGGTTCCTCTCATTAGGAGAGGGTTTTCTTGAAGTTGTCTCCCACTCATGGGCCAGATAAAATGATTAGAAAACAAGCCAAAGCTGCAGCCCCTTGTCTATCCTGACTCTCAGGAGCCCACACCTGTTCCTTGGACCTGGCCGGTTCAGCAAGTTCCATTTTCTGCAACTGTGAGCCCCTGAGGGGTGATGATTGGCTGACCTGGGCAGCCTTACCGTGCCGGCCAGCCCTCCCCAGGTGTGCCTGGGTTGAGATCACTATAAATAGCACTCCAGGCAGCAAGAGCCCCTGCAGCCGTGCCTGACGCCATTTTCTCTGCCCTGTCAGCAGTCTCGGGGCTGGGCTGGTGGGAGGGAGGGAGAGGCCACGGCTTTGTGGGTGGCCCAGTGTGAGTGGGGCTCTGCTGGACTTTCTGCAGCAGTTGCCAGGCTGCCACCTGCTAAAGAAGAAGATGTGTCACCCATACCTGCTGCTGGAATTTCTCCCTGGGCAGAGGTGAGGAAGGAAAAAAGCAGTGGGGGCAGGGACAGGACGGGTATCTCAGGCAGGGAAATGGAAATCTTCCAGAAGAGCACCCAGGGCCAGGACCATCCTGGCTGGCCTGCAGGCACCAAGTCGGCCGGCATGCTGTCACTCGTGTGGCTCTATGGCCCTCCCTCTAGGCTTTCAAGTCCTTGTATATATTCAGGTGTTTTACCTGGGATGGGTGGGAATAGTTCAGCAGCAACTGGCCTGGGGCTCAGCTCACGTTTACTCACAGATGCCTCGGCACGGTGCCCCAGCTTTGCAATGAGGACGCTTGTTGCGTGGGGGCTGCTGGCTGAATGGGAGACGATTCCCCACCACTGACCAACTTCAGAATTGTTTACAACTGGAGCAAGTGCCCTGATACGGTTTTCCTCTGTGGAACTGGTGGGTTCTGTGTTTTTTTTCTCTTTTTCGTTTTGGGTTCAAGGTAGATTTTATTCCTCTTTTTTGTATTTACAGATATAAGCATGGAAATAATTTATTCATATAAATACATGTATGTGAAGGGAATAATTGTTTTTTCTATTTTTTAAATTTTATTTCTTTTTAATTTTGAATTTTATTTTATATTTTTATACAGCAGGTTCTTATTGGTTATCTATTTTATACATATAAATGTATACATGCCAATCCCAGTCTCTCAACTCCTCCCACCACCCCCCCCAACAGCTTTCCCCCCTTGTTGTCCATACGTTTGTTGTCTACATCTGTTGCTCTATTTATGCCTTGCAAAATGGTTAATCTGTACAGGTTTTCTAGGTTCCACATATATGCATGAATATACAAGATTTGTTTTTCTCCTTCTGACTTACTTCACTCTGTATGACAGTCTCTAGATGCATCGACGTCTCTACAAATGACCCAATTTCATTCCTTTTCATGGCTTAGTAATATTCCATTTTATATATGTACCACGGCTTTATGCATTCGTCTGTCTGTGGGCATTTAGGTTGCTTCCATTACCTCGATATTGTAAATAGTGATGCAATGAACATTGCGGTGAATGTCTCTTTTTGATTTATGGTTTTGTCTGGGTATATGTCCAGTACTGGGATTGCTGTATCATATGGTAATTCTATTGTTAGTTTCTTAAGAAATTCCATATTGTTCTCCATAGTGACTGTATCAATTTATATTCCCAACAATAGTGGAAGAGGGTTCCTTTTCTCCACACCCTTTCCAGCATTTTTTGCTTGTAGATTTTCTATGATGCCTATTCTACCAGGTGTGAGGTGATACCTCATTGTTGAATCCATTTCGTTGAGCAAGGGGTAGGTCTTGTCTATTCCATATTTGGCTTATGGAACGGTATCTGTGCTAATTTCAAACTCTGGTTTAATGCAGCACCCCAACTCACCTTCCCCCTTAAGCAAGCATAAGTTAGTTTTCTAAACTTGAGACCCTGTTCTGTTTTGTAATTCAGTTCCTGTGTAGCCAAGTTCACATTCCGTGTATTAGTGATACCTTATGATGTTTCTTTTTGTGTGACTTATTTCACTTAGAATCATCGTGCCTCAATCCACTCATTATGCTGGTACGGGCCTGGTGACATAGATTTCATTGCTGAGTGGTATTCTGTTGTACATAAGTACCGCAACTTCTTTATCCATTATTTGCTCTCTGGGATATTTAACTTGTGCCGTAGAAGAGATTCCAGTAAAAAGAACGGTCCCAACCTTTGGGGTGGCTGTGTCTTTTTGATTTTAATTTCCCTAAGCTATAGGACCATAAATGGAAGTGCCCTAGGCTCTGTTGCTTTGTTTTTTAGATGTTTCAGGAAACACCATACACTTCTCCCGAGTGGCTGTTGGCAATTTACATCCCGCCCATCAGCATAACAAGGCTCCCAGTTCTCCATGGCCTGTCCTGCCTTTCTGGATTTTACACTTTTTTCAGATGGCCCTTTTGACCGGGGGGAAGTGAGACTTCATTGTAGTGCAGATTTCCTTTGCAAGCTTGCTTGGTTGGCCAAAAAGGGCGTATGCGTTTTTTCCTGAATATATTCAGGAAATATATTCAGGAAAAAACGCATACGCCCTTTTTGGCCAAGTGCATCATTGTGGACGTTCTGCCTCTTTTCCTATGCTTTAAATGCAATTCCAGTCTACCTCCTGAAATCGGTTTCCTGCAATTCTGCCCCGCTTTCAAGTCCTCTTGGCAGCCTTACTTCAGTATATTTTTGGACGATAGCTGTCATTTATAACTCGGCAGGTTTGTGAATTACAGTGCCCCTGAGCTGCTTTCTTCAACTCGCTTTCTCGTGAGCTGGCCGCAACACCGCAGGATGGCTTCAGGCCCTAATCTGGTTCCGGCACGGCACGCTGAGCCTTTGGTTCATTCCTCTTCCTGGTGGGAAATGAGAGTTAAATTTGCCCGTCCAGACACCTCCAGCTAGTCTCTCATTGGTTCTCCCTATTCCTGTTCATCTTCCGCAGAAATTGCAAACTGGGCCAAACAGGAGGTTAAAGGCACTGACTCTCCAAGTCGGGAGAGTGTTAGTAAAGCGTCTGGCATGTTGCACCCGAGTACCAGGGAACGAAAAGTGAGACACATTTGAACATGTTTCTCGATCACATGGTGGATCATACTCTGGGTTCCACATGCATGTTTTAGCTGAAGGAAGTATCCCTTAAACCTGGAGAGTTGAGACCCATGGAATGGGTACCATGCAATATGACTTCAAAGGTCTTCATTTGCTCACCGAACCTCACCAATCTTATGAGCCCCAAGTGTCCAGCCTTATGTGTCACCCAGCTCTGGGTGTAGATGTGGTAAATGCAGGTTGCATCAGAAGCCTTGAATGAATTACTTAAGTATTTCTCTCTATTTCACTGTCATTGTGTTTTGTTTAAGCAATTTATTTTTATTATGGGATTTACCTGATTTTCACTGCTTTAATGCCGCTGTACACACTCTTGATTCTCTTACAGAGATATATAAATCCATAGGTTTTATGATTCTTACTAGTCAGGTATATTCCTAGGCGTTGAATATGGGGTGAGTCCATTTCCTTGAGCAAGGAGTAGCTCTTGTCTATTCCATATTTGGCTTAAGGAACTTTATCTGTGCTCATTTCAATCTCTGGTTTTATGCAGCACCCCAACTCAACTTTCCCCTTAAGCAAGCATAAGTTGGTTTTCTAAATTTGAGACCCTGTTCTGTTTTGGAATTCAGTTCCTGTGTAGCCAAGTTTACATTCCGTGTATTAGTGATACCTTATGATGTTTCTTTTTCTGTGTGACTTATTTCAGTTAGATTCATCGTACTTAGTCCACTCATTATGCTGCTACGGGCCTGATGACATAGATTTCCTTGCTGAGTGATACTGCATTGTACGTAAGTACCACAACTTCTTTATCCATTTTTCACTTTCTGCGATATTGAACTTGTACCGTATATGAGGTTCTTGTAAACAGAGCCATCCCAAACTTTGGGGTGGCTGTGTCTTTTTGATTTTAATTGCCCTAAACTATAGTACCATAAGTGGAAGTGCCCTAGGCTCTGTTGCTTTGTTTTTTAGATGTTTCAGGAAACACCAAACACTTCTCCAGAGTGGCTGTTGGCAATTTACATCCTGCCCATCAGCATAAGATGGCTCCCAGTTCTCCATGGCCTGTCATGCCTTTATGGATTTTACACTTTTTTCAGATGGCCCTTTTGACCAGGGGGAATTGAGACTTCATTGTAGTGCAGATTTCCTTTGCAAGCTTGCTTGGTTGGCCAAAAAGGGCGTATGCGTTTTTTCCTGAATATATTCAGGAAAAAACACATACGCCCTTTTTGGGCAAGTCAGGTTTTTGAATTGCAGTGGCCCTTAGCTCCATTTTTCAGCTCTTAGTTTTGTGATCTTGCCCCATAACCACAGGATTCCTTGAAGCCCTATTCTTCTTCTGGGGCACCTTGCTGTGCCTTTGGTTCATTCTTCTTACTGATGTGAAATTAGAGTGACATGTGCCCATTGAAACCGCTTAAGCTAGTTTCTCACTGGTTCCCCCTATTCCCATTCATCCTCCGCACTAACTGAAGACTGTGCGATACCAGAACTTAAAGGCATTGACTCTCCATGTGGGGATGTTGTTAGTAAAGTGGCTGGAATGTCGATCCGGAGCCCCAGGAGAGGAAAAATGTGGTGCGTTTTAGAAACCTTTCCCGATCATATGGTATACCAGTCGCTGGGTTTCCCAAGCATGGTTTAGCTTAGGAAGATTCCCTTCAACCTGGAGTGTTGGGACCCTTGGAATGAGTAGCATGAAGTATTGCATTAAACTTTCGGCAGTTGCTCACCGAAGCTCACCAATCCTCTCAGCCCCAAGTGTCCAGCCTTATGTCTTATCCAGCTGTGGGTTTATATGTGGTCAATCCAGGTTGCATCACAGCCCCTGAGCGAATTTTGTAAGAATTTTTCTCTCTTTCATTGTTTCTGCGTTTTGTTTTTAACATTTATTTCTATAATGGGGTTTAGCTCATTTTCACTGCTGTGTTTGTGCCGCTCTGCACACACTTGATTCCCTTATGGAGATAGATCAATACATGGGTTTTAAGATTCTTATTACTCAGATATATTTCTCTGCGGTGTATAGGGTGTGTTGAGGCCAGTTCATTGAGCAAGGTGTAGATCTTGTCTAATACCTATTTGGTTTCTTGAACGGTATCTGTGCTAATTTCAAACTCTGGTTTTATGCATCACCCCACCTCTCCTTTCCCCTTAAGCTGACATAAGTGTGTTTTCTAAATGTGAGACACTGTTCTGTTCTGTAATTCATTTCTTGTGCAGCCATATTTACCCTCCCTCTATAAGTGATATCTTATGATATGTTTCTTTTTCTGTTTGACTTATTTCAAGTAGTATTATCGGACCTAAATCCACTCTTTATCCTTCTACTAGCCTTATTACATTGATTTCATGGTGAAGAGATATTCCATTGTACATAAGTACCACATCTTCTTTATCCATTGTTCTCTTTCCTGGGATATTTAAGGTGTACTGAAGTTGAGGTTCTTGTAAACAGAGTAGCCCTAAACTGTGGTGTGCTTGTGTCTTGTTGATTTTTAGACTTCCCTAGATATACTCCCATGATTGGAAGTGTCCTATGCTCTGTATCTCTGTTTTTAGATGATTTAGGAACCACCATACACTTCTCCAGAGTGGCTCTCGGCAGTTCACACACTGCCCATCAGCGTATAAAGGCTCCCTGTTCTCCATGGCCTGTCCTGCATTTCTGGTTTTTACAACTTTTTAGGATGGCCCTTTTGACCGGTGGGAAATGAGACTTCTTTGTTGTGCACATTTGCATTGCTTGCTTGCTTCGTTGCCCATAAAGTGCGTATGCGTTTTTTCCTGGATATAATCAGGAAAAATCGCATACGCCCTTTTGGGCCAACTGCATCATTGTCGAAATTCTGCCGCTTTTCATGTGCGTTAAAGACGAGTCCAATCTATCTCTTGAAATCTGTTTCTTGCAATTCTGTCTTGCATTCAGATCCTCTTCTTTGCCTTACCTCGACATATTTTTGGACGTTAGTTTTCATTTATAACTCTGCAGGTTTGTGAATTGCAGTGACCCTGAGCTCCATGTTTTAAGTTGCTCTTTTGTGAGCTGGCCTCAAACCCGCAGGATTGCTTCAGGCCCTATTTTGGCTCCGGCGAGGCAGGCTGAGCCTTTTTTTAATTCTTATTCTTAATGGGAAATTAGAGTGATATGTGCCCGTCCAAACCCCTACAACTCTTCTCTCATTGGTTCCCCCTCTTCCCGTTCATCCTCCTCACAATTTGCAAAATGTGTGAAACAGAAGTTTAAATGTGCTGATTCTCCAAGTGGGGAGCTTCTAAGTAACGTGGCTGGAATGGTGAACAGGAGCACCAGGAGAGGATAAATGAGGTGCATCACATGGTGTACAGTCCTCTGGGTTTTCCATGCATGTTTTAGCTGTAGGAAGATCCCTTGAACCTGCAGATTTGGGACCCATTGAATGGGTACCAGGTAGTATTACTTTAAAGGGTGTGCATTTCCTCACCCAACCTCACATTTCTCTTAGCGCAAACAGTTTCCAGCCTTATGTCTCATCCTGCTGTGGGTCTAGATGTGTTCAATCCATGTTGCATCACCATCCCTGAGGAAAAGTTGTAAGAGGTTTTCTCTGTCTCTCTGTCGTTTATTTTTTTCAATTTATTACTATATTGGTTACAGCTGATTTTCAAAGCTCTGTTTCTTGCTGCTGTACATCCACTTGATTCACGTACAGAGAGACATCAATAAATTCTTTTTCAGATTCTTACCAGTCGTATATATTCTTTTCCGGTGACTTGAGTGTGCTGAGTGCAGTTCTTTTAGCTACCGTGTAGGCCTTGTTGATTATCAGTTTGGTATTTGGAATGGTATCTTTGCTAATTTCAACCTCCTGGATGATGCCTCACCCCTCCCCACCTTTCCCGTTTAGCAGCCTTATGCGTGTTTTCTACATATTTGACTATGGTTTTGTTTTGTAATTTATTTCATGTGTAGCCATTTTGGATTCCACCTTTAAGTGATATCTTATGATATGTGTCTTTTTCTTTTTGAATTCTGTCACTTAGAATGATCATACGTAACTCCTCCGGAGTTGTTACAGCTGGCCATATTTCATTGATTTCCAGGCTGAATAATATTCCACTCTACCTAAGTACCACATCTCTATCCATTTTTTCCCTCCAGAGACATTTAAGTTATATCCTAGTCGAGGATCTTTTAAACAGAGAGGGGGTAAACATTGGGGTGCCTGTGTCCTCTCGAGTTTTGTTTTTCCCAAGATATACGCCCATGAGTGCAAGTGCCCTATGCTCTGTAGCTCATTGTTTAGATGCTTTAGTAAACACAATACACTTCTCCAGAATGGCCGTTGGCAATATACATTTCCACTATAAGTCTCACAGGGCTCCCTCTTCTCCTTGCCCTGTCCTGCATTTCTGTTGTTTACGCTTTATGAGGATGGCTCTTCTGACTGATGCGAAGTGATGTCTTTTGTAGTATTGACTTCCAGTGCCCACCTGTTTGGGTGGCTAAAAAGGTGTACGCTCTTTTCTTGAATATATACACAAAAAAACGCATACACCCTTTTTGGCCAACTGCAGTGTTGGCAATGTTCAGCTCCTTTTCTTGTGCTTAATGGCGAGTCCTTTCTACCTCCTCAAATCCCTTTCCTGCCATTCTCCCTTGCTTACAAGTCCTTTTCTCTGACTTTCCTCAAGACATTTTTCAGTGATGGATATTTTCAACTCTGCAGTTTTGTGAATTTTACTGCCCCTGAGTTCTATTGTTCAACTTGTGTTTATGGGAACTGGCCACAAAGCAGCGGGATTTCCTCAAGCCCTATACTGTTTCCATGGGCAACCCTAGCCTTTGGTCAATTCGTCTTCCTGATTGGAAATTAGAGTGACATGTGCCTGTCTGAACACGTAGGACTTGTCTCTCATTGTTCCTCATCCTTCCGCTTCATCCTCTGGACAAATTCCAAACTGTACGCAACAGGATGTTGACAGTGCTGACATCTCCAAGTGGGGAGACTGTTAGTAAAGACGCTGGAGGGGTGAACCCGAGCACCAGGAGATGAGGAGATGAGATGCCTTTTCCAAACTCTTCCCGATCAGACGGTATACCATCCTCTGGGTGTGACAGACATGTTTTAGCAGTAGGAAGAGTCCCATTCATGTAAGGAGAACACCAGGGCTTTTTCAAAATCAGTGTCTCCCCGAAACCCAAACTGGGGAATTTTTTAAGCTACGGCTACACATATGTTCATTAAGGGCCTTGGGAAGTAGGCAGAGTCCAAACTTTAGATGATTGAAGTCTTCAGGGTCAGAAGCACTCACCACCAGCTTCCCTTAGGTTACACTTTAACTGTCATTGATAGATGATGTCAATAAAAATATCTATTCTTTTTCAGATTATTTCCCCTTATAGGTTATTGCAAAATGTTGAGTGTAGTTCCCTGTGCTATACAGTAGTTCCTTGTTGATGATCTATTTTATACATAGCAGTGTGTATGTGTTCATCCCAAACTGTTAATTTATCCCTCCTCCCACCTTTCCCCTTTGGTAATAATAAATTATAAGATTTTATACTTCTCAGAAATGGGGGAGCTGAAAGAGAGGTATCATTTTCAATGGAAAAGCATTTAAAACAAGATTGAAGGTTTAACCAAGATTATTAGATGTACATCCTTGGAAAGAAATCACTTCATTTCTCTAATATTGAGCTGACAAATAAGACAAACCTTTTCACTGAACTTGCTTATAATAAAGTGATGGAAATATCCAATGGAAGTGTTAGAAACATCTTATTTTACCCGAGCCTTATACACTGTTCTATGTTAACTACACTTTGGCTCACACATCTGTTCATTGAGGTTACAATAGTCTCAATTTCTGTTACTGATCCTCCAGAGTGGACCCCAACAAGTGTCCCCCTGCCCAGTGTCATTGGGGCCAACAGATCGAGACTGAGTTTGGTTCACAAGCAAAGGAAACTTTATATTTTGATCAGAGAATGGAGAGGTGAGAGCATGTACTACCCCGTGGGCTGTGGGCTGGGCTGCTGTGTAGAGATCCTGTCAGAGTCAGTGGGAGGGAGGGGGCGGAGCTCTCGAGGGCCGGGTTGGCTGTAGCTCAGGCTCTATATCGCGGAGTCTGCACTGGGCCCCAGGAGCTGAGGTGTCGACCCAGCCATTCTGCACTAGGAAATCTGGTCTGAAGTGCCGGGTGTGGAACCTCTGCATGCGGGACCCTAGGAGCACGTGAAATTAGACAAAGCACAAAGGATAAAAAAGGTTAGGCTTGACTTTATTGCCCAGATTCTATTTTTATCTCCCAGGGATTTTTAATGGGCTTTGCTGGGGACAAACCCCCCCCCTCTGCCTTTTGTCCCGTTCCTCATTCTTGGAGTGCTGAGGGTGCAGACCCTTCTTCTGTAACTGCTGAGTGCTGAGTTGGGAGCCCTCATACCCTGGGGCGAGGGTCAGAGCTTCTCCCCAGCAGCCTCCAGGTGACGTTGATTGTCCCCAGGCCCCCTGCCTCCCTGCTCGTCCACCTGAGCACCAGCATTGGAAGTGTTATAGATTCTAATGACCTTTAAGGGTCCAGGAAAGAGATGTGCAGAGACGCTGTGGGGGCCGGTTTCACCCCGCCCCACATTTGTTCGGCCACCTTAGGCCGACCGTTTCTGCCAGCCTAGATGCTCTGACCAGTAGTCTGCGCTTTCTTCAATTAGGCCCCTGAATTAACGTACAAACAGCACCAGGTGTCAGAGCCCTGCCCGCTCAACTCCCAGACAGTCCAGGGTCAGTGGTGATCAAGGACCGTGATGGCCACTGAGTCAACAGCCTTTGGAAGTAAACAAGAGTCCAGCCGGTCTTACTGGCCACCATCATCACGGTGTCTGTAGGCTTTTCTATGGTGACAGTGTGATATACGGTTCCCCCGCCAAGATTATTAGCTCCCCTCTGGGTGCAGTAAGTCCTGCAAGCAGTAGTCTACTCTTTTGGGACACACTCTTGTTGTTTTATGAGAGAAACTCCAGGTCAAGTGATGTTCACACGAGTCGTCATGGTGCCCTGTTGCCCCCGGTTATCTCTCTGGATGTTGGAGTTGGAGGGCCTCCTCACTCGAGGTCGGTGTGCCCACGGAGCGAACCCTGCAACTTCAGGGCATGGTTGGTGGTTAGGATCACCACGTGGGGTCCTTTTCCCTTAGGAGGGAGGTGGCCTTTTGGGCTGCTGATTTCCAGGTTTTTAGATACCGCCAGTATCTTGGCCAGATGTGGCAGTGGGCCAAGCCCCTTGGTGACCATAGTTTATCCTACCTGGATGGCATTCTTGCATTGTTCCATTTCAAGTGGTCCCAGGTTTTGCACTAATTCTCCAATGGCGATTCACCTTTCACCGGGAATGTAAAGGTCAAAGGGTTTAGCTAAATTAGGGAGTTCCAGGGCAAGGGTCTGAATTGACTGCTCTTTCCATTCTTGAAAGGCCACTTGTGGATTCTATTCAAAAGGATCATCATCTTTTCCTTTCAGTGTTTCATATAGAGGCCCAGCTAGTAGACTGTAGTTAGGGATCCAGAAGCAGCAAACCCTGGCCTCCCCAGGAACCCCTAAGCTGTCTTCTAGTTTTAGAAAGGGGTAAGGCTGAAAATGGTTTCTTCCCTTTCCTGGGATGGACTTCTCCAACCTTCTGTGAGAATGAAGCCCAGGCAGGTCACGGCAGTCTGTGATATTTGAGCTTTTTCTTGGACAACTTCTATCCTTTATTGGCTTGGTAGTTCAGAGGCCTCCTTAGTAGGGCTGGCGATCAGAATGTCGTCTGCATATTGAAGGAGGGTTTCCTTTTCCAGAGGTAGAACTTTTAGGTCTTTAGCTAAGCTTTCCCCAAAGATGGTGTGGGAATTTTTGCACCCTTGGGGCCAGACGGCCCGGAAGTATTGTTTTAGTTGTATGTTGAGTCCTGCCACTCACAAGCCAAAATTTCTTGTGACTCTGGGACTAATGGAATACAAAAGAAGGCATCATTGAAGACTAATACAGAATACCATGTCCTGGTGGTTGGTAGAATGACCAGCAGGGTGTAGGAATTAGGAGCAACTGGAGGTATATCCTCGGTGGCTTCACTGACTGTCCTGACATCCTTTACCAGGTCCCCAGCAGCCCATGGGGCTCTCGTGGTCAGACCAATCCCAGAATATGGAGCTCACCTGGGCAGGTACCCCACCCCCACCCCAGCCCACAGGGCTCTCGTGGTCAGGCCCCTCCCAGGATACAGAGCTACCCTTGCAGGTACTGTGGCAGGGCTGGGCACACAGGAACCGTGCACATAGCCCTCATTGCAGAGCACCCCCAGCTCACCTGTGGCTCAGAGCTGACACAGAGCACCTCAGAGCAGGACTTGAACTAACAAACAGCAGCTGCGACAGGTCTGTGACCCTGGGCATCACTCCGTGAGGCCTCCCTCCACCTGGTCTTCCAGAGACTTCCACTGCACCCGGGGCACCAGGCCTCTGTCTCCAACCACCACCCACCCCTCCTCTCCCTGACTCCTGGGTTCCTCTCATTAGGAGAGGGTTTTCTTGAAGTTGTCTCCCACTCATGGGCCAGATAAAATGATTAGAAAACAAGCCAAAGCTGCAGCCCCTTGTCTATCCTGACTCTCAGGAGCCCACACCTGTTCCTTGGACCTGGCCGGTTCAGCAAGTTCCATTTTCTGCAACTGTGAGCCCCTGAGGGGCGATGATTGGCTGACCTGGGCAGCCTTACCGTGCCGGCCAGCCCTCCCCAGGTGTGCCTGGGTTGAGATCACTATAAATACCACTCCAGGCAGCAAGAGCCCCTGCAGCCGTGCCTGACGCCATTTTCTCTGCCCTGTCAGCAGTCTCGGGGCTGGGCTGGTGGGAGGGAGTGAGAGGCCACGGCTTTGTGGGTGGCCCAGTGTGAGTGGGGCTCTGCTGGACTTTCTGCAGCAGTTGCCAGGCTGCCACCTGCTAAAGAAGAAGATGTGTCACCCATACCTGCTGCTGGAATTTCTCCCTGGGCAGAGGTGAGGAAGGAAAAAAGCAGTGGGGGCAGGGACAGGACAGGACGGGTATCTCAGGCAGGGAAATGGAAATCTTCCAGAAGAGCACCCAGGGCCAGGACCATCCTGGCTGGCCTGCAGGCACCAAGTCGGCCGGCATGCTGTCACTCGTGTGGCTCTATGGCCCTCCCTCTAGGCTTTCAAGTCCTTGTATATATTCAGGTGTTTTACCTGGGATGGGTGGGAATAGTTCAGCAGCAACTGGCCTGGGGCTCAGCTCACGTTTACTCACAGATGCCTCGGCACGGTGCCCCAGCTTTGCAATGAGGACGCTTGTTGCGTGGGGGCTGCTGGCTGAATGGGAGACGATTCCCCACCACTGACCAACTTCAGAATTGTTTACAACTGGAGCAAGTGCCCTGATACGGTTTTCCTCTGTGGAACTGGTGGGTTCTGTGTTTTTTTTCTCTTTTTCGTTTTGGGTTCAAGGTAGATTTTATTCCTCTTTTTTGTATTTACAGATATAAGCATGGAAATAATTTATTCATATAAATACATGTATGTGAAGGGAATAATTGTTTTTTCTATTTTTTAAATTTTATTTCTTTTTAATTTTGAATTTTATTTTATATTTTTATACAGCAGGTTCTTATTGGTTATCTATTTTATACATATAAATGTATACATGCCAATCCCAGTCTCTCAACTCCTCCCACCACCCCCCCCAACAGCTTTCCCCCCTTGTTGTCCATACGTTTGTTGTCTACATCTGTTGCTCTATTTATGCCTTGCAAAATGGTTAATCTGTACAGGTTTTCTAGGTTCCACATATATGCATGAATATACAAGATTTGTTTTTCTCCTTCTGACTTACTTCACTCTGTATGACAGTCTCTAGATGCATCGACGTCTCTACAAATGACCCAATTTCATTCCTTTTCATGGCTTAGTAATATTCCATTTTATATATGTACCACGGCTTTATGCATTCGTCTGTCTGTGGGCATTTAGGTTGCTTCCATTACCTCGATATTGTAAATAGTGATGCAATGAAGATTGTGGTGAATGTCTCTTTTTGATTTATGGTTTTGTCTGGGTATATGTCCAGTACTGGGATTGCTGTATCATATGGTAATTCTATTGTTAGTTTCTTAAGAAATTCCATATTGTTCTCCATAGTGACTGTATCAATTTATATTCCCAACAATAGTGGAAGAGGGTTCCTTTTCTCCACACCCTTTCCAGCATTTTTTGCTTGTAGATTTTCTATGATGCCTATTCTACCAGGTGTGAGGTGATACCTCATTGTTGAATCCATTTCGTGGAGCAAGGGGTAGGTCTTGTCTATTCCATATTTGGCTTATGGAACGGTATCTGTGCTAATTTCAAACTCTGGTTTAATGCAGCACCCCAACTCACCTTCCCCCTTAAGCAAGCATAAGTTAGTTTTCTAAACTTGAGACCCTGTTCTGTTTTGTAATTCAGTTCCTGTGTAGCCAAGTTCACATTCCGTGTATTAGTGATACCTTATGATGTTTCTTTTTCTGTGTGACTTATTTCACTTAGAATCATCGTGCCTCAATCCACTCATTACGCTGCTACGGGCCTGGTGACATAGATTTCATTGCTGAGTGGTATTCTGTTGTACATAAGTACCGCAACTTCTTTATCCATTATTTGCTCTCTGGGATATTTAACTTGTGCCGTAGAAGAGATTCCAGTAAAAAGAACCGTCCCAACCTTTGGGGTGGCTGTGTCTTTTTGATTTTAAATTAACTAAGCTATAGGACCATAAGTGGAAGTGCCCTAGGCTCTGTTGCTTTGTTTTTTAGATGTTTCAGGAAACACCATACACTTCTCCCGAGTGGCTGTTGGCAATTTACATCCCGCCCATCAGCATAACAAGGCTCCCAGTTCTCCATGGCCTGTCCTGCCTTTCTGGATTTTACACTTTTTTCAGATGGCCCTTTTGACCGGGGGGAAGTGAGACTTCATTGTAGTGCAGATTTCCTTTGCAAGCTTGCTTGGTTGGCCAAAAAGGGCGTACGCGTTTTTTCCTGAATATATTCAGGAAAAAACGCATACGCCCTTTTTGGCCAAGTGCATCATTGTGGACGTTCTGCCTCTTTTCCTATGCTTTAAATGCAATTCCAGTCTACCTCCTGAAATCGGTTTCCTGCAATTCTGCCCCGCTTTCAAGTCCTCTTGGCAGCCTTACTTCAGTATATTTTTGGACGATAGCTGTCATTTATAACTCGGCAGGTTTGTGAATTACAGTGCCCCTGAGCTCCTTTCTTCAACTCGCTTTCTCGTGAGCTGGCCGCAACACCGCAGGATGGCTTCAGGCCCTAATCTGGTTCCGGCACGGCACGCTGAGCCTTTGGTTCATTCCTCTTCCTGGTGGGAAATGAGAGTTAAATTTGCCCGTCCAGACACCTCCAGCTAGTCTCTCATTGGTTCTCCCTATTCCTGTTCATCTTCCGCAGAAATTGCAAACTGGGCCAAACAGGAGGTTAAAGGCACTGACTCTCCAAGTCGGGAGAGTGTTAGTAAAGCGTCTGGCATGTTGCACCCGAGTACCAGGGAACGAAAAGTGAGACACATTTGAACATGTTTCTCGATCACATGGTGGATCATACTCTGGGTTCCACATGCATGTTTTAGCTGAAGGAAGTATCCCTTAAACCTGGAGAGTTGAGACCCATGGAATGGGTACCATGCAATATGACTTCAAAGGTCTTCATTTGCTCACCGAACCTCACCAATCTTATGAGCCCCAAGTGTCCAGCCTTATGTGTCACCCAGCTCTGGGTGTAGATGTGGTAAATGCAGGTTGCATCAGAAGCCTTGAATGAATTACTTAAGTATTTCTCTCTATTTCACTGTCATTGTGTTTTGTTTAAGCAATTTATTTTTATTATGGGATTTACCTGATTTTCACTGCTTTAATGCCGCTGTACACACTCTTGATTCTCTTACAGAGATATATAAATCCATAGGTTTTATGATTCTTACTAGTCAGGTATATTCCTAGGTGTTGAATATGGGGTGTTGAGTCCATTTCCTTGAGCAAGGAGTAGCTCTTGTCTATTCCATATTTGGCTTAAGGAACTTTATCTGTGCTCATTTCAATCTCTGGTTTTATGCAGCACCCCAACTCACCTTTCCCCTTAAGCAAGCATAAGTTGGTTTTCTAAATTTGAGACCCTGTTCTGTTTTGTAATTCAGTTCCTCTGTAGCCAAGTTTACATTCCGTGTATTAGTGATATCTTATGATGTTTCTTTTTCTGTGTGACTTATTTCAGTTAGAATCATCGTACCTGAATCCACTCATTATGCTGCTACGGGCCTGATGACATAGATTTCATTGCTGTGTGATATTACATTGTACGTAAGTACCACAACTTCTTTATCCATTTTTCACTTTCTGTGATATTGTACTTGTACCGTAAGCCAGGTTCTTGTAAACAGAGCCGTCCCACCTTTTGGGGTGGCTGTGTCTCTTTGATTTTAATTTCCCTATTCTATAGGACGATAAGTGGAAGTGCCCTAAGCTCTGTTGCTTTGTTTTTTAGATGTTTCAGGAAACACCATACACTTCTCCCGAGTGGCTGTTGGCAATTTACATCCTGCCCATCAGCATAACAAGGCTCCCAGGTCTCCATGGCCTGTCCTGACTTTCTGGATTTTACACTTTTTTCAGATGGCCCTTTTGACCGGGGGGAAGTGAGACTTCATTGTAGTGCAGATTTCCTTTGCAAGCTTGCTTGGTTGGCCAAAAAGGGCGTATGCGTTTTTTCCTGAATATATTCAGGAAAAAACGCATACGCCCTTTTTGGCCAAGTGCATCATTGTGGACGTTCTGCCTCTTTTCCTATGCCTTAAATGCAATTCCAGTCTACCTCCTGAAATCGGTTTCCTGCAATTCTGCCCCACTTTCAAGTCCTCTTGGCAGCCTTACTTCAGTATATTTTTGGACGATAGCTGTCATTTATAACTCTGCAGGTTTGTGAATTACAGTGCCCCTGAGCTCCTTTCTTCAACTCGCTTTCTCGTGAGCGGGCCGCAACACCGCAGGATGGCTTCACGCCCTAATCTTGTTCCGGCACGGCACGCTGAGCCTTTGGTTAATTCCTCTTCCTGGTGGGAAATGAGAGTTAAATTTGCCCATCCAGACCCCTCCAGCTAGTCTCTCATTCGTTCTCGCTATTCCTGTTCATCTTCCGCAGAAATTGCAAACTGGGCCAAACAGGAGGTTAAAGGCACTGACTCTCCAAGTCGGGAGAGTGTTAGTAAAGTGTCTGGAATGTTGCACCCGAGTACCAGGGGACGAAAACTGACACATATTGGAACACGTCTCCCGATCACACGGTTGATCATACTCTGGGTTCCACATGCATGTTTTAGCTGAAGGAAGAATACCTTAAACCTGGAGAGTTGAGACCCGTGGCATGGGTACCATGCAATATGACTTCAAAGGGTCTTCATTTGCTCACCGAACCTCTCCAATCCTATCACTGCTGCGCTTATGCCCCTGTACACACGCTTGATTCTCTTTCGGAGACATAGCAATCCATAGGTTTTAAGATACTTCCTAATCAGGTACACTCTTAGGCATTTAATATGGGGTGTTGAGTCCATTTCGTTGAGCAAGGAGTAGCTCTTGTCTATTCCATATTTGGCTTAAGGAACTTTATCTGTGCTCATTTCAATCTCTGGTTTTATGCAGCACCCCAACTCACCTTTCCCCTTAAGCAAGCATAAGTTGGGTTTCTAAATTTGAGACCATGTTCTGTTTTGTAATTCAGTTCCTGTGTAGCCAAGTTTACATTCCGTGTATTAGTGATACCTTATGATGTTTCTTTTTCTGTGAGACTTATTTCAGTTAGAATCATCGTACCTGAATCCACTCATTATGCTGCTACGGGCCTGATGACATAGATTTCATTGCTGAGTGATACTGCATTGTACGTAAGTACCACAACTTCTTTATCCATTTTTCACTTTCTGCGATATTGAACTTGTACCGTAAACCAGGTTCTTGTAAACAGAGCCGTCCCAACTTTTGGGGTGGCTGTGTCTTTATGATTTTAATTTCTCTAAGCTATAGGACCATAAGTGGAAGTGCCCTAGGCTCTGTTGCTTTGTTTTTTAGATGTTTCAGGAAACACCATACACTTCTCCCGAGTGGCTGTTGGCAATTTACATCCCACCCATCAGCATAACAAGGCTCCCACTTCTCCATGGCCTGTCCTGCCTTTCTGGATTTTACACTTTTTTCAGATGGCCCTTTTGACCGGGGGGAAGTGAGACTTCATTGTAGTGCAGATTTCCTTTGCAAGCTTGCTTGGTTGGCCAAAAAGGGCGTATGCGTTTTTTCCTGAATATATTCAGGAAAAAACGCATACGCCCTTCTTGGGCAAGTCAGGTTTTTGAATTGCAGTGGCCCTTAGCTCCATTTTTCAGCTCTTAGTTTTGTGATCTTGCCCCATAACCACAGGATTCCTTGAAGCCCTATTCTTCTTCTGGGGCACCTTGCTGTGCCTTTGGTTCATTCTTCTTACTGATGTGAAATTAGAGTGACATGTGCCCATTGAAACCGCTACAGCTATTTTCTCACTGGTTCCCCCTATTCCCATTCATCCTCCGCACTAACTGAAGACTGTGCGATACCAGAACTTAAAGGCATTGACTCTCCATGTGGGGATGTTGTTAGTAAAGCGGCTGGAATGTCGATCCGGAGCCCCAGGAGAGGAAAAATGTGGTGCGTTTTAGAAACCTTTCCCGATCAGTCGCTGGGTTTCCCAAGCATGGTTTAGCTGTAGGAAGATTCCCTTCAACCTGGAGTGTTGGGACCCTTGGAATGAGTAGCATGAAGTATTGCATTAAACTTTCGGCAGTTGCTCACCGAAGCTCACCAATCCTCTCAGCCCCAAGTGTCCAGCCTTATGTCTTATCCAGCTGTGGGTTTATATGTGGTCAATCCAGGTTGCATCACAGCCCCTGAGCGAATTTTGTAAGAATTTTTCTCTCTTTCATTGTTTCTGCGTTTTGTTTTTAACATTTATTTCTATAATGGGGTTTAGCTCATTTTCACTGCTGTGTTTGTGCCACTCTGCACACACTTGATTCCCTTATGGAGATAGATCAATACATGGGTTTTAAGATTCTTATTACTCAGATATATTTCTCTGCGGTGTATAGGGTGTGTTGAGGCCAGTTCATTGAGCAAGGTGTAGATCTTGTCTAATACCTATTTGGTTTCTTGAACGGTATCTGTGCTAATTTCAAACTCTGGTTTTATGCATCACCCCACCTCTCCTTTCCCCTTAAGCTGACATAAGTGTGTTTTCTAAATGTGAGACACTGTTCTGTTCTGTAATTCATTTCTTGTGCAGCCATATTTACCCTCCCTCTATAAGTGATATCTTATGATATGTTTCTTTTTCTGTTTGACTTATTTCAAGTAGTATTATCGGACCTAAATCCACTCTTTATCCTTCTACTAGCCTTATTACATTGATTTCATGGTGAAGAGATATTCCATTGTACATAAGTACCACATCTTCTTTATCCATTGTTCTCTTTCCTGGGATATTTAAGGTGTACTGAAGTTGAGGTTCTTGTAAACAGAGTAGCCCTAAACTGTGGTGTGCTTGTGTCTTGTTGATTTTTAGACTTCCCTAGATATACTCCCATGATTGGAAGTGTCCTATGCTCTGTAGCTCTGTTTTTAGATGATTTAGGAACCACCATACACTTCTCCAGAGTGGCTCTCGGCAGTTCACACACTGCCCATCAGCGTATAAAGGCTCCCTGTTCTCCATGGCCTGTCCTGCATTTCTGGTTTTTACAACTTTTTAGGATGGCCCTTTTGACCGGTGGGAAATGAGACTTCTTTGTTGTGCACATTTGCATTGCTTGCTTGCTTCGTTGCCCATAAAGTGCGTATGCGTTTTTTCCTGGATATAATCAGGAAAAATCGCATACGCCCTTTTGGGCCAACTGCATCATTGTCGAAATTCTGCCGCTTTTCATGTGCGTTAAAGACGAGTCCAATCTATCTCTTGAAATCTGTTTCTTGCAATTCTGTCTTGCATTCAGATCCTCTTCTTTGCCTTACCTCAACATATTTTTGGACGTTAGTTTTCATCTATAACTCTGCAGGTTTGTGAATTGCAGTGACCCTGAGCTCCATGTTTTAAGTTGCTCTTTTGTGAGCTGGCCTCAAACCCGCAGGATTGCTTCAGGCCCTATTTTGGCTCCGGCGAGGCAGGCTGAGCCTTTTTTTAATTCTTATTCTTAATGGGAAATTAGAGTGATATGTGCCCGTCCAAACCCCTACAACTCTTCTCTCATTGGTTCCCCCTCTTCCCGTTCATCCTCCTCACAATTTGCAAAATGTGTGAAACAGAAGTTTAAATGTGCTGATTCTCCAAGTGGGGAGCTTCTAAGTAACGTGGCTGGAATGGTGAACAGGAGCACCAGGAGAGGATAAATGAGGTGCATCACATGGTGTACAGTCCTCTGGGTTTTCCATGCATGTTTTAGCTGTAGGAAGATCCCTTGAACCTGCAGATTTGGGACCCATTGAATGGGTACCAGGTAGTATTACTTTAAAGGGTGTGCATTTCCTCACCCAACCTCACATTTCTCTTAGCGCAAACAGTTTCCAGCCTTATGTCTCATCCTGCTGTGGGTCTAGATGTGTTCAATCCATGTTGCATCACCGTCCCTGAGGAAAAGTTGTAAGAGGTTTTCTCTGTCTCTCTGTCGTTTATTTTTTTCAATTTATTACTATATTGGTTACAGCTGATTTTCAAAGCTCTGTTTCTTGCTGCTGTACATCCACTTGATTCACGTACAGAGAGACATCAATAAATTCTTTTTCAGATTCTTACCAGTCGTATATATTCTTTTCCGGTGACTTGAGTGTGCTGAGTGCAGTTCTTTTAGCTACCGTGTAGGCCTTGTTGATTATCAGTTTGGTATTTGGAATGGTATCTTTGCTAATTTCAACCTCCTGGATGATGCCTCACCCCTCCCCACCTTTCCCGTTTAGCAGCCTTATGCGTGTTTTCTACATATTTGACTATGTTTTTGTTTTGTAATTTATTTCATGTGTAGCCATTTTGGATTCCACCTTTAAGTGATATCTTATGATATGTGTCTTTTTCTTTTTGAATTCTGTCACTTAGAATGATCATACGTAACTCCTCCGGAGTTGTTACAGCTGGCCATATTTCATTGATTTCCAGGCTGAATAATATTCCACTCTACCTAAGTACCACATCTCTATCCATTTTTTCCCTCCAGAGACATTTAAGTTATATCCTAGTCGAGGATCTTTTAAACAGAGAGGGGGTAAACATTGGGGTGCCTGTGTCCTCTCGAGTTTTGTTTTTCCCAAGATATACGCCCATGAGTGCAAGTGCCCTATGCTCTGTAGCTCATTGTTTAGATGCTTTAGTAAACACAATACACTTCTCCAGAATGGCCGTTGGCAATATACATTTCCACTATAAGTCTCACAGGGCTCCCTCTTCTCCTTGCCCTGTCCTGCATTTCTGTTGTTTACGCTTTATGAGGATGGCTCTTCTGACTGATGCGAAGTGATGTCTTTTGTAGTATTGACTTCCAGTGCCCACCTGTTTGGGTGGCTAAAAAGGTGTACGCTCTTTTCTTGAATATATACACAAAAAAACGCATACACCCTTTTTGGCCAACTGCAATGTTGGCAATGTTCAGCTCCTTTTCTTGTGCTTAATGGCGAGTCCTTTCTACCTCCTCAAATCCCTTTCCTGCCATTCTCCCTTGCTTACAAGTCCTTTTCTCTGACTTTCCTCAAGACATTTTTCAGTGATGGATATTTTCAACTCTGCAGTTTTGTGAATTTTACTGCCCCTGAGTTCTATTGTTCAACTTGTGTTTATGGGAACTGGCCACAAAGCAGCGGGATTTCCTCAAGCCCTATACTGTTTCCATGGGCAACCCTAGCCTTTGGTCAATTCGTCTTCCTGATTGGAAATTAGAGTGACATGTGCCTGTCTGAACACGTAGGACTTGTCTCTCATTGTTCCTCATCCTTCCGCTTCATCCTCTGGACAAATTCCAAACTGTACGCAACAGGATGTTGACAGTGCTGACATCTCCAAGTGGGGAGACTGTTAGTAAAGACGCTGGAGGGGTGAACCCGAGCACCAGGAGATGAGGAGATGAGATGCCTTTTCCAAACTCTTCCCGATCAGACGGTATACCATCCTCTGGGTGTGACAGACATGTTTTAGCAGTAGGAAGAGTCCCATTCATGTAAGGAGAACACCAGGGCTTTTTCAAAATCAGTGTCTCCCCGAAACCCAAACTGGGGAATTTTTTAAGCTACGGCTACACATATGTTCATTAAGGGCCTTGGGAAGTAGGCAGAGTCCAAACTTTAGATGATTGAAGTCTTCAGGGTCAGAAGCACTCACCACCAGCTTCCCTTAGGTTACACTTTAACTGTCATTGATAGATGATGTCAATAAAAATATCTATTCTTTTTCAGATTATTTCCCCTTATAGGTTATTGCAAAATGTTGAGTGTAGTTCCCTGTGCTATACAGTAGTTCCTTGTTGATGATCTATTTTATACATAGCAGTGTGTATGTGTTCATCCCAAACTGTTAATTTATCCCTCCTCCCACCTTTCCCCTTTGGTAATAATAAATTATAAGATTTTATACTTCTCAGAAATGGGGGAGCTGAAAGAGAGGTATCATTTTCAATGGAAAAGCATTTAAAACAAGATTGAAGGTTTAACCAAGATTATTAGATGTACATCCTTGGAAAGAAATCACTTCATTTCTCTAATATTGAGCTGACAAATAAGACAAACCTTTTCACTGAACTTGCTTATAATAAAGTGATGGAAATATCCAATGGAAGTGTTAGAAACATCTTATTTTACCCGAGCCTTATACACTGTTCTATGCTAACTACACTTTGGCTCACACATCTGTTCATTGAGGTTACAATAGTCTCAATTTCTGTTACTGATCCTCCAGAGTGGACCCCAACAAGTGTCCCCCTGCCCAGTGTCATTGGGGCCAACAGATCGAGACTGAGTTTGGTTCACAAGCAAAGGAAACTTTATATTTTGATCAGAGAATGGAGAGGTGAGAGCATGTACTACCCCGTGGGCTGTGGGCTGGGCTGCTGTGTAGAGATCCTGTCAGAGTCAGTGGGAGGGAGGGGGCGGAGCTCTCGAGGGCCGGGTTGGCTGTAGCTCAGGCTCTATATCGCGGAGTCTGCACTGGGCCCCAGGAGCTGAGGTGTCGACCCAGCCATTCTGCACTAGGAAATCTGGTCTGAAGTGCCGGGTGTGGAACCTCTGCATGCGGGACCCTAGGAGCACGTGAAATTAGACAAAGCACAAAGGATAAAAAAGGTTAGGCTTGACTTTATTGCCCAGATTCTATTTTTATCTCCCAGGGATTTTTAATGGGCTTTGCTGGGGACAAACCCCCCCCCTCTGCCTTTTGTCCCGTTCCTCATTCTTGGAGTGCTGAGGGTGCAGACCCTTCTTCTGTAACTGCTGAGTGCTGAGTTGGGAGCCCTCATACCCTGGGGCGAGGGTCAGAGCTTCTCCCCAGCAGCCTCCAGGTGACGTTGATTGTCCCCAGGCCCCCTGCCTCCCTGCTCGTCCACCTGAGCACCAGCATTGGAAGTGTTATAGATTCTAATGACCTTTAAGGGTCCAGGAAAGAGATGTGCAGAGACGCTGTGGGGGCCGGTTTCACCCCGCCCCACATTTGTTCGGCCACCTTAGGCCGACCGTTTCTGCCAGCCTAGATGCTCTGACCAGTAGTCTGTGCTTTCTTCAATTAGGCCCCTGAATTAACGTACAAACAGCACCAGGTGTCAGAGCCCTGCCCGCTCAACTCCCAGACAGTCCAGGGTCAGTGGTGATCAAGGACCGTGATGGCCACTGAGTCAACAGCCTTTGGAAGTAAACAAGAGTCCAGCCGGTCTTACTGGCCACCATCATCACGGTGTCTGTAGGCTTTTCTATGGTGACAGTGTGATATACGGTTCCCCCGCCAAGATTATTAGCTCCCCTCTGGGTGCAGTAAGTCCTGCAAGCAGTAGTCTACTCTTTTGGGACACACTCTTGTTGTTTTATGAGAGAAACTCCAGGTCAAGTGATGTTCACACGAGTCGTCATGGTGCCCTGTTGCCCCCGGTTATCTCTCTGGATGTTGGAGTTGGAGGGCCTCCTCACTCGAGGTCGGTGTGCCCACGGAGCGAACCCTGCAACTTCAGGGCATGGTTGGTGGTTAGGATCACCACGTGGGGTCCTTTTCCCTTAGGAGGGAGGTGGCCTTTTGGGCTGCTGATTTCCAGGTTTTTAGATACCGCCAGTATCTTGGCCAGATGTGGCAGTGGGCCAAGCCCCTTGGTGACCATAGTTTATCCTACCTGGATGGCATTCTTGCATTGTTCCATTTCAAGTGGTCCCAGGTTTTGCACTAATTCTCCAATGGCGATTCACCTTTCACCGGGAATGTAAAGGTCAAAGGGTTTAGCTAAATTAGGGAGTTCCAGGGCAAGGGTCTGAATTGACTGCTCTTTCCATTCTTGAAAGGCCACTTGTGGATTCTATTCAAAAGGATCATCATCTTTTCCTTTCAGTGTTTCATATAGAGGCCCAGCTAGTAGACTGTAGTTAGGGATCCAGAAGCAGCAAACCCTGGCCTCCCCAGGAACCCCTAAGCTGTCTTCTAGTTTTAGAAAGGGGTAAGGCTGAAAATGGTTTCTTCCCTTTCCTGGGATGGACTTCTCCAACCTTCTGTGAGAATGAAGCCCAGGCAGGTCACGGCAGTCTGTGATATTTGAGCTTTTTCTTGGACAACTTCTATCCTTTATTGGCTTGGTAGTTCAGAGGCCTCCTTAGTAGGGCTGGCGATCAGAATGTCGTCTGCATATTGAAGGAGGGTTTCCTTTTCCAGAGGTAGAACTTTTAGGTCTTTAGCTAAGCTTTCCCCAAAGATGGTGTGGGAATTTTTGCACCCTTGGGGCCAGACGGCCCGGAAGTATTGTTTTAGTTGTATGTTGAGTCCTGCCACTCACAAGCCAAAATTTCTTGTGACTCTGGGACTAATGGAATACAAAAGAAGGCATCATTGAAGACTAATACAGAATACCATGTCCTGGTGGTTGGTAGAATGACCAGCAGGGTGTAGGAATTAGGAGCAACTGGAGGTATATCCTCGGTGGCTTCACTGACTGTCCTGACATCCTTTACCAGGTCCCCAGCAGCCCATGGGGCTCTCGTGGTCAGACCAATCCCAGAATATGGAGCTCACCTGGGCAGGTACCCCACCCCCACCCCAGCCCACAGGGCTCTCGTGGTCAGGCCCCTCCCAGGATACAGAGCTACCCTTGCAGGTACTGTGGCAGGGCTGGGCACACAGGAACCGTGCACATAGCCCTCATTGCAGAGCACCCCCAGCTCACCTGTCACTCAGAGCTGACACAGAGCACCTCAGAGCAGGACTTGAACTAACAAACAGCAGCTGCGACAGGTCTGTGACCCTGGGCATCACTCCGTGAGGCCTCCCTCCACCTGGTCTTCCAGAGACTTCCACTGCACCCGGGGCACCAGGCCTCTGTCTCCAACCACCACCCACCCCTCCTCTCCCTGACTCCTGGGTTCCTCTCATTAGGAGAGGGTTTTCTTGAAGTTGTCTCCCACTCATGGGCCAGATAAAATGATTAGAAAACAAGCCAAAGCTGCAGCCCCTTGTCTATCCTGACTCTCAGGAGCCCACACCTGTTCCTTGGACCTGGCCGGTTCAGCAAGTTCCATTTTCTGCAACTGTGAGCCCCTGAGGGGCGATGATTGGCTGACCTGGGCAGCCTTACCGTGCCGGCCAGCCCTCCCCAGGTGTGCCTGGGTTGAGATCACTATAAATACCACTCCAGGCAGCAAGAGCCCCTGCAGCCGTGCCTGACGCCATTTTCTCTGCCCTGTCAGCAGTCTCGGGGCTGGGCTGGTGGGAGGGAGTGAGAGGCCACGGTTTTGTGGGTGGCCCAGTGTGAGTGGGGCTCTGCTGGACTTTCTGCAGCAGTTGCCAGGCTTCCACCTGCTAAAGAAGAAGATGTGTCACCCATACCTGCTGCTGGAATTTCTCCCTGGGCAGAGGTGAGGAAGGAAAAAAGCAGTGGGGGCAGGGACAGGACGGGTATCTCAGGCAGGGAAATGGAAATCTTCCAGAAGAGCACCCAGGGCCAGGACCATCCTGGCTGGCCTGCAGGCACCAAGTCGGCCGGCATGCTGTCACTCGTGTGGCTCTATGGCCCTCCCTCTAGGCTTTCAAGTCCTTGTATATATTCAGGTGTTTTACCTGGGATGGGTGGGAATAGTTCAGCAGCAACTGGCCTGGGGCTCAGCTCACGTTTACTCACAGATGCCTCGGCACGGTGCCCCAGCTTTGCAATGAGGACGCTTGTTGCGTGGGGGCTGCTGGCTGAATGGGAGACGATTCCCCACCACTGACCAACTTCAGAATTGTTTACAACTGGAGCAAGTGCCCTGATACGGTTTTCCTCTGTGGAACTGGTGGGTTCTGTATTTTTTTTCTCTTTTTCGTTTTGGGTTCAAGGTAGATTTTATTCCTCTTTTTTGTATTTACAGATATAAGCATGGAAATAATTTATTCATATAAATACATGTATGTGAAGGGAATAATTGTTTTTTCTATTTTTTAAATTTTATTTCTTTTTAATTTTGAATTTTATTTTATATTTTTATACAGCAGGTTCTTATTGGTTATCTATTTTATACATATAAATGTATACATGCCAATCCCAGTCTCTCAACTCCTCCCACCACCCCCCCCAACAGCTTTCCCCCCTTGTTGTCCATACGTTTGTTGTCTACATCTGTTGCTCTATTTATGCCTTGCAAAATGGTTAATCTGTACAGGTTTTCTAGGTTCCACATATATGCATGAATATACAAGATTTGTTTTTCTCTTTCTGACTTACTTCACTCTGTACGACAGTCTCTAGATGCATCGACGTCTCTACAAATGACCCAATTTCATTCCTTTTCATGGCTTAGTAATATTCCATTTTATATATGTACCACGGCTTTATGCATTCGTCTGTCTGTGGGCATTTAGGTTGCTTCCATTACCTCGATATTGTAAATAGTGATGCCATGAACATTGCGGTGAATGTCTCTTTTTGATTTATGGTTTTGTCTGGGTATATGTCCAGTACTGGGATTGCTGTATCATATGGTAATTCTATTGTTAGTTTCTTAAGAAATTCCATATTGTTCTCCATAGTGACTGTATCAATTTATATTCCCAACAATAGTGGAAGAGGGTTCCTTTTCTCCACACCCTTTCCAGCATTTTTTGCTTGTAGATTTTCTATGATGCCTATTCTACCAGGTGTGAGGTGATACCTCATTGTTGAATCCATTTCGTGGAGCAAGGGGTAGGTCTTGTCTATTCCATATTTGGCTTATGGAACGGTATCTGTGCTAATTTCAAACTCTGGTTTAATGCAGCACCCCAACTCACCTTCCCCCTTAAGCAAGCATAAGTTAGTTTTCTAAACTTGAGACCCTGTTCTGTTTTGTAATTCAGTTCCTGTGTAGCCAAGTTCACATTCCGTGTATTAGTGATACCTTATGATGTTTCTTTTTCTGTGTGACTTATTTCACTTAGAATCATCGTGCCTCAATCCACTCATTATGCTGGTACGGGCCTGGTGACATAGATTTCATTGCTGAGTGGTATTCTGTTGTACATAAGTACCGCAACTTCTTTATCCATTATTTGCTCTCTGGGATATTTAACTTGTGCCGAAGAAGAGATTCCAGTAAAAAGAACCGTCCCAACCTTTGGGGTGGCTGTGTCTTTTTGATTTTAAATTAACTAAGCTATAGGACCATAAGTGGAAGTGCCCTAGGCTCTGTTGCTTTGTTTTTTAGATGTTTCAGGAAACACCATACACTTCTCCCGAGTGGCTGTTGGCAATTTACATCCCGCCCATCAGCATAACAAGGCTCCCAGTTCTCCATGGCCTGTCCTGCCTTTCTGGATTTTACACCTTTTTCAGATGGCCCTTTTGACCGGGGGGAAGTGAGACTTCATTGTAGTGCAGATTTCCTTTGCAAGCTTGCTTGGTTGGCCAAAAAGGGCGTATGCGTTTTTTCCTGAATATATTCAGGAAAAAACGCATACGCCCTTTTTGGCCAAGTGCATCATTGTGGACGTTCTGCCTCTTTTCCTATGCTTTAAATGCAATTCCAGTCTACCTCCTGAAATCGGTTTCCTGCAATTCTGCCCCGCTTTCAAGTCCTCTTGGCAGCCTTACTTCAGTATATTTTTGGACGATAGCTGTCATTTATAACTCGGCAGGTTTGTGAATTACAGTGCCCCTGAGCTCCTTTCTTCAACTCGCTTTCTCGTGAGCTGGCCGCAACACCGCAGGATGGCTTCAGGCCCTAATCTGGTTCTGGCACGGCACGCTGAGCCTTTGGTTAATTCCTCTTCCTGGTGGGAAATGAGAGTTAAATTTGCCCGTCCAGACACCTCCAGCTAGTCTCTCATTGGTTCTCCCTATTCCTGTTCATCTTCCGCAGAAATTGCAAACTGGGCCAAACAGGAGGTTAAAGGCACTGACTCTCCAAGTCGGGAGAGTGTTAGTAAAGCATCTGGAATGTTGCACCCGAGTACCAGGGGACGAAAACTGACACATATTGGAACACGTCTCCCGATCACACGGTTGATCATACTCTGGGTTCCACATGCATGTTTTAGCTGAAGGAAGAATCCCTTAAACCTGGAGAGTTGAGACCCGTGGAATGGGTACCATGCAATATGACTTCAAAGGGTCTTTATTTGCTCACCGAACCTCTCCAGTCCTATCACTGCTGCGTTTATGCCCCTGTACACAGGCTTGATTCTCTTTCGGAGACATAGCAATCCATAGGTTTTAAGATACTTCCTAGTCAGGTATATTCTTAGGTGTTTAATATGGGGTGTTGAGTCCATTTCCTTGAGCAAGGAGTAGCTCTTGTCTATTCCATATTTGGCTTAAGGAACTTTATCTGTGCTCATTTCAATCTCTGGTTTTATGCAGCATGCCAACTCACCTTTCCCCTTAAGCAAGCATAAGTTGGTTTTCTAAATTTGAGACCCTGTTCTGTTTTGGAATTCAGTTCCTGTATAGCCAAGTTTACATTCCGTGTATTAGTGATATCTTATGATGTTTCTTTTTCTGTGTGACTTATTTCAGTTAGAATCATCGTACCTGAATCCACTCATTATTATGCTACGGGCCTGATGACATAGATTTCCTTGCTGAGTGATATTGCATTGTACGTAAGTACCACAACTTCTTTATCCATTTTTCACTTTCTGCGATATTGAACTTGTACCGTAAACCAGGTTCTTGTAAACAGAGCCGTCCCAACCTTTGGGGTGGCTGTGTCTGTTTGTTTTTAATTTCCCTAAGCTATAGGACCATAAGTGGAAGTGCCCTAGGCTCTGTTGCTTTGTTTTTTAGATGTTTCAGGAAACACCATACACTTCTCCCGAGTGGCTGTTGTCAATTTACATCCCGCCCATCAGCATAAGAAGGCTCCCAGTTCTCCATGGCCTGTCCTGCCTTTCTGGATTTTACACTTTTTTCAGATGGCCCTTTTGACCGGGGGGAAGTGAGACTTCATTGTAGTGCAGATTTCCTTTGCAAGCTTGCTTGGTTGGCCAAAAAGGGCGTATGCGTTTTTTCCTGAATATATTCAGGAAAAAACGCATACGCCCTTTTTGGCCAAGTGCATCTTTGTGGACGTTCTGCCTCTTTTCCTATGCTTTAAATGCAATTCCAGTCTACCTCCTGAAATCGGTTTCCAGCAATTCTGCCCCGCTTTCAAGTCCTCTTGGCAGCCTTACTTCAGTATATTTTTGGACGATAGCTGTCATTTATAACTCGGCAGGTTTGTGAATTACAGTGCCCCTGAGCTCCTTTCTTCAACTCGCTTTCTCGTGAGCTGGCCGCAACACCGCAGGATGGCTTCAGGCCCTAATCTTGTTCCGGCACGGCACGCTGAGCCTTTGGTTAATTCCTCTTCCTGGTGCGAAATGAGAGTTAAATTTGCCCGTCCAGACACCTCCAGCTAGTCTCTCATTGGTTCTCCCTATTCCTGTTCATCTTCCGCAGAAATTGCAAACTGGGCCAAACAGGAGGTTAAAGGCACTGACTCTCCAAGTCGGGAGAGTGTTAGTAAAGCGTCTGGAATGTTGCACCCGAGTACCAGGGGACGAAAACTGACACATATTGGAACACGTCTCCCGATCACACGGTTGATCATACTCTGGGTTCCACATGCATGTTTTAGCTGAAGGAAGAATACCTTAAACCTGGAGAGTTGAGACCCGTGGAATGGGTAACATGCAATACGACTTCAAAGGGTCTTCATTTGCTCACCGAACCTCTCCAATCCTATCACTGCTACGTTTATGCCCCTGTACACACGCTTGATTCTCTTTCAGAGACATAGCAGTCCATAGGCTTTAAGACACTTCCTAGTCAGGTACATTCTTAGGCGTTTAATATGGGGTGTTGAGTCCATTTCCTTGAGCAAGGAGTAGCTCTTGTCTATTCCATATTTGGCTTAAGGAACTTTATCTGTGCTCATTTCAATCTCTGGTTTTATGCAGCACCCCAACTCACCTTTCCCCTTAAGCAAGCATAAGTTGGGTTTCTAAATTTGAGACCCTGTTCTGTTTTGTAATTCAGTTCCTGTGTAGCGACGTTTACATTCCGTGTATTAGAGATATCTTATGATGTTTCTTTTTCTGTGTGACTTATTTCAGTTAGAATCATCATAACTGAATCCACTCATTATGCTGCTACGGGCCTGATGACATAGATTTCATTGCTGAGTGATACTGCATTGTACGTAAGTACCACAACTTCTTTATCCATTTTTCACTTTCTGCGATATTGAACTTGTACCGTAAACCAGGTTCTTGTAAACAGAGCCGTCCCAACCTTTGGGGTGGCTGTGTCTTTTTGATTTTAATTTCCCTAAGCTATAGGACCATAAGTGGAAGTGCCCTAGGCTCTGTTGCTTTGTTTTTTAGATGTTTCAGGAAACACCATACACTTCTCCCGAGTGGCTGTTGGCAATTGACATCCCGCCCATCAGCATAACAAGGCTCCCAGTTCTCCATGGCCTGTCCTGCCTTTCTGGATTTTACACTTTTTTCAGATGGCCCTTTTGACCGGGGGGAAGTGAGACTTCATTGTAGTGCAGATTTCCTTTGCAAGCTTGCTTGGTTGGCCAAAAAGGGCGTATGCGTTTTTTCCTGAATATATTCAGGAAAAAACGCATACGCCCTTTTTGGCCAAGTGCATCATTGTGGACGTTCTGCCTCTTTTCCTATGCTTTAAATGCAATTCCAGTCTACCTCCTGAAATCGGTTTCCTGCAATTCTGCCCCGCTTTCAAGTCCTCTTGGCAGCCTTACTTCAGTATATTTTTGGACGATAGCTGTCATTTATAACTCTGCAGGTTTGTGAATTACAGTGCCCCTGAGCTGCTTTCTTCAACTCGCTTTCTCGTGAGCTGGCCGCAACACCGCAGGATGGCTTCAGGCCCTAATCTGGTTCTGGCACGGCACGCTGAGCCTTTGGTTAATTCCTCTTCCTGGTGGGAAATGAGAGTTAAATTTGCCCGTCCAGACACCTCCAGCTAGTCTGTCATTGGTTCTCCCAATTCCTGTTCATCTTCCGCAGAAATTGCAAACTGGGCCAAACAGGAGGTTAAAGGCACTGACTCTCCAAGTCGGGAGAGTGTTCGTAAAGCGTCTGGAATGTTGCACCCGAGTACCAGGGGACGAAAACTGAGACATAGTTGAACACGTCTCCCACTCACATGGTTGATCATACTCTGGGTTCCACATGCATGTTTTAGCTGAAGGAAGAATCCCTTAAACCTGGAAAGTTGAGACCCGTGAAATTGGTACCACGCAATATGACTTCAAAGGGTCTTCATTTGCTCACCGAACCTCTCCAATCCTATCACTGCTGCGTTTATGGCCCTGTACACACGCTTGATTCTCTTTCGGAGACATAGCAGTCCATAGGTTTTAAGATACTTCCTAGTCAGGTACATTCTTAGGCCTTTAATATGGGGTGTTGAGTCCATTTCGTTGAGCAAGGAGTAGCTCTTGTCTATTCCATATTTGGCTTAAGGAACTTTATCTGTGCTCATTTCAATCTCTGGTTTTATGCATTACCCCAACTCACCTTTCCCCTTAAGCAAGCATAAGTTGGTTTTGTAAATTTTAGACCCTGTTCTGATTTGTAATTCAGTTCCTATGTAGCCAAGTTTACATTCCGTGTATTAGTGATATCTTATGATGTTTCTTTTCCTGTGTGACTTATTTCAGTTAGAATCATCGTACCTGAATCCACTCATTATGCTGCTACGGGCCTGATGACATAGATTTCATTGCTGAGTGATATTGCATTGTATGTAAGTACCACAACTTCTTTATCCATTTTTCACTTTCTGCGATATTGAACTTGTACCATAAACCACGTTCTTGTAAACAGAGCCGTCCCAACCTTTGGGGTGGCTGTGTCTTTTTGATTTTAATTTCCCTAAGCTATAGGACCATAAGTGGAAGTGCCCTAGGCTCTGTTGCTTTGTTTTTTAGATGTTTCAGGAGACACCATACACTTCTCCCGAGTGGCTGTTGGCAGTTTACATCCCGCCCATCAGCATAAGAAGGCTCCCAGTTCTCCATCGCCTGTCCTGCCTTTCTGGATTTTACACTTTTTTCAGATGGCCCTTTTGACCGGGGGGAAGTGAGACTTCATTGTAGTGCAGATTTCCTTTGCAAGCTTGCTTGGTTGGCCAAAAAGGGCGTATGCGTTTTTTCCTGAATATATTCAGGAAAAAACGCATACGCCCTTTTTGACCAAGTGCATCATTGTGGACATTCTGCCTCTTTTCCTATGCTTTAAATGCAATTCCAGTCTACCTCCTGAAATCGGTTTCCTGCAATTCTGCCCCGCTTTCAAGTCCTCTTGGCAGCCTTACTTCAGTATATTTTTGGACGATAGCTATCATTTATAACTCTGCAGGTTTGTGAATTACAGTGCCCCTGAGCTCCTTTCTTCAACTCGCTTTCTCGTGAGCTGGCCGCAACACCGCAGGATTGCTTCAGGCCCTAATCTGGTTCCGGCACGGCACGCTGAGCCTTTGGTTAATTCCTCTTCCTGGTGCGAAATGAGAGTTAAATTTGCCCGTCCAGACACCTCCAGCTAGTCTCTCATTGGTTCTCCCTATTCCTGTTCATCTTCCGCAGAAATTGCAAACTGGGCCAAACAGGAGGTTAAAGGCACTGACTCTCCAAGTCGGGAGAGTGTTAGTAAAGCGTCTGGAATGTTGCACCCGAGTAACAGGGGACGAAAACTGACACATATTGGAACACGTCTCCCGCTCACATTGTTGATCATACTCTGGGTTCCACATGCATGTTTTAGCTGAAGGAAGAATCCCTTAAACCTGGAGAGTTGAGACCCGTGGAATGGGTACCATGCAATATGACTTCAAAGGGTCTTCATTTGCTCACCGAACCTCTCCAGTCCTATCACTGCTGCGTTTATGCCCCTGTACACACGCTTGATTCTCTTTCGGAGACATAGCAATCCATAGGTTTTAAGATACTTCCTGGTCAGGTACATTCTTAGGCGTTTAATATGGGGTGTTGAGTCCATTTCGTTGAGCAAGGAGTAGCTCTTGTCTATTCCATATTTGGCTTAAGGAACTTTATCTGTGCTCATTTCAATCTCTGGTTTTATGCAGCACCCCAACTCACCTTTCCCCTTAAGCAAGCATAAGTTGGTTTTCTAAATTTGAGACCCTGTTCTGTTTTGTAATTCAGTTCCTATGTAGCCAAGTTTACATTCCTTGTATTAGTGATATCTTATGATGTTTCCTTTTCTGTGAGACTTATTTCAGTTAGAATCATCGTACCTGAATCCACTCATTATGCTGCTACGGGCCTGATGACATAGATTTCATTGCTGTGTGATATTGCATTGTACGTAAGTACCACAACTTCTTTATCCATTTTTCACTTTCTGTGATATTGTACTTGTACCGTAAGCCAGGTTCTTGTAAACAGAGCCGTCCCAACCTTTGGGGTGGCTGTGTCTTTTTGATTTTAATTTCCCTATTCTATAGGACCATAAGTGGAAGTGCCCTAGGCTCTGTTGCTTTGTTTTTTAGATGTTTCAGGAAACACCATACACTTCTCCCGAGTGGCTGTTGGCAATTTACATCCCGCCCATCAGCATAACAAGGCTCCCAGGTCTCCATGGCCTGTCCTGACTTTCTGGATTTTACACTTTTTTCAGATGGCCCTTTTGACCGGGGGGAAGTGAGACTTCATTGTAGTGCAGATTTCCTTTGCAAGCTTGCTTGGTTGGCCAAAAAGGGCGTATGCGTTTTTTCCTGAATATATTCAGGAAAAAACGCATACGCCCTTTTTGGCCAAGTGCATCATTGTGGACGTTCTGCCTCTTTTCCTATGCTTTAAATGCAATTCCAGTCTACCTCCTGAAATTGGTTTCCTGCAATTCTGCCCCACTTTCAAGTCCTCTTGGCAGCCTTACTTCAGTATATTTTTGGACGATAGCTGTCATTTATAACTCTGCAGGTTTGTGAATTACAGTGTCCCTGAGCTCCTTTCTTCAACTCGCTTTCTCGTGAGCTGCCCGCAACACCGCAGGATTGCTTCAGGCCCTAATCTGGTTCCGGCACGGCACGCTGAGCCTTTGGTTAATTCCTCTTCCTGGTGGGAAATGAGAGTTAAATTTGCCCGTCCAGACACCTCCAGCTAGTCTCTCATTGGTTCTCCCTATTACTGTTCATCTTCCGCAGAAATTGCAAACTGGGCCAAACAGGAGGTTAAAGGCACTGACTCTCCAAGTCGGGAGAGTGTTAGTAAAGCGTCTGGAATGTTGCACCCGAGTACCAGGGGACGAAAACTGACACATATTGGAACACGTCTCCCGATCACACGGTTGATCATACTCTGGGTTCCACATGCATTTTTTAGCTGAAGGAAGAACACCTTAAACCTGGAGAGTTGAGACCCTTGGAATGGGTACCATGCAATATGACTTCAAAGGGTCTTCATTTGCTCACCGAACCTCTCCAGTCCTATCACTGCTGCGTTTATGCCCCTGTACACACGCTTGATTCTCTTTCGGAGACATAGCAATCCATAGGTTTTAAGATACTTCCTGGTCAGGTACATTCTTAGGCGTTTAATATGGGGTGTTGAGTCCATTTCGTTGAGCAAGGAGTAGCTCTTGTCTATTCCATATTTGGCTTAAGGAACTTTATCTGTGCTCATTTCAATCTCTGGTTTTATGCAGCACCCCAACTTACCTTTCCCCTTAAGCAAGCATAAGTTGGTTTTCTAAATTTGAGACCCTGTTCTGTTTTGGAATTCAGTTCCTCTGTAGCCAAGTTTACATTGCGTGTATTAGTGATATCTTATGATGTTTCTTTTTCTGTGTGACTTATTTCAGTTAGAATCATCATACCTGAATCCACTCATTATGCTGCTACGGGCCTGATGACATAGATTTCATTGCTGAGTGATACTGCATTGTACGTAAGTACCACAACTTCTTTATCCATTTTTCACTTTCTGCGATATTGAACTTGTACCGTAAACCAGGTTCTTGTAAACAGAGCCGTCCCAACCTTTGAGGTTGCTGTGTCTTTTTGATTTTAATTTCCCTAAGCTATAGGACCATAAGTGGAAGTGCCCTAGGCTCTGTTGCTTTGTTTTTTAGATGTTTCAGGAAACACCATACACTTCTCCCGAGTGGCTGTTGGCAATTTACATCCCGCCCATCAGCATAAGAAGGCTCCCAGTTCTCCATGGCCTGTCCTGCCTTTCTGGATTTTACACTTTTTTCAGATGGCCCTTTTGACCGGGGGGAAGTGAGACTTCATTGTAGTGCAGATTTCCTTTGCAAGCTTGCTTGGTTGGCCAAAAAGGGCGTATGCGTTTTTTCCTGAATATATTCAGGAAAAAACGCATACGCCCTTTTTGGCCAAGTGCATCATTGTGGACGTTCTGCCTCTTTTCCTATGCTTTAAATGCAATTCCAGTCTACCTCCTGAAATCGGTTTCCTGCAATTCTGCCCCGCTTTCAAGTCCTCTTGGCAGCCTTACTTCAGTATATTTTTGGACGATAGCTGTCATTTATAACTCTGCAGGTTTGTGAATTACAGTGCCCCTGAGCTCCTTTCTTCAACTCGCTTTCTCGTGAGCTGGCCGCAACACCGCAGGATGGCTTCAGGCCCTAATCTGGTTCCAGCACGGCACGTTGAGCCTTTGGTTAATTCCTCTTCCTGGTGGGAAATGAGAGTTAAATTTGCCCGTCCAGACACCTCCAGCTAGTCTGTCATTGGTTCTCCCTATTCCTGTTCATCTTCCGCAGAAATTGCAAACTGGGCCAAACAGGAGGTTAAAGGCACTGACTCTCCAAGTCGGGAGAGTGTTCGTAAAGCGTCTGGAATGTTGCACCCGAGTACCAGGGGACGAAAACTGACACATATTGGAACACGTCTCCCGCTCACATGGTTGATCATACTCTGGGTTCCACATGCATGTTTTAGCTGAAGGAAGAATCCCTTAAACCTGGAAAGTTGAGACCCGTGGAATGGGTACCATGCAATATGACTTCAAAGGGTCTTCATTTGCTCACCGAACCTCTCCAATCCTATCACTGCTGCGTTTATGCCCCTGTACACACGCTTGATTCTCTTTCGGAGACATAGCAATCCATAGGTTTTAAGATACTTCCTAGTCAGGTACACTCTTAGGCGTTTAATATGGGGTGTTGAGTCCATTTCGTTGAGCAAGGAGTAGCTCTTGTCTATTCCATATTTGGCTTAAGGAACTTTATCTGTGCTCATTTCAATCTCTGGTTTTATGCAGCACGCCAACTCACCTTTCCCCTTAAGCAAGCATAAGTTGGTTTTCTAAATTTGAGACCCTGTTCTGTTTTGTAATTCAGTTCCTCTGTAGCCAAGTTTACATTCCGTGTATTAGTGATATCTTATGATGTTTCTTTTTCTGTGTGACTTATTTCAGTTAGAATCATCGTACCTGAATCCACTCATTATGCTGCTACGGGCCTGATGACATAGATTTCATTGCTGTGTGATATTGCATTGTACGTAAGTACCACAACTTCTTTATCCATTTTTCACTTTCTGTGATATTGTACTTGTACCGTAAGCCAGGTTCTTGTAAACAGAGCCGTCCCAACTTTTGGGGTGGCTGTGTCTTTTTGATTTTAATTTCCCTATTCTATAGGACGATAAGTGGAAGTGCCCTAAGCTCTGTTGCTTTGTTTTTTAGATGTTTCAGGAAACACCATACACCTCTCCCGAGTGGCTGTTGGCAATTTACATCCCGCCCATCAGCATAAGAAGGCTCCCAGTTCTCCATCGCCTGTCCTGCCTTTCTGGATTTTACACTTTTTTCAGATGGCCCTTTTGACCGGGGGGAAGTGAGACTTCATTGTAGTGCAGATTTCCTTTGCAAGCTTGCTTGGTTGGCCAAAAAGGGCGTATGCGTTTTTTCCTGAATATATTCAGGAAAAAACGCATACGCCCTTTTTGACCAAGTGCATCATTGTGGACATTCTGCCTCTTTTCCTATGCTTTAAATGCAATTCCAGTCTACCTCCTGAAATCGGTTTCCTGCAATTCTGCCCCGCTTTCAAGTCCTCTTGGCAGCCTTACTTCAGTATATTTTTGGACGATAGCTATCATTTATAACTCTGCAGGTTTGTGAATTACAGTGCCCCTGAGCTCCTTTCTTCAACTCGCTTTCTCGTGAGCTGGCCGCAACACCGCAGGATTGTTTCAGGCCCTAATCTGGTTCCGGCACGGCACGCTGAGCCTTTGGTTAATTCCTCTTCCTGGTGCGAAATGAGAGTTAAATTTGCCCGTCAAGACACCTCCAGCTAGTCTGTCATTGGTTCTCCCTATTCCTGTTCATCTTCCGCAGAAATTGCAAACTGGGCCAAACAGAAGGTTAAAGGCACTGACTCTCCAAGTCGGGAGAGTGTTAGTAAAGCGTCTGGAATGTTGCACCCGAGTAACAGGGGACGAAAACTGACACATATTGGAACACGTCTCCCGCTCACATTGTTGATCATACTCTGGGTTCCACATGCATGTTTTAGCTGAAGGAAGAATACCTTAAACCTGGAGAGTTGAGACCCGTGGAATGGGTACCATGCAATATGACTTCAAAGGGTCTTCATTTGCTCACCGAACCTCTCCAGTCCTATCACTGCTGCGTTTATGCCCCTGTACACACGCTTGATTCTCTTTCGGAGACATAGCAATCCATAGGTTTTAAGATACTTCCTGGTCAGGTACATTCTTAGGCGTTTAATATGGGGTGTTGAGTCCATTTCGTTGAGCAAGGAGTAGCTCTTGTCTATTCCATATTTGGCTTAAGGAACTTTATCTGTGCTCATTTCAATCTCTGGTTTTATGCAGCACCCCAACTCACCTTTCCCCTTAAGCAAGCATAAGTTGGTTTTCTAAATTTGAGACCCTGTTCTGTTTTGTAATTCAGTTCCTATGTAGCCAAGTTTACATTCCTTGTATTAGTGATATCTTATGATGTTTCTTTTTCTGTGAGACTTATTTCAGTTAGAATCATCGTACCTGAATCCACTCATTATGCTGCTACGGGCCTGATGACATAGATTTCATTGCTGTGTGATATTGCATTGTACGTAAGTACCACAACTTCTTTATCCATTTTTCACTTTCTGTGATATTGTACTTGTACCGTAAGCCAGGTTCTTGTAAACAGAGCCGTCCCAACCTTTGGGGTGGCTGTGTCTTTTTGATTTTAATTTCCCTATTCTATAGGACCATAAGTGGAAGTGCCCTAGGCTCTGTTGCTTTGTTTTTTAGATGTTTCAGGAAACACCATACACTTCTCCCGAGTGGCTGTTGGCAATTTACATCCCGCCCATCAGCATAACAAGGCTCCCAGGTCTCCATGGCCTGTCCTGACTTTCTGGATTTTACACTTTTTTCAGATGGCCCTTTTGACCGGGGGGAAGTGAGACTTCATTGTAGTGCAGATTTCCTTTGCAAGCTTGCTTGGTTGGCCAAAAAGTGCGTATGCGTTTTTTCCTGAATATATTCAGGAAAAAACGCATACGCCCTTTTTGGCCAAGTGCATCATTGTGGACGTTCTGCCTCTTTTCCTATGCTTTAAATGCAATTCCAGTCTACCTCCTGAAATCGGTTTCCTGCAATTCTGCCCCACTTTCAAGTCCTCTTGGCAGCCTTACTTCAGTATATTTTTGGACGATAGCTGTCATTTATAACTCTGCAGGTTTGTGAATTACAGTGCCCCTGAGCTCCTTTCTTCAACTCGCTTTCTCGTGAGCTGGCCGCAACACCGCAGGATTGCTTCAGGCCCTAATCTGGTTCCGGCACGGCACGCTGAGCCTTTGGTTAATTCCTCTTCCTGGTGGGAAATGAGAGTTAAATTTGCCCATCCAGACCCCTCCAGCTAGTGTCTCATTCGTTCTCCCTATTACTGTTCATCTTCCGCAGAAATTGCAAACTGGGCCAAACAGGAGGTTAAAGGCACTGACTCTCCAAGTCGGGAGAGTGTTAGTAAAGCATCTGGAATGTTGCACCCGAGTACCAGGGGACGAAAACTGACACATATTGGAACACATCTCCTGATCACACGGTTGATCATACTCTGGGTTCCACATGCATGTTTTAGCTGAAGGAAGAATACCTTAAACCTGGAGAGTTGAGACCCGTGGAATGGGTACCATGCAATACGACTTCAAACGGTCTTCATTTGCTCACCGAACCTCTCCAGTCCTATCACTGCTGCGTTTATGCCCCTGTACACACGCTTGATTCTCTTTCGGAGACATAGCAATCCATAGGTTTTAAGATACTTCCTGGTCAGGTACATTCTTAGGCGTTTAATATGGGGTGTTGAGTCCATTTCGTTGAGAAAGGAGTAGCTCTTGTCTATTCCATATTTGGCTTAAGGAACTTTATCTGTGCTCATTTCAATCTCTGGTTTTATGCAGCACCCCAACTCACCTTTCCCCTTAAGCAAGCATAAGTTGGTTTTCTAAATTTGAGACCCTGTTCTGTTTTGTAATTCAGTTCCTGTGTAGCCAAGTTTACATTGCGTGTATTAGTGATATCTTATGATGTTTCTTTTTCTGTGTGACTTATTTCAGTTAGAATCATCATACCTGAATCCACTCATTATGCTGCTACGGGCCTGATGACATAGATTTCATTGCTGAGTGATATTGCATTGTACGTAAGTACCACAACTTCTTTATCCATTTTTCACTTTCTGCGATATTGAACTTGTACCGTATATGAGGTTCTTGTAAACAGAGCCATCCCAAACTTTGGGGTGGCTGTGTCTTTTTGATTTTAATTGCCCTAAACTATAGTACCATAAGTGGAAGTGCCCTAGGCTCTGTTGCTTTGTTTTTTAGATGTTTCAGGAAACACCAAACACTTCTCCCGAGTGGCTGTTGGCAATTTACATCCCGCCCATCAGCATAACAAGGCTCCCAGTTCTCCATGGCCTGTCCTGCCTTTCTGGATTTTACACTTTTTTCAGATGGCCCTTTTGACCGGGGGGAAGTGAGACTTCATTGTAGTGCAGATTTCCTTTGCAAGCTTGCTTGGTTGGCCAAAAAGGGCGTATGCGTTTTTTCCTGAATATATTCAGGAAAAAACGCATACGCCCTTTTTGGCCAAGTGCATCATTGTGGACGTTCTGCCTCTTTACCTATGCTTTAAATGCAATTCCAGTCTACCTCCTGAAATCGGTTTCTTGCAATTCTGCCCCGCTTCAAGTCCTCTTGGCAGCCTTACTTCAGTATATTTTTGGACGATAGCTGTCATTTATAACTCTGCAGGTTTGTGAATTTCTGTGCCCCTGAGCTCCTTTCTTCAACTCGCTTTCTCGTGAGCTGGTCGCAACACTGCAGGATGGCTTCAGGCCCTAA
Source organism: Lagenorhynchus albirostris (assembly GCF_949774975.1). Classification (NCBI taxonomy): domain Eukaryota; kingdom Metazoa; phylum Chordata; class Mammalia; order Artiodactyla; family Delphinidae; genus Lagenorhynchus; species Lagenorhynchus albirostris. The sequence goes on along the minus strand of NC_083100.1, from coordinate 96,703,609 downwards.
TCTGGTTCCGGCACGGCACGCTGAGCCTTTGGTTAATTCCTCTTCCTGGTGGGAAATGAGAGTTAAATTTGCCCTTCCAGACCCCTCCAGCTAGTGTCTCATTGGTCCTCCTTATTCCTGTTCATCTTCCGCAGAATTTGCAAACTGGGCCAAACAGGAGGTTAAAGGCACTGAACCTCCAAGTGGGGAGAGTGTTAGTAAAGCGTCTGGAATGTTGCACCCGAGTACCAGAGGATGAAAACTGAGACATATTTGAACACGTCTCCCGATCACACGGTTGATCATACTCTGGGTTCCACATGCATGTTTTAGCTGAAGGAAGAATCCCTTAAACCTGGAGAGTTGAGACCTGTGGAATGTGTACCATGCAATATGACTTCAAAGGGTCTTCATTTGCTCACCGAACCTCTCCAATCCTATCACTGCTGTGTTTATGCCCCTGTACACACGCTTGATTCTCTTTCGGAGACATAGCATTCCCTAGGTTTTTAGCTACTTACTAGTCAGGTACATTCTTAGGCGTTTAATATGGGGTGATGAGTCCGTTTCGTTGAGCAAGGAGTAGCTGTTGTCTATTCCATATTTGGCTTAAGGAACTTTATCTGTGCTCATTTCAATCTGTGGTTGTATGCAGCACCCCAACTCACCTTTCCCCTTAAGCAAGCATAAGTTGGGTTTCTAAATTTGAGACCCTGTTCTGTTTTGGAATTCAGTTCCTGTGTAGCCAAGTTTACATTCCATGTATTAGTGATACCTTATGATGTTTCTTTTTCTGTGTGACTTATTTCAGTTAGATTCATCGTACTTAGTCCACTCATTATGCTGCTACGGGCCTGATGACATAGATTTCATTGCTGAGTGATATTGCATTGTACATAAGTACCACAACTTCTTTATCCATTTTTCACTTTCTGCGATATTGAACTTGTACCGTATATGAGGTTCTTGTAAACAGAGCCATCCCAAACTTTGGGGTGGCTGTGTCTTTTTTATTTTAATTGCCCTAAACTATAGTACCATAAGTGGAAGTGCCCTAGGCTCTGTTGCTTTGTTTTTTAGATGTTTCAGGAAACACCATACACTTCTCCCGAGTGGCTGTTGGCAATTTACATCCTGCCCATCAGCAGAAGATGGCTCCCAGTTCTCCATGGCCTGTCATGCCTTTATGGATTTTACACTTTTTTCAGATGGCCCTTTTGACCAGGGGGAATTGAGACTTCATTGTAGTGCAGATTTCCTTTGCAAGCTTGCTTGGTTGGCCAAAAAGGGCGTATGCGTTTTTTCCTGAATCTATTCAGGAAAAAACACATACGCCCTTTTTCGGCAAGTCAGGTTTTTGAATTGCAGTGGCCCTTAGCTCCATTTTTCAGCTCTTAGTTTTGTGATCTTGCCCCATAACCACAGGATTCCTTGAAGCCCTATTCTTCTTCTGGGGCACCTTGCTGTGCCTTTGGTTCATTCTTCTTACTGATGTGAAATTAGAGTGACATGTGCCCATTGAAACCGCTACAGCTAGTTTCTCACTGGTTCCCCCTATTCCCATTCATCCTCCGCACTAACTGAAGACTGTGCGATACCAGAACTTAAAGGCATTGACTCTCCATGTGGGGATGTTGTTAGTAAAGCGGCTGGAATGTCGATCCGGAGCCCCAGGAGAGGAAAAATGTGGTGCGTTTTAGAAACCTTTCCCGATCAGTCGCTGGGTTTCCCAAGCATGGTTTAGCTGTAGGAAGATTCCCTTCAACCTGGAGTGTTGGGACCCTTGGAATGAGTAGCATGAAGTATTGCATTAAACTTTCGGCAGTTGCTCACCGAAGCTCACCAATCCTCTCAGCCCCAAGTGTCCAGCCTTATGTCTTATCCAGCTGTGGGTTTATATGTGGTCAATCCAGGTTGCATCACAGCCCCTGAGCGAATTTTGTAAGAATTTTTCTCTCTTTCATTGTTTCTGCGTTTTGTTTTTAACATTTATTTCTATAATGGGGTTTAGCTCATTTTCACTGCTGTGTTTGTGCCGCTCTGCACACACTTGATTCCCTTATGGAGATAGATCAATACATGGGTTTTAAGATTCTTATTACTCAGATATATTTCTCTGCGGTGTATAGGGTGTGTTGAGGCCAGTTCATTGAGCAAGGTGTAGATCTTGTCTAATACCTATTTGGTTTCTTGAACGGTATCTGTGCTAATTTCAAACTCTGGTTTTATGCATCACCCCACCTCTCCTTTCCCCTTAAGCTGACATAAGTGTGTTTTCTAAATGTGAGACACTGTTCTGTTCTGTAATTCATTTCTTGTGCAGCCATATTTACCCTCCCTCTATAAGTGATATCTTATGATATGTTTCTTTTTCTGTTTGACTTATTTCAAGTAGTATTATCGGACCTAAATCCACTCTTTATCCTTCTACTAGCCTTATTACATTGATTTCATGGTGAAGAGATATTCCATTGTACATAAGTACCACATCTTCTTTATCCATTGTTCTCTTTCCTGGGATATTTAAGGTGTACTGAAGTTGAGGTTCTTGTAAACAGAGTAGCCCTAAACTGTGGTGTGCTTGTGTCTTGTTGATTTTTAGACTTCCCTAGATATACTCCCATGATTGGAAGTGTCCTATGCTCTGTAGCTCTGTTTTTAGATGATTTAGGAACCACCATACACTTCTCCAGAGTGGCTCTCGGCAGTTCACACACTGCCCATCAGCGTATAAAGGCTCCCTGTTCTCCATGGCCTGTCCTGCATTTCTGGTTTTTACAATTTTTTAGGATGGCCCTTTTGACCGGTGGGAAATGAGACTTCTTTGTTGTGCACATTTGCATTGCTTGCTTGCTTCGTTGCCCATAAAGTGCGTATGCGTTTTTTCCTGGATATAATCAGGAAAAATCGCATACGCCCTTTTGGGCCAACTGCATCATTGTCGAAATTCTGCCGCTTTTCATGTGCGTTAAAGACGAGTCCAATCTATCTCTTGAAATCTGTTTCTTGCAATTCTGTCTTGCATTCAGATCCTCTTCTTTGCCTTACCTCGACATATTTTTGGACGTTAGTTTTCATTTATAACTCTGCAGGTTTGTGAATTGCAGTGACCCTGAGCTCCATGTTTTAAGTTGCTCTTTTGTGAGCTGGCCTCAAACCCGCAGGATTGCTTCAGGCCCTATTTTGGCTCCGGCGAGGCAGGCTGAGCCTTTTTTTAATTCTTATTCTTAATGGGAAATTAGAGTGATATGTGCCCGTCCAAACCCCTACAACTCTTCTCTCATTGGTTCCCCCTCTTCCCGTTCATCCTCCTCACAATTTGCAAAATGTGTGAAACAGAAGTTTAAATGTGCTGATTCTCCAAGTGGGGAGCTTCTAAGTAACGTGGCTGGAATGGTGAACAGGAGCACCAGGAGAGGATAAATGAGGTGCATCACATGGTGTACAGTCCTCTGGGTTTTCCATGCATGTTTTAGCTGTAGGAAGATCCCTTGAACCTGCAGATTTGGGACCCATTGAATGGGTACCAGGTAGTATTACTTTAAAGGGTGTGCATTTCCTCACCCAACCTCACATTTCTCTTAGCGCAAACAGTTTCCAGCCTTATGTCTCATCCTGCTGTGGGTCTAGATGTGTTCAATCCATGTTGCATCACCGTCCCTGAGGAAAAGTTGTAAGAGGTTTTCTCTGTCTCTCTGTCGTTTATTTTTTTCAATTTATTACTATATTGGTTACAGCTGATTTTCAAAGCTCTGTTTCTTGCTGCTGTACATCCACTTGATTCACGTACAGAGAGACATCAATAAATTCTTTTTCAGATTCTTACCAGTCGTATATATTCTTTTCCGGTGACTTGAGTGTGCTGAGTGCAGTTCTTTTAGCTACCGTGTAGGCCTTGTTGATTATCAGTTTGGTATTTGGAATGGTATCTTTGCTAATTTCAACCTCCTGGATGATGCCTCACCCCTCCCCACCTTTCCCGTTTAGCAGCCTTATGCGTGTTTTCTACATATTTGACTATGTTTTTGTTTTGTAATTTATTTCATGTGTAGCCATTTTGGATTCCACCTTTAAGTGATATCTTATGATATGTGTCTTTTTCTTTTTGAATTCTGTCACTTAGAATGATCATACGTAACTCCTCCGGAGTTGTTACAGCTGGCCATATTTCATTGATTTCCAGGCTGAATAATATTCCACTCTACCTAAGTACCACATCTCTATCCATTTTTTCCCTCCAGAGACATTTAAGTTATATCCTAGTCGAGGATCTTTTAAACAGAGAGGGGGTAAACATTGGGGTGCCTGTGTCCTCTCGAGTTTTGTTTTTCCCAAGATATACGCCCATGAGTGCAAGTGCCCTATGCTCTGTAGCTCATTGTTTAGATGCTTTAGTAAACACAATACACTTCTCCAGAATGGCCGTTGGCAATATACATTTCCACTATAAGTCTCACAGGGCTCCCTCTTCTCCTTGCCCTGTCCTGCATTTCTGTTGTTTACGCTTTATGAGGATGGCTCTTCTGACTGATGCAAAGTGATGTCTTTTGTAGTATTGACTTCCAGTGCCCACCTGTTTGGGTGGCTAAAAAGGTGTACGCTCTTTTCTTGAATATATACACAAAAAAACGCATACACCCTTTTTGGCCAACTGCAATGTTGGCAATGTTCAGCTCCTTTTCTTGTGCTTAATGGCGAGTCCTTTCTACCTCCTCAAATCCCTTTCCTGCCATTCTCCCTTGCTTACAAGTCCTTTTCTCTGACTTTCCTCAAGACATTTTTCAGTGATGGATATTTTCAACTCTGCAGTTTTGTGAATTTTACTGCCCCTGAGTTCTATTGTTCAACTTGTGTTTATGGGAACTGGCCACAAAGCAGCGGGATTTCCTCAAGCCCTATACTGTTTCCATGGGCAACCCTAGCCTTTGGTCAATTCGTCTTCCTGATTGGAAATTAGAGTGACATGTGCCTGTCTGAACACGTAGGACTTGTCTCTCATTGTTCCTCATCCTTCCGCTTCATCCTCTGGACAAATTCCAAACTGTACGCAACAGGATGTTGACAGTGCTGACATCTCCAAGTGGGGAGACTGTTAGTAAAGACGCTGGAGGGGTGAACCCGAGCACCAGGAGATGAGGAGATGAGATGCCTTTTCCAAACTCTTCCCGATCAGACGGTATGCCATCCTCTGGGTGTGACAGACATGTTTTAGCAGTAGGAAGAGTCCCATTCATGTAAGGAGAACACCAGGGCTTTTTCAAAATCAGTGTCTCCCCGAAACCCAAACTGGGGAATTTTTTAAGCTACGGCTACACATATGTTCATTAAGGGCCTTGGGAAGTAGGCAGAGTCCAAACTTTAGATGATTGAAGTCTTCAGGGTCAGAAGCACTCACCACCAGCTTCCCTTAGGTTACACTTTAACTGTCATTGATAGATGATGTCAATAAAAATATCTATTCTTTTTCAGATTATTTCCCCTTATAGGTTATTGCAAAATGTTGAGTGTAGTTCCCTGTGCTATACAGTAGTTCCTTGTTGATGATCTATTTTATACATAGCAGTGTGTATGTGTTAATCCCAAACTGTTAATTTATCCCTCCTCCCACCTTTCCCCTTTGGTAATAATAAATTATAAGATTTTATACTTCTCAGAAATGGGGGAGCTGAAATGGAAAAGCATTTAAAAAAATTTAATTAAATTTAAAAAAAAAGCATTTCAATGGAAAAGCATTAAAAAAAAGCATTAAAAAAAAAGCATTTCAATGGAAAAGCATTTAAAACAAGATTGAAGGTTTAACCAAGATTATTAGATGTACATCCTTGGAAAGAAATCACTTCATTTCTCTAATATTGAGCTGACAAATAAGACAAACCTTTTCACTGAACTTGCTTATAATAAAGTGATGGAAATATCCAATGGAAGTGTTAGAAACATCTTATTTTACCCGAGCCTTATACACTGTTCTATGTTAACTACACTTTGGCTCACACATCTGTTCATTGAGGTTACAATAGTCTCAATTTCTGTTACTGATCCTCCAGAGTGGACCCCAACAAGTGTCCCCCTGCCCAGTGTCATTGGGGCCAACAGATCGAGACTGAGTTTGGTTCACAAGCAAAGGAAACTTTATATTTTGATCAGAGAATGGAGAGGTGAGAGCATGTACTACCCCGTGGGCTGTGGGCTGGGCTGCTGTGTAGAGATCCTGTCAGAGTCAGTGGGAGGGAGGGGGCGGAGCTCTCGAGGGCCGGGTTGGCTGTAGCTCAGGCTCTATATCGCGGAGTCTGCACTGGGCCCCAGGAGCTGAGGTGTCGACCCAGCCATTCTGCACTAGGAAATCTGGTCTGAAGTGCCGGGTGTGGAACCTCTGCATGCGGGACCCTAGGAGCACGTGAAATTAGACAAGCACAAAGGATAAAAAAGGTTAGACTTGACTTTATTGCCCAGATTCTATTTTTATCTCCCAGGGATTTTTAATGGGCTTTGCTGGGGACAAACCCCCCCCTCTGCCTTTTGTCCCGTTCCTCATTCTTGGAGTGCTGAGGGTGCAGACCCTTCTTCTGTAACTGCTGAGTGCTGAGTTGGGAGCCCTCATACCCTGGGGCGAGGGTCAGAGCTTCTCCCCAGCAGCCTCCAGGTGACGTTGATTGTCCCCAGGCCCCCTGCCTCCCTGCTCGTCCACCTGAGCACCAGCATTGGAAGTGTTATAGATTCTAATGACCTTTAAGGGTCCAGGAAAGAGATGTGCAGAGACGCTGTGGGGGCCGGTTTCACCCCGCCCCACATTTGTTCGGCCACCTTAGGCTGACCGTTTCTGCCAGCCTAGATGCTCTGACCAGTAGTCTGCGCTTTCTTCAATTAGGCCCCTGAATTAACGTACAAACAGCACCAGGTGTCAGAGCCCTGCCCGCTCAACTCCCAGACAGTCCAGGGTCAGTGGTGATCAAGGACCATGATGGCCACTGAGTCAACAGCCTTTTGAAGTAAACAAGAGTCCAGCCGGTCTTACTGGCCACCATCATCACGGTGTCTGTAGGCTTTTCTATGGTGACAGTGTGATATACGGTTCCCCCGCCAAGATTATTAGCTCCCCTCTGGGTGCAGTAAGTCCTGCAAGCAGTAGTCTACTCTTTTGGGACACACTCTTGTTGTTTTATGAGAGAAACTCCAGGTCAAGTGATGTTCACACGAGTCGTCATGGTGCCCTGTTGCCCCCGGTTATCTCTCTGGATGTTGGAGTTGGAGGGCCTCCTCACTCGAGGTCGGTGTGCCCACGGAGCGAACCCTGCAACTTCAGGGCATGGTTGGTGGTTAGGATCACCACGTGGGGTCCTTTTCCCTTAGGAGGGAGGTGGCCTTTTGGGCTGCTGATTTCCAGGTTTTTAGATACCGCCAGTATCTTGGCCAGATGTGGCAGTGGGCCAAGCCCCTTGGTGACCATAGTTTATCCTACCTGGATGGCATTCTTGCATTGTTCCATTTCAAGTGGTCCCAGGTTTTGCACTAATTCTCCAATGGCGATTCACCTTTCACCGGGAATGTAAAGGTCAAAGGGTTTAGCTAAATTAGGGAGTTCCAGGACAAGGGTCTGAATTGACTGCTCTTTCCATTCTTGAAAGGCCACTTGTGGATTCTATTCAAAAGGATCATCATCTTTTCCTTTCAGTGTTTCATATAGAGGCCCAGCTAGTAGACTGTAGTTAGGGATCCAGAAGCAGCAAACCCTGGCCTCCCCAGGAACCCCTAAGCTGTCTTCTAGTTTTAGAAAGGGGTAAGGCTGAAAATGGTTTCTTCCCTTTCCTGGGATGGACTTCTCCAACCTTCTGTGAGAATGAAGCCCAGGCAGGTCACGGCAGTCTGTGATATTTGAGCTTTTTCTTGGACAACTTCTATCCTTTATTGGCTTGGTAGTTCAGAGGCCTCCTTAGTAGGGCTGGCGATCAGAATGTCGTCTGCATATTGAAGGAGGGTTTCCTTTTCCAGAGGTAGAACTTTTAGGTCTTTAGCTAAGCTTTCCCCAAAGATGGTGTGGGAATTTTTGCACCCTTGGGGCCAGACGGCCCGGAAGTATTGTTTTAGTTGTATGTTGAGTCCTGCCACTCACAAGCCAAAATTTCTTGTGACTCTGGGACTAATGGAATACAAAAGAAGGCATCATTGAAGACTAATACAGAATACCATGTCCTGGTGGTTGGTAGAATGACCAGCAGGGTGTAGGAATTAGGAGCAACTGGAGGTATATCCTCGGTGGCTTCACTGACTGTCCTGACATCCTTTACCAGGTCCCCAGCAGCCCATGGGGCTCTCGTGGTCAGACCAATCCCAGAATATGGAGCTCACCTGGGCAGGTACCCCACCCCCACCCCAGCCCACAGGGCTCTCGTGGTCAGGCCCCTCCCAGGATACAGAGCTACCCTTGCAGGTACTGTGGCAGGGCTGGGCACACAGGAACCGTGCACATAGCCCTCATTGCAGAGCACCCCCAGCTCACCTGTCGCTCAGAGCTGACACAGAGCACCTCAGAGCAGGACTTGAACTAACAAACAGCAGCTGCGACAGGTCTGTGACCCTGGGCATCACTCCGTGAGGCCTCCCTCCACCTGGTCTTCCAGAGACTTCCACTGCACCCGGGGCACCAGGCCTGTGTCTCCAACCACCACCCACCCCTCCTCTCCCTGACTCCTGGGTTCCTCTCATTAGGAGAGGGTTTTCTTGAAGTTGTCTCCCACTCATGGGCCAGATAAAATGATTAGAAAACAAGCCAAAGCTGCAGCCCCTTGTCTATCCTGACTCTCAGGAGCCCACACCTGTTCCTTGGACCTGGCCGGTTCAGCAAGTTCCATTTTCTGCAACTGTGAGCCCCTGAGGGGTGATGATTGGCTGACCTGGGCAGCCTTACCGTGCCGGCCAGCCCTCCCCAGGTGTGCCTGGGTTGAGATCACTATAAATAGCACTCCAGGCAGCAAGAGCCCCTGCAGCCGTGCCTGACGCCATTTTCTCTGCCCTGTCAGCAGTCTCGGGGCTGGGCTGGTGGGAGGGAGGGAGAGGCCACGGCTTTGTGGGTGGCCCAGTGTGAGTGGGGCTCTGCTGGACTTTCTGCAGCAGTTGCCAGGCTGCCACCTGCTAAAGAAGAAGATGTGTCACCCATACCTGCTGCTGGAATTTCTCCCTGGGCAGAGGTGAGGAAGGAAAAAAGCAGTGGGGGCAGGGACAGGACGGGTATCTCAGGCAGGGAAATGGAAATCTTCCAGAAGAGCACCCAGGGCCAGGACCATCCTGGCTGGCCTGCAGGCACCAAGTCGGCCGGCATGCTGTCACTCGTGTGGCTCTATGGCCCTCCCTCTAGGCTTTCAAGTCCTTGTATATATTCAGGTGTTTTACCTGGGATGGGTGGGAATAGTTCAGCAGCAACTGGCCTGGGGCTCAGCTCACGTTTACTCACAGATGCCTCGGCACGGTGCCCCAGCTTTGCAATGAGGACGCTTGTTGCGTGGGGGCTGCTGGCTGAATGGGAGACGATTCCCCACCACTGACCAACTTCAGAATTGTTTACAACTGGAGCAAGTGCCCTGATACGGTTTTCCTCTGTGGAACTGGTGGGTTCTGTGTTTTTTTTCTCTTTTTCGTTTTGGGTTCAAGGTAGATTTTATTCCTCTTTTTTGTATTTACAGATATAAGCATGGAAATAATTTATTCATATAAATACATGTATGTGAAGGGAATAATTGTTTTTTCTATTTTTTAAATTTTATTTCTTTTTAATTTTGAATTTTATTTTATATTTTTATACAGCAGGTTCTTATTGGTTATCTATTTTATACATATAAATGTATACATGCCAATCCCAGTCTCTCAACTCCTCCCACCACCACCCCCAACAGCTTTCCCCCCTTGTTGTCCATACGTTTGTTGTCTACATCTGTTGCTCTATTTATGCCTTGCAAAATGGTTAATCTGTACAGGTTTTCTAGGTTCCACATATATGCATGAATATACAAGATTTGTTTTTCTCTTTCTGACTTACTTCACTCTGTATGACAGTCTCTAGATGCATCGACGTCTCTACAAATGACCCAATTTCATTCCTTTTCATGGCTTAGTAATATTCCATTTTATATATGTACCACGGCTTTATGCATTCGTCTGTGTGTGGGCATTTAGGTTGCTTCCATTACCTCGATATTGTAAATAGTGATGCAATGAACATTGCGGTGAATGTCTCTTTTTGATTTATGGTTTTGTCTGGGTATATGTCCAGTACTGGGATTGCTGTATCATATGGTAATTCTATTGTTAGTTTCTTAAGAAATTTCATATTGTTCTCCATAGTGACTGTATCAATTTATATTCCCAACAATAGTGGAAGAGGGTTCCTTTTCTGCACACCCTTTCCAGCATTTTTTGCTTGTAGATTTTCTATGATGCCTATTCTACCAGGTGTGAGGTGATACCTCATTGTTGAATCCATTTAGTTGAGCAAGGGGTAGGTCTTGTCTATTCCATATTTGGCTTATGGAACGGTATCTGTGCTAATTTCAAACTCTGGTTTAATGCAGCACCCCAACTCACCTTCCCCCTTAAGCAAGCATAAGTTAGTTTTCTAAACTTGAGACCCTGTTCTGTTTTGTAATTCAGTTCATGTGTAGCCAAGTTCACATTCCGTGTATTAGTGATACCTTATGATGTTTCTTTTTCTGTGTGACTTATTTCACTTAGAATCATCGTGCCTCAATCCACTCATTATGCTGGTACGGGCCTGGTGACATAGATTTAATTGCTGAGTGGTATTCTGTTGTACATAAGTACCGCAACTTCTTTATCCATTATTTGCTCTCTGGGATATTTAACTTGTGCCGTAGAAGAGATTCCAGTAAAAAGAACCGTCCCAACTTTTGGGGTGGCTGTGTCTTTTTGATTTTAAATTAACTAAGCTATAGGACCATAAGTGGAAGTGCCCTAGGCTCTGTTGCTTTGTTTTTTAGATGTTTCAGGAAACACCATACACTTCTCCCGAGTGGCTGTTGGCAATTGACATCCCGCCCATCAGCATAACAAGGCTCCCAGTTCTCCATGGCCTGTCCTGCCTTTCTGGATTTTACACTTTATTCAGATGGCCCTTTTGACCGGGGGGAAGTGAGACTTCATTGTAGTGCAGATTTCCTTTGCAAGCTTGCTTGGTTGGCCAAAAAGGGCGTATGCGTTTTTTCCTGAATATATTTTGGCCAAGTGCATCATTGTGGATGTTCTGCCTCTTTTCCTATGCTTTTAATGCAATTCCAGTCTACCTCCTGAAATCGGTTTCCTGTAATTCTGCAATGCTTTCAAGTCCTCTTGGCAGCCTTACTTCAGTATATTTTTGGACGATAGCTGTCATTTATAACTCTGCAGGTTTGTGAATTACAGTGCCCCTGAGCTCCTTTCTTCAACTCGCTTTCTCGTGAGCTGGCCGCAACACCACAGGATGGCTTCAGGCCCTAATCTGGTTCTGGCACGGCACGCTGAGCCTTTGGTTAATTCCTCTTCCTGGTGGGAAATGAGAGTTAAATTTGCCCGTCCAGACACCTCCATCGAGTCTGTCATTGGTTCTCCCTATTCCTGTTCATCTTCCGCAGAAATTGCAAACTGGGCCAAATAGGAGGTTAAAGGCACTGACTCTCCAAGTCGGGAGTGTGTTAGTAAAGCATCTGGAATGTTGCACCGGAGTACCAGGGGACGAAAACTGAGACATATTTGAACACGTCCCCCGATCACACGGTTGATCATACTCTGGGTTCCACATGCATGTTTTAGCTGAAGGAAGAATACCTTAAACCTGGAGAGTTGAGACCCGTGGAATGGGTTGCATGCAATATGACTTCCAAGGGTCTTCATTTGCTCACCGAACCTCTCCAGTCCTATCACTGCTACGTTTATGCCCCTGTACACACGCTTGATTCTCTTTCGGAGACATAGCAATCCATAGGTTTTAAGATACTTCCTAGTCAGGTACATTCTTAGGCGTTTAATATGGGGTGTTGAGTCCATTTCCTTGAGCAAGGAGTAGCTCTTGTCTATTCCATATGTGGCTTAAGGAACTTTATCTGTGCTCATTTCAATCTCTGGTTTTATGCAGCACCCCAACTCACCTTTCCCCTTAAGCAAGCATAAGTTGGTTTTGTAAATTTGAGACCCTGTTCTGTTTTGGAATTCAGTTCCTGTGTAGCCAAGTTTACATTGCGTGTATTAGTGATATCTTATGATGTTTCTTTTTCTGTGTGACTTATTTCAGTTAGAATCATCATACCTGAATCCACTCATTATGCTGCTACGGGCCTGATGACATAGATTTCATTGCTGAGTGATACTGCATTGTACGTAAGTACCACAACTTCTTTATCCATTTTTCACTTTCTGCGATATTGAACTTGTACCGTAAACCAGGTTCTTGTAAACAGAGCCGTCCCAACCTTTGGGGTGGCTGTGTCTTTTTGATTTTATTTTCCCTAAGCTATAGGACCATAAGTGGAAGTGCCCTAGGCTCTGTTGCTTTGTTTTTTAGATGTTTCAGGAAACACCATACACTTCTCCCGAGTGGCTGTTGGCAATTGACATCCCGCCCATCAGCATAACAAGGCTCCCAGTTCTCCATGGCCTGTCCTGCCTTTCTGGATTTTACACTTTTTTCAGATGGCCCTTTTGACCGGGGGGAAGTGAGACTTCATTGTAGTGCAGATTTCCTTTGCAAGCTTGCTTGGTTGGCCAAAAAGGGCGTATGCGTTTTTTCCTGAATATATTCAGGAAAAAACGCATACGCCCTTTTTGGCCAAGTGCATCATTGTGGACGTTCTGCCTCTTTTCCTATGCTTTAAATGCAATTCCAGTCTACCTCCGGAAATCGGTTTCCTTCAATTCTGCCCCGCTTTCAAGTCCTCTTGGCAGGCTTACTTCAGTATATTTTTGGACGATAGCTGTCATTTATAACTCGGCAGGTTTTTGAATTACAGTGCCCCTGAGCTCCTTTCTTCAACTCGCTTTCTCGTGAGCTGGCCGCAACACCGCAGGATGGCTTCAGGCCCTAATCTGGTTCCAGCACGGCACGTTGAGCCTTTGGTTAATTCCTCTTCCTGGTGCGAAATGAGAGTTAAATTTGCCCGTCCAGACACCTCCAGCTAGTCTCTCATTGGTTCTCCCAATTCGTGTTCATCTTCCGCAGAAATTGCAAACTGGGCCAAACAGGAGGTTAAAGGCACTGACTCTCCAAGTCGGGAGAGTGTTAGTAAAGCATCTGGAATGTTGCACCCGAGTACCAGAGGATGAAAACTGACACATATTGGAACACATCTCCCGATCACACGGTTGATCATACTCTGGGTTCCACATGCATGATTTAGCTGAAGGAA